>NC_087157.1:16375788-16683939 GCF_035594125.1 Scylla paramamosain | reverse complement strand
CTTTTAAAACTGAAAACACTCATTATACACGTTTCTCGTAATGTCGTTTTGTTTCCTAATATAGAGTGCTTTAAATCCATTTTTGCATTACGAGTATTTATGGGTAACAAGCTGAAAAACATTCAAAAATATATCTTTTTTGGTAATGTTATTCTATTTCTTCATATAAGATGGTTTTCTGTCCGCTTTAGCGATTTTCTACGTAAAAGAATGAAGACACGTTTTCAGTAATTTTCTTTTGGATTCACGTATTGACAGACTTCCATATTATTTATCGTTTTGGTGCCTAACATGCTAAAAAACACTAAAAAGAAAGGTTTCTGGTAAAGTCGTTTAACTTCCCTATATATGTGGCTTTCCATGCACTTTAGTGTTTGGTACATAACAATCCGAAAAAAAAACTATAATTAACTTTAATGATAATGTTCTTTTTTCCACATAAATTCCCTGAATTTTGGCATAATTTTGGCATCTTGGTACCTATAAAGATGAATAACAAAAAAAAAATCCAATTTTTTTTAAATAATTTATTTATTTTTTTCTAAAGAGTGTTGTTTGTGGGTTTTAGCTTTTTTGGTACTGAAGGAATCACGTTTCTCGTAATGTTTTTTTCGTTTCCCAAATATAAGGTTCTTTGGAAGTATTTAAGCATTTTTATAGATAACATGATCAAAAACACTCAAAATACATGTATTTGGTAATGTTATTCTGTTTCTCCATAAAATGAATTTAACATGTGTTTTAGCGTTTTGGTATGTAAGGAGCTCATAAACACTTAAGGCATGTTCTTGGTAAAATTTGGTTTTTATTCCCATATAATGTGATTGCCCTGGCTTTTAGTGCTTTATTGCGTAACACGTTTAAAAACACTGAAAAGACATGCAAAGCCTCCCATATGATGAAATTAAAGATCTTACCAGAAATCTGTATTTTGAGTGTTTTCAGCATGTTAGGCACCAAAACGAGAAATAATAAGGAACTCACTCTATGTATTAGGAACTGCACTCTATATTGGGAAACAAAGGGACATTTGCAAGAAAATTGTATAATGAATGTTTTATAGTTCAAAAAAAAAACATCAGGCAAAAAACGCAAAAAACTCGTCCATGTGCTGAAACTCATGAATAACACTCTTAATTGAGAAATAGAGCAACCTTACAAAATGCGTATCAAAAACAACAATAAAAAGGCAAGTTGTCTGTAAAAGTTGGTTTTATTCCCGTGTGATGTGATTGCCCTGCTTTTTAATGCTTTATTGCCTACCACGCTCAAAAACACTGAAAGACACTTCTCTGGTAATGTCATTTTTTCCCATATAAAAAGCTAGTTTCGCATGGAATTTGGGGTTTTGGTAACTAAGAATGTAAAAAAAAACACTCAAAATACACGCATTTAGTAAGGATTAAGGGAAGTGTTATTCATGAGTTTCAGTATTTTGGGTATCTTAGAAACTTCTACATACAGTCGAGTTTTTGCGTTTTTTGCCTTGTGATTCTGGTGAAACTATAAAACACTCATTATACACGTTTCTCATTATGTCCTTTTTTTCCCTGATATAGAGTGCTATGCATCCATTTTCGCGTTTTTTTTATGTAACAACCCTCAAAAAAACACACAAAATATACTTTTTTGGTAATATTATTATATTTTTTTCATATTGGTTGGTTTCCATCCGTTTTGTTGTTTTTTCACGTAAATTTTTTTAAAAAGACACGTTTCCAGTAATTTTGTTTTGGATTTCCATATAGAGTGATTTTCATAATATTTATCGTTTTAAAACCTAACATGCATTTTTTTGGTGCCTTTTGTTTCCCAATATAGAGAGTGCTTTCCATCCATTTTTCGCGTTTTTTTTAGGTAACAATTTAAAAAAAACACTCAAAATATACCTTTTTGGTAAATGCTTATTCTATTCTTTTATTTCGCTAATTTCCATCACCTAAAGCGTTAATGCAAAATCGAAAAGACACGGTTTTCAGTAATTTTGTTTTTGGATTCCCATATAGATTGACTTCCTTTGGTTATATCGTTTTTGGTTCCTAATACGCTGAAAAACATTAATTACAACCGGACAGTTTTCTGGCAAAGACCTTTAATTTCCCCATATAGGTGGTTTTGCATGCACTTTGGCAATATGGTACGAAACTGTCCGAAAAAAAAAGCTAAATTTAACTTTTTTGATAATGTTCTTATTTCGCATAATTTCTTGAACTTTTGCATACTCTTTAAGTATCTTGTTACCTGTGAAGATGAATAAGAATTGCAAAAATGATATCATATTTTTTTTATTTATTGATTTATTTTTTTCTCAGTGAAAAAAATTTGTGGTTTTCATTTCTTCGTACTTAATGAACTTAAAAACACTCATAATACACGTTTCTCGTAATGTCCTGTCATTTACCAAAAATAGGGTTCTTTGCATGTATTTAAGCTGTTTTATCGGTAACATGATGAAAAACACTCAAAATACATGTTTTTGGTAATGTTATCCTGTTTCACCATAAAATGTATTTTGTATGCATTTTAGTGTTTTGCATATAAGGAGCTCAAATACACTTAAAGGCAAGTTCTTGTTAAAAATTGGTTTTATTTCAATGTAATGTGATTGTTCTGATTTTTCATTATGAGTGTTTTAAAGATTATTAGGTACTAAAACGCTGAAACTCATGAATAACACTCCTAATTGAGATATAGAACAACCTTACCAAATGCCTGTATTTTGAGTGTTTTTCACATTCTTAGTTACCAAAACTCCAAATTGCATGCGAAACTAGCTTTATGTGGAAAAAAAATGACATTACCAGCAAAAATGTCTTTTGAGGTGTTTTTGAGCGTGTTAGGCAATAAAGCACTAAAAAAGCAGGGCAATCACATTACATGGGAATAAAACCAAATTTTACCAAGAACTTTACCTTTAAGTGTTTTTGAGCTTCCTACATATAGAAACGCTAAAACGCATGCAAAACACCCTTTATGGAGAAACAGAAGAAACATTACCAAAAAAACATATTTTGAGTGTTTTTGATCATGTTACCTATAAAAACGCTTAAATACATGCAAAGAACCCTATATTTGGGAAACGAAAGGACATTATGAGAATTGCATTATGAGTGCAGCCGGTTCCTTAAGTACCAAAAACCTAAAACCCACAAATAACACTCTTTATAGAGAAAATAATAACAAAAAAATAGTATTTTTTTTTTTTTTTGTTATTCATCTTCATAGGTACCAAGATGCCAAAATTCGTATAAAATTCAGGGAAACTATGTGGAAAAAAAGAACATTATCAAAAAAGTTAATTATAGATTTTTTTTCGGACTGTTATGTACCAAACTCTAAACTGTATGCAAAGCCACCTATATATGGAAATTAAACGACTTTACAAGAAACCTGTCTTTTGAGTGTTTTTTTTTAGCATGTTAGGCACCAAAACGATAAATACCATTGAAGTCACTCAATATGGGAATCCAAAACAAAATTACTGAAAACATGTCTTCTCAGTGTTTTACGTAGAGAAACGCTGTAAAACGGTTGCAAACCAACCAATATGAAGAAATAGAAAAACATCATAAAAAAAAAAAAATAGCAATCTTTAAAATGTTTTTGAACTTGTTACCTACAAAAAAACGCGAAAATGCATACAAAGCACTCTCTATATTGGGAAATTAAAGGACATCACGAGAAACGTGTATAATGAGTGTTTTATAGTTTCACAAGATCCACAAGGCAAAAAACACAAAAACTCGTATATATGGAGAAGTTTCTTAGATACCAAAATGCTGAAAATCATAAAACCTTTAATTGAAAAACAGAACAACCTTACTAAATGCGTGTATTTTGAGTGTTTTTTTTTCACATTCTTAGTTAAAAAAAAACGAAATTCTATGCGAATATAGGTTTACGTTGGAAAAAAAATGACATTACCAGAATAGTGTCTTTTGAGTATTTTTTGAGAGTGTTAGGCAATAAAGCACTATAAAGCAGGGCAATCACATTACATGGAATAAAACCAACGTTTACCAAGAACTTGCCTTTAAGTGTTTTTTCAGCTCCTTATATGCGCAAAACACACTTTATATAGAAACAAAATAACATTACCAACAACAGGTATTTTCTAGTGTTTTTTAATCATGTTATCTATAAAAACGCTTAAATACATGCAAAAGCTACCTTATGTTTGGGAAAGGAAAGTATATTACGAGAAACTTGTGTTATGAGAGTTTTTTAAGTTCCTTAAGAACCAAAAAAGCTAAAACCCACAAGTAACACTCTTTATTTAGGAAAAAAAAATAAATAAATAAATAGAAAAATTTGAAATTTTTTTTTTTATTCATTCCTCATAGGTACCGAGATGCCAAAATTCTGGCAAAATTCAGGGCATTTATGGGATAAAAGATCATTATCAAAAAAGTTAATTTTAGCTTTTTTTCGACCTATTATTTACCAAGCCCTAAAGTGCATGCAAAGCCACCTATATAAGGAAATTAAACGACTTTACCAGAAACCTGTTTTGAGTGATTTTCAGCTTGTTAGGCATCAAAATGATAAATAATATGGAAGTCACTCTATATGAGAATCCAAAACAAAAAATACTGAAAACGTGTCTTTTTCTGTGTTTTATGTAGAAAAACGCTAAAACGGATGCAAACCAAACAATATGAAGAAATAGAATATTACCAAAAAGGTATATTTTGAGTGTTTTTCAATCTTGTTATCTACAAAAAACGCGAA
Organism: Scylla paramamosain; assembly: GCF_035594125.1. Taxonomy (NCBI): domain Eukaryota; kingdom Metazoa; phylum Arthropoda; class Malacostraca; order Decapoda; family Portunidae; genus Scylla; species Scylla paramamosain. The sequence continues at coordinate 16,679,208 of NC_087157.1, read as the reverse complement.
AAAGGATGCAAAGCACTCTATATTGGGAAACAAAAGGACTTTACGAGAAACGTGAATAATGAGTGTTTTATAGTTTCACAAGAACCACAAGGCCAAAAAACGCAAAAACTCGTGTATATGGAGAAGTTTCTTAGTTACCAAAATTCTGGTACTCATGAATAACACTCTTAAATGAGAAATATAACAACCTTACGAAATGCGTGTATTTTGAGTGTTTTTCACATTCTTATTTACCAAAACCCCAAATTGCATGCAAAACTAGCTTTATGTTGGTAAAAAATAACATTACCAGAAAAGTGACTTTGGGTGTTTTTGAGCGTGTTAGGCAATAAAGCACTAAAAAGCAGGGCAATAACATTACATAGGAATGAAACCAACTTTTACCAAGAACTTGCCTTTAAGTTTTTTTGAGCTCCTTACATACCAAAACGCTAAAACACCCTTTATGGAGAATTAGAATAACATTACCAAAAACATGTATTTTGAGTGTTTTTGATGATGCTACCCATAAAAACGCGAAAATACATGCAAAGAACCCTATGTTTGGGAAACAGAAAAGACATTACGAGAAACGTGTATTATGAGTGTTTTTAAGTTCCTTAAGAACCAAAAAAAACTAAAACCCACAAATAACACTAAAGAAAAAAATAAATAAATATATATAAAAAAAAACAGGAATTTTTTTTTTTTTTTATTCATCTTCATAGAAAATAAGATGCCGAATTTCTGGGAAAATTCTGGGCATTTATATGATACAAGAATATTATCAAAAAAAAGTTAATTTTAGCTTTTTTTTCAGAATGTTATGTACCAAACTCTAAAGTAGAATGCAAAGCCACCTACATGAGGAAATTAAACGACTTTACGAGAAACCTTACTTTTGAGTGTTTTTTAGTATGTTAGGCACCAAAACGATAATAATATGGAAGTAACTCAATATGGGATTCCAAAACAAAATTACTGAAAACGTGTCTTTTCAATGTTTTACGTAGAAAAAATGCTAGAAAGGATGCAAACCAACCAATATGAAGAAATAGATTAACATTACCAAAAATGTATATTTTGAATGTTTTTGAGCTTGTTACCTAAAAAAATGCATAAATGGATGCAAAGTATTGCAAAACAAAAGGACATTCTTAGAGACGTGTATAATAAGTGTTTTATAGTTCCACAAGAACCAAAAGGCAAAAATCAAAAACTCGTGTACCTAAAAGAAGTTTCTTAGATACCAAAATGATGAAACTCATGAATAGCACTTTTAATTGAGAAACAGAATTACCTCACAAAATGTGCGTTATTGTGAGTGTGTTTTCACAGCGTCTTACTTACGAAAATCCCAAATTACATGCGAAACTAGCTTTATGTGGGAAATAAATGACACTACCAGAAAAGTGTCTTTTGAGTATTTTTGAGGCGTTATATGCAAGAAAGCACTAAAAAGCAGAACAATCACATTACATTGGAATAAAACCAAATTTTACGAAGAATAAAAAAAAAAGAACAAGCTTACAAAATGAGTGTATTTTGGGTGTTTTTCACATTCTTAGTTACCAAAACCCCAAATTGCATGCGAAATATTGTGGGATAAAAAAATGTGGGAAAAAAAGATGACATTAACATAAAAAAAGTTGTTTTGAGTATTTTTTGAGCGTGGTAAGAAATAAAAGCACTTAAAAGCAGGGCAATCCTATTTATATAGGGAAAAAAAAATTTTTACCAAGAATTTCCTTTTAAGATTTTTTTTTGGAGCTCCTTACATACAAAAACGCTAAAACGCATGCAAAACAACCTTTAAGGAGAAACAGAATAACATTACCAAAAAACACGTATTTTGAGTGTTTTTGATCATGCGCCTATAAAAACACTTAAATACATGTCTGGGAAACGAAAAAAAAAACATTACGAGAAACGTGTATTATGAGTGTTTTTATGTTTCTGTAAGAATACCAAAAAGCTAAAAGCCACGAAATAACACTCTTTTATAGAAAAAATAAAATATATATATAAATAAATAAAAAAATAGCATTTTTTTTTTGTTATTTAAGAGTATTCATAGGTACTGAGATGCCAAAAGTCTGGCAAAATTTAGGGAAATTATGTGGAAAAAAGAACATTATCCAAAAAAGTTAATTTTAGCTTTTTTTACCAATTTTAGCTGTTATGTACCAAACCCTAAAAGTGCATCCAAAGCCACATATATGGCAAATTACACGACTTTACTAGAAACACCTCTCTTTTGAGTGTTTTCTTTATTTTAGCATGTTAGGCATCAAAAGGATAAATAATGTGGAAGTCACTCAATATGGGAATGGAAAAACAAAATTACTGAAAACGTGTCTTTTCCGTGTTTTACGTAGAAAAACTCTAAAACGGATGGAAACCAACCAATATGAAGAAATAGAATAACGTTACCAAAAAGGTATATTTTTAGTGTGTTTTTGAGCCTGTTAACCACAAAAAAATGCGAAAATGGATGCAGCAAAGCACTCTATATTGGGGAAACAAAAGGACATTACGAGAAACGTGTATAATGAGTGTTTTATGGTTTCACAAGAACCATTAAGGGAAAAAACGCAAAAACTCGTATATATTATATGGATAAGTTTCTTAGATACAAAAATGCTGAAACTCATGAATAACACTCTTAACTGAGAAACAGAATAACATTACTAAATGCGTGTATTTTGAGAGCTTTTCACATTCTTAGTTACCAAAATCCCAAATTGCATGCGAAACCAGATTTATGTGGGAAAAAATGACATTCCCAGAAAAGTGTCTTTTGAGTGTTTTTTGAGCATGATAGGATATAAAGCACTAAAAAGCAGGGGAATCACATTAAATTCGAATCAAACCAATTTTTACCAAAAACTTGCCTTTAAGTGTTTTTTGAGCTCCTTATATATCAAAATGTTAAAACGCCTGCAAAACACACTTTATGGAGAAACAGAATAACATTACCAAAAACATGTATTTTAAGTGTTTTTGATCATTTTATCTATCAAAACGCTTAAATACATAAAAAAAGAACCTTATGTTTGGGAAACGAAAGGACATTACGAGAAACGTGTATTATGAGTGTTTCTTAAGTTCCCTAATAACCAAAAAAGCTAAAAACCCACAAATGACACTCTTTATTTTAGAAAAAAATAAATAAAAATAAATAAAAAAAATATAAAAAAAATATATTTTTTTTTTCATTCATCTTCATAGGTACCGAGATGACAAAATTCTGGGAAAATTCATAGGGCAATTATGTGATAAAAGAATATTATCAAAAAAGTTGATTTAAGGTTTTTTTTTCGGACTGTTATGTACCAAACCCTAAAGAGCATGCAAAGCCTTCTATATGAGGAAATTGAATGATTTTACCAGAAATCTGTTTTTTGGGTGTTTTTCAGCATGTTAGGCACCGAAACGATAAATAATAATGAACTCACCTAATATGGGGAATGCAAAAACAAAATTACTTAAAACGTGTCTTCTCAGTATTTTACGTAGAAAAACGCTAAAACGGATGCAAACCAACCAATATCATGAAATAGAAAATATTACCAAGAATATACATTTTGAGTGTTTTTGAGCTTGTTACCTACAAAAAAAAAAAAAAAAACGCAAAAATTGATACAAAAGCACTCTATATTGGGAAAGAAAGGACAATGCGAGAAAAGTGTATATTATAAGTGTGTTATAGTTCAAAAGAACCACAAGGCAAAAAAAAAACATGAAATCCTACGTATATGGAGAAGTTTCCTAGATGACTAAAATGTTAGAAACTCTATGAATAACACTCTTAATTGAGAAACAGAACAACCTTACTAAATGCGTGTATTTTGAGTGCTTTTCATATTCTTAGTTACCCAAAACCCAAATTGATTGTGAAACCAGCTTTATGTGGTAAAAAAAAAAGATATTTCCAGAAAGGATTCTATTGAGTGTTTTTGAGCGTTGTGATTAGCAGTAAAGCTACCTAAAAGAAGGGCAATCACATTTCATGGGAATAAAACCAATGTTTACCAAGAACTTGCCTTTAAGTGTTTTTGAGCTCCTTATATACCAAAAACGCTAAAATGTATGCAAAACACACTTTATGGAGAAACAGAAAAACATTACGAAAAACATGTACTTTGAGTGTTTTTGATCATGTTACCAATAAAACGCTTAAATACATGCTAAGAATCCTATTTGTAGAAAACGAAAGGACATTACGAGAAACGTATTATGAGTGTTTTTAAATTCATTAAGTACCAAAAAGCTAAATGCCAGAAATAACTCTCTATTGAGAGAAAAAAATAAATGAATACGATATTTTTTTTTCTTTCTTATTCATCTTCGGGCAAAATTCCATGAAATTTTGTGAAATAAGAACATTATTAAAAAAGTTAATTTTAGCTTTTTTTTCGACTGTTATGTAGCAAACACTACAGTGCATGCAAAATCACCTATATGTTAGGCATCAAACCGATAAATAACATAGAAGTCACTCTATATGGGAATCCAAAATTAAAATTACTGAAAACGTGTCTTTTCGGTGTTTTATGTAAAAGAAAAACGCGAAAACGGATGCAAAACCAACCAATATGAAAAAAAAAAAAAAGAATAACATTACGAAAAAGGTATATTTTGAGTGTTTTTGAGCTTGTTACCTATAAAAAAGGTGAAAATGGATGTTAAACACTCCTTATTGAAAAAAAAACAAAAGGACATTACGAGAAAACGTGGCAATTGAGTGTCTTATCATTCTCGGAGTTAATAGAACTTGTGGTTCACAAGAACCACAAGGCAAAAAACGCAAAAACCTGTGTATATAAAGAAGTTTCATAGATACCAAAAATGCTGAAACTCATGAATAACAATCATACTTGAGAAACAGAACAATCTTGCCAAAAGCATGCATTTTCGGTGCTTTTCACATTCTTAGCAAAATCCCAAATAGCATGCGAAATTAGCTTTATGTGAGAAAAAAATGACATTAACAATAAAGTATCTTTATAGTGTTTTTGAGCGTGTTAGGCAATAAAGCACTAAAAAGTAGGGCAATCACATTACATGGGAATAAAAACCAACTTTCACCAAGAACTTTCACAGTTATGTATGTTTTTGAGCTCCTTACATACCAAAAAACGCTAAAGCGCATGCAAAACACTCCTTTATGGAGAAGCAGAAAAACATTACAAAAAATGTGTGTCTTAAGTGTTTTTCATTATGTTACCTATAAAAACGCCAGCCATATGCAAAGAACCCTATCTTGGGGAAACGAAAAAGACATTACGAAAAACGTGTATTATGACTGTTTTTAAGTTCCTTAAGTACCAAAACGTTAAAACCCACAAATAACACTCCCCGTAGCGAGAAAATAAATAAATAAATAAAAACAGCATTTTTTTGTATATTGATTTTAATAAGTACTGAGATGCCAAAATTCTGCCAAAATTCAGGGAATTTATGTGGAAAAAAGAATATTATCAAAAAAGCTATAATTAACCAAACCCTAAAGTGCATGCAAAGCCACCTATATGAGGAAATTAAACGACTTTACCAGAAACCTGTCTTTTCAGTGTTTTTCAGCATGTTAGGCAGCAACCTGATAAATAATAAGGGAAGTCACTCAATATGTTCATCCAAAACAAAATTACGGAAAACGTGTCTTTTCAGTGTTTTACGTAGAAAAAAACGCTATATCGGATGGAATGCAACGAATATGAAAAAAAGAGAATAACATTACCAAAAAGTGTTTTGAGCTTTTTACCTACAAAAAACATTTAGAGAAACGTGTATAATGATTGTTTTATAGTTTCACACTAACCACAAGGCAAAAAACGCCAAAACTCGTGTATATAGAGGAAGTTTACATACCAAAATGTTGAAAATGCATGAATAACACTTTTAATTGAGAAACAGAACTACCTTACCAAATGTGTGTGTTTTGAGTGTTTTTCACATTCTTAGTTACGAAAATCCCAAATTACATGCGAAACTAGCTTTATGTAGGAAAAAAAAAGATATTACTTCAGAAAAGTGTCTTTTGAGTGTTTTTGAGCGAGATATGCAACAAATTGTTACTCAAAAAAGCAGAACAACTACATTACATGGGAATAAAACCAACTTTTACAAAGAATTTGCCTTTAAGTGTTTTTTTTTTTTCTCCTGACAACCCCAAAACGCTGCAAAACGCATGCAAAATACCCTTTATGGAGAAACAGAGTAACATTACCAAAAACATGTATTTTGGAGTGTGTTTCTTTATCATATTATTTTATAAAAACGCTTAAATACATGCAAAGAACCTTATGTTAGGGAAACGAAAGGACATTATGAGAAACGTGTATTATGAGTGTTTTTAAGTTCCTTAAGTGACCAAAAAAGATAAAAAACCTCACAAATAACACTCTTTATAGAGAAAGAATAATAAAATATTTTTTTTTTTATTCATCTTCATAGGTACTAAGATGCCAAAATTCTGGCAATATTCTTTGGGAATCGAAAACAAAATTACTGAAAACGTGTCTTTTCGGTGTTTTACGTAGAAAAACGCTAAAAACGGATGCAAACCAACCAATATTATGAAATAAAAAAATATTACCAAAAAAGGTATATTTTGAGTGTTTTTGAGCTTGTTACCTACAAAAAACGCGCAAAATGGATGCAAAGCACTCGCTATTGGGAAAAGCAAAAGGGACATTACGAGAAACATGTCTTATTATTTTCGGACAAAAAGAACTTGTGGTTCAAAAGAACAACATGGCAAAAAATGCAAAAAACTCGTGTATATAAAGAAGTTTCTTAGATACCAAAAGGCTGAGACTCATGGGTAACAGAACAACATTACCAAATTGCGTGTATTTTGAGTGTTTTTTCACATTCATAGTTAGCAAAACCCCAAATAGCATGCAAAACTAGCTTTATGTGGGAAAAAAATGACATTTCCAAAAGTATCTTTTGAGTGTTTTTGAGCGTGTTAGGCAATAAAGCACTAAAAAAGCAGGGCAATCATATTACATTAGAATAAAACAAACTTTTTACCAAGAACTTGCCTTGAAGTGTTTTTCAGCTCCTTACATACCAAATCGCTAAAACGCATACAAAACACTCCTTTATGGAGAAGCAGAATAACATTACCAAAAAACAAAGTGTTTTTGAGTGTTTTTCATCATGTTACCTATGAAAACGCTTAAATACATTCAAAGATCCCTATATTTGGGAAACGAAAGGACATTACGAGAAATGTGTATTATAAATGTTTTTAAGTTCCTTAAGTACTAAAACGTTAAAACCTACAAATAACACTCCTTATAGAGAAAAAAATAAAAAAAAGTTTCTTTATTTTTTTGTTTTTGATGTTCATAGGTACCAAGATGCCAAAATTCTGCCAAAATTTAGGGAAATTATGTGGAAAAAAGAACATTATCGAAAAAGTTAATTTTATCTTTTTTTTTCGGAGTTATGTACCAAACCATAAAGTGTATCCAAAGCCACCTGTTTGGGAAAATTTAACGACTGTAAAAGAAATCTAGTCTTTTGAGTGTTTTTCCGCATGTTAGGCACCAAAACGATAGATAATATGAAAGTCACTCTATATGGAAATCCAAAACAAAATTACTGAAAACGTGTCTTTTAAAAGATTTACGTAGAAAAACGCTAAAACGGATGCAAACCAACCAATATGAAAAAAAATAGAATAACATTATCATCAAAGTATATTTTGTGTGTTTTTGAGCTTGTTACATAAAAGAAAAAACGCAAAAATGGATGTGTAAAGCACTGTATATTAGGAAAAAAAAGGACATAACGAGATACGTATATAATGAGTGTTTTATAGTTTCACCAGAATCACAAGGGAAAAAAACGCAAAAACTCGTCTGTGTGGGAAAGTTTCTAAGATACCAAAATGCTGAAACTCATGAATAACACTCTTAATAAAAAAAAAAACAGAGCAACCTTACTAAATGCGTGTATTTTGAGTGTTTTTTTTACATTCTTAGTTACCAAAACCCCAAATTCATTGCGAAACTAGCTTCTACGTGGGAAAAAAAATGACAATGGTAGAAAACTGTCTTTGAGCGTTTTTGAGCGTGTTAAGCAATAAAGCACTAAAAAGCAGGGCAATCACATTACATGGGAATAAAACCAACTTTTACGAAGAACTTGCCTTTTAGTGTTTTTGACACACACATTAAGTAAGGTTGTTCTGTTTCTCAATTAAGAGTGTTATTCATGAGTTTCAGCATTTTAGTATCTAGGAAACTTCAACATATACACGAGTTTTTGCGTTTTTTGCCTTGTGTTTTTTTTGAACTATAAAACATTAATTATACACTTTTCCTCGCAATCCCTTTGTTTCCCAATAGAGAGTGCTTTGTATCAATTTTTGCATTTTTTTTGTAGTAACAAGCTCAAAAACACTCAAAATATACATTTTTGGTAATGTTTTTCTGTTTCTTGGTTGGTTTGCATCAGTTTTAACGTTTTTCTACGTAAAACACTAAGAAGACACGTTTTCAGTAATTTTCTTTTGGATTCTCACATAGAGTGAGTTCCTTATTATTTATCATTTTGGTGCCTAACATGCTGAAAAACACTGAAAAGACAGATTTTTGGTAAGGTCATCAATTTCCACATATGCGAGGGCTTGCATGTCTTTTCAGTGTTTTTGAGCGTGTTACGCAATAAAGCACTAAAAGGAAGGGCAATCACATCACATGGGAATAAAACAAAATTTTACGAAGAACTTGCCTTTAAGTGTTTTTTCTTTTACATACCAAAACGCTGAAACGCATGCAAAATACATTTTATAGAGAAACAGAATAATATTACCAAATACATGTATTTTGAGTTTTTTTGATAATGTTATCTATAAAAACGCTTAAATACATGCAAAGAACCTTATGTTTGCGAAACGAAAGGACATTACGAGAAATGTGTATTATAAGTGTTTTTACGTTCCTTAAGTACCAAAAAGCTAAAACCCTACAAATAACACTCTTTATTTAGAAAAAAAGTAAGAAAATAAAAAAAGGATTTTTATTTTTTTGTTATTCATCTTCATAGGTACCGAGATGCCAAAATTCTGGGAAAATTCAGGGCTATTATATGTTAAAAAAAAAAGATCAAAAAATTAATTTTAGCTTTTTTCGGACTCATATACCAAACCCTAAGACTCCTATATGAAGAAAATTAAACGACCTTACCAGAAATCTGTTTTTATAATGTTTTTCAGCATGTTAGGCACAAAAACGATAAATAATAAGGAACTCACTCTATATGAGAATCCAAAACAAAATTGCTGAAAACGTGTCTTTTCTCTGTTTTACGTATAAAAAACGCTAAAACGGATGCAAACCAACCGATATCAAGAAAAGAAAAAAACATTACCAAAAAGGTATATTTTGAGTATTTTTGAGCTTGTTACCTAAAAAAACGCGAAAATTTATGCAAAGCACTCTATATTAGAAAACAAAAGGACTTTACAAGAAAAGTGTATAATGAGTTTTTTATAGTTCAAAAGAACCAAAAGGCAAAAAACTCAAAAACTCGTGTATATGGACAAAGTTCCTAGATACCAAAATGCTGAAACTCAGAAATAACAGTCTTAATTGAGAAATAGAACAACCTTACTAAATGCGTGTATATTGAGTGCTTTTCACATTCTTAGTTACCAAAACCCCAAATTGCATACATTGAAGGAAAACGAATTTTTACCAAAAACTTGCCTTTAAGTGTTTTTGAGCTCCTTATATACCAAAACACTAAAACGCATGCAAAACACTCTTTATGGTGAAACAGAATAACATTACCAAAAACATGTATTTTGAGTATTTTTTATCATGTTACCAATAGAAACGCTTAAATACATGCAAAGAACACTATTTTTGGAAAACGATAGGAGATTACAAGAAACGTGTATTATGAATGTTTTTAATTTCATTAATTACGAAAAAGCTAAAAGCCACAAATAACACTCTTGATTGAGAAACAATAAAAATAAAAAAATACGATATTTTTTCTCTTATTCATCTTCACAGGTACCAAGATACCACAATTCGGGCAAAATTCAGGAAATTATGTGAAATAAGAACATTATCAAATAAGTTAAATTTAGCTTTTTTTCGGACTCTTATGTACCAAACCCTTAAAGTGCATGCAAAGCCACCTATATGGGGAAATTAAAACGTCTTTGGCAGAAAATAATCTTATTAGTGTTTTTCAACATGTTAGGAACCAACACGATAAATAACACGGAAGTCAATCTATATGGGAATCCAAAACAAAATCAATAAAGACGTGTCTTTTCGGTGTTTTACGTAGATAAAAGCTAAAACGAATGCAAACCAACCAATATGAAGAAATAAAATAACATTACCAAAAAGGTATATTTTGAGTGTTTTTGAAATTGTTACCTACAAAAAACGCGAAAATTGATGGAAAGCACTCTTTATTGGGAACCAAATAACATTATGAGAAACGTGAATAATGAGTGTTTTATAGTTTCCCAAGAACTACAAGGGAAAAAACGCAAAAACTCGTCTATATAGAGATATTTCTTACATTACAAAATGCTGAAAATCTGGAACAACACTCCTAATTGAGAAACATAACAATCTTACTAAATGCGTGAATTTTGAAGTGCTTTTTACATTCTTAGTTATCAAAACCCCAAATTCCATGCAAAACTAGCTTTATGTGAGAAAAAAAATGACACTACCAGAAAAATGTCTTTTGAGCGTTTTTTGAGCGTGTTAGGCAATAAAGCACTAAAAAGCAGGGCAATCACATTACATTGGAATAAAACTAATTTTTAACAAGAACTTGCCTTTAAGTGTGTTTGAGCTAATTATATACCAAAAAAATAATGCATGCAAAATAAACTTTATGGTGAAACAGAATAACATTACCATAAACATGTGTTTTGAGTGTTTTTCATCATGTTACCAATAAAAACGCTTAAATACATGCAACGAACCCTATTTTTGGGAAACGAAAGGACATTACGAGAAACGTGTATTATGAGTGTTTTTAAGTTCCTTAAGTACCAAAAAAGTTAAAACACTCTTTATAGAGAGAAAAAAAAAGAAAAGAGTATACATACATATATATATATATATATATATATATATATATATATATATATATATATATATATATATATATATATATATATATATATATATATATATATATATTTTTTTTTTTTTTTTTTTTTTTTTTTTGTTATTCATCTTTATAGCCACTAAGATGCCAAAATTCTGGCAATATTCTTTGGGAATCGAAAACAAAATTACTGAAAACTTGTCTTTTCGGTGTTTTACGTAGAAAAACGCTTAAACAGACGAAAACCAACCAATATGAAGAAGTAGAATAACATTACCAAAAAGGTATATTTTTTAGTGTTTTTGAGCTTGTTACCTACAAAAAAACGCGAAAATGGATGCAAAGCACTCCCTATTTGGAAAGAAAAGGACATTACAAGAAATATGTATAATGAGTGTTTTATTATTTTCGGGGAAAGGAACGTTTCTCGTAATGTTCTTTCTTTTCCCAAACATAAGGTTCTTTGCATGTATTTAAGCGTTTTTATAGATAACATGATCAAAAACACTCAAAATACATGTATTTGGTAATGTTATTCTGTTTCTTCATAAAATGTATTTTGCATGCGTTTTAGCGTTTTGGTATGTAAGGAGCTCAAAAAGTCAAGTTCTTTTTAAAATTTTGTTTTATTCCCATGTAATGTGATTGCCCTGGCTTTTTATGCTTTATTGCGTAACACGCTCAAAAAACACTAAAAAGACATGCAAATCCTCCCTTATGAGGAAATTAAAGACCTTACCAGAAATCTGTCTTTTGAGTGTTTTTTAGCATGTTAGGCAAAAAAACGAAAAATAATAAGGAACTCACTGCATGTGGGAATCCAAAAAGAAAATTACTGAAAACGTGTCTTCACAGTGTTTTACGTAGAAAAAAACGCTAAAACTGATACAAACCAACAAATATCAAGAAGCAGAAAAACATGATCAAAAAATGTATATTTTGAGTGTTTTTGAGCTTGTTACCTACAAAACAACGCAAAAATGGATACAAAGCACTCTATATTGGGAAACAAAGGGACATTGCGAGAAAAGTGTATAATGAATGTTTTATAATTTTAAAAAACCACAAGGCAAAAAAACGCAAAAACTCGTGTATATACTGAAACTCATGAATAACACTCTTAATTGAAAAACAGAGCAACCTTACTAAATGCGTGTCAAAAACACTAAAAGGCAAGTTCTTCGTAAAAGTTGGTTTTATTCCCATGTAATGTGATTGCCCTGCTTTTTAGTACTGTATTGCCTAACACGCTCAAAAACATTCAAAGACACTTTTCTGGTAATGCCATTTTTTTCCCACAAAAAGCTAGTTTCGCATGGAATTTGGAGTTTTGGTAACTAAGAATGTAAAAAAAAAACACCCAAAATACACGTATTTAGTAAAGCTGTTCTGTTTCTTGATTAAGAGTATTATTCATGCGTTTCAGTATTTTGGTATCTTAAAAACTTCTCCATACAGTCGAGTTTTTGCATTTTTTGCTTTGTGATTCTGGTGAAACTATGAAACAATCATTATACACGTTTCTCGTTATGTTCTTTTTTTCCTTATATAGAGAGCTTTGCATCCAATTTCTTGTTTTTTTTTTTCATGTAACAAGCTCAAAAACACACAAAATGTACTTTTTTGGTAATGTTATTCTATTTTTTTCATATTGGTTGGTTTGCATCCGTTTTAGCGTTTTTCTACGTAAATCTTTTAAAAGACACGTTTTCAGTAATTTTGTTTTGGATTTCCATATAGAGTGATTTTCATATTATTTATCGTTTTGGTGCCTAACATGCAGAAAAACACTCAAAAGACAGATTTCTTATAAAGTTGTTAAATTTCATCAGATAGGTGGTTTTGCATACACTTTTTGGTTTGGAACATAACTCCGAAAAAAAAGGTAGAATTAACTTTTTCAATAATGTTCTTTTTTCCACATAATTTCCCTGAATTTTTGCAGAATTTTGGCATCTTGGTACCTATGAACATCAATAACAAAAAAATAAAAATGCCATTTTTTTATTTATTTTTAATTTTTTCTCTATAAAGAGTGTTATTTGTAGCTTTTAACGTTTTGGTACTAAAGGAACTTAAAAACATTTATAATATACATTTCTTGTAATGTCCTTTCGTTTCCCAAATATGGGGATATTTGCATGTATTTAAGCGTTTTTATAGCTAACATGATAAAAAATACTCAAAACACTTGTTTTTGGTAATGTTATTCTGGTTCTCCATAAAGGTGTGTTTTGCATGCGTTTTAGCGATTTGGTATGTAAGGAGCTGAAAAAACACCTCATGGCACATTCTTGGTAAAAGTTGGTTTTATTCCAATGTAATATGATTGCCCTGCTTTTTAGTGCTTTATTGCTAACACGCTCAAAAACACTGAAAAGACACTTCTGGTAATGTCATTTTTTTTTCCAACCTAAAGCTAGTTTCGCATGCTATTAGGGGTTTTGCTAAGAATGTGAAAAAAAAACACTCAAAATACACGCATTTGGTAATGTTGTTCTGTTTCTCAATTAAGATTGTTATTCATGAGTTTAAGTATTTTGGTATCTAAGAAACTTCTTTATATACACGATTTTTTGTGTTTTTTGCCTTGTGGTTCTTTTGAACCACAAGTTCCTTTGCTTGAAAATAATAAGACACTCATTATACATGTTTCTCGTAATGTCCTTTTCTTTCAAAATAGGGAATGCTTTGCATCCATTTTCGCGTTTTTTGTAGGTAACAAGCTCAAAAACATTCAAAATATATCGTTTTGGTAATGTTATTCTATTTCTTCGTATTGGTTGGTTTTCATCTGTTTTAGCGTTTTTTCTACGTAAAACACCGAAAAGACACGTTTTCAGTAATTTTGTTTTTGATTCCCAAAGAATATTACCAGAATTTTGGCATCTTAGTATCTATGAAGATGAATAAAAAAAAATATATATAATTTTTTTTTCACTCTATAAAGAGTGTTATTTGTGGGTTTTAGCTTTTTTGGTACTTAAGGAACTTAAAAACACTCATAATACACGTTTCACGTAATGTCCTTTCGTTTCACAAAAATAAGGATCTTTGCATGTATTTAAGCGTTTTTATTGGTAACATGATCAAAAACACTCAAAATACATGTTTTTTTGGTAATGTTTTTCTGTTTCACCATAAAGAGTGTTTTGCATGCGTTATAGTGTTTGGTATATGAGGAGCTCAAAAACACTTAAAGGCATGTTCTTGGTAAAAATTCGTTTTCCTCCAATGTAATGTGATTGCCCTCCTTTTTAGTGCTTTATTGCCTATCACGCTCAAAAACACTCAAAAGACACTTTTCTGGTAAAGTCTTTTTATTTATTCCCACAGATCTATTTTCGCATGCAATTTTGGGTTTTGGTAACTAAGAATGTGAAAAGCATTCAAAATACACGCATTTATTAAGGTTGTCCTGTTTCTCAATTAGGAGAGTTATACATGAGTTTTAGCATTTTTGTATATAGGAAACCTCTCCATATATACAAGATTTTGCGTGTTTTGCCTTGTGGTTCTTTTGAACTATAAAACACTCATTATACACTTTTATTGCAATGTCCTTTTGTTTCCCAATATAGAGTGTTTTGCATTAATTTTCGCGTTTATTGTAGGTAACAAGAACAAAACACTCAAAATATACCTTTTTAGTAACGTTTTCCTATTTCTTGATATTGGTTGCTTTGCATCCGTTTTAGCGTTTTTCTACGTAAAACACTGAGAAGACACGTTTTCAGTAACTTTGTTTTGGATTCTCATATAGAGTGAGTTCCTTATTATTTATTGTTTTGGTGCCTAACATGCTAAAATACACTCAAAAAACAGATTTCTGGTAAGGTCGTTTAATTTCCTTATAGAGGAGGCTTTGCATGTACTTTAGGATTTGATAAATAACAGTCCGAAAAAAAAGCTGAAATTAACTCTTTTGATGATATTCTTTTATCATATGATTGCCCTGAGTTTTCCCAGAATTTTGTCATCTCGGTATCTATGAAGATGAATAACAAAAAAAAAAAAAAAAAAATTCCTTTTTTAATTTTTTTTATTTTTTTTATTTTCTAAATCAAGTGTTATTTCTGGATTTTAGGTTTGTGGTACTTAAGGAACTTAAAACACACTCATAATACACGTTTCTCGTAATGTCCTTTTGTTTCTCAAACATAATGTTCTTTGCATGTATTTAAGCGTTTTTATAGATAACATTATCAAAAACACTCAAAATATATGTTTTTGGTAATGTTATTCTGTTTCTCTATAAATTTTGTTTTGCATGCGTTTTAGCGGTTTGGTACATAAGGAGCTCAAAAACATTTAAAGGCTTTTGAATTTTTGAATTTAAAGGCTTTTGATTTAAAGGTGTTTGGTATATATTGGTGTTATTCCAATGTAATATGATTGCCTTGCTTTTTAGTGCTTTATTGCCTATCACGCTCAAAAAACACTTAAAAGACACTTTTCTGGTAGTGTCATTTTTTTCTTACATAAAGGTGGTTTCGCATGCAATTTGAGGTTTTGGTAACTAAGAATGTGAAAAGGACTCAAAATACACGCATTTAGTGAGGTTGTTCTGTTTCTCAATTAAGAGTGTTATTCATGAGATTCAGCATTTTGGTATCTAGAAAACTTCTCCATATACGAGTACACGAGATGTTGTGTTTTTTGCCTTTTGGTTCTTTTGAACTATAAAAGTCTCATTATACACTTTTCTTCCAAACTCCTTTTGTTTTCTAATATAGAGTGCTTTGCATCAATTCTCGCGTTTTTTTTTTTTTTTTTGTAGGTAACAAGCTCAAAAACACTCAAAATATACCTTTTTGGTAATGTTTTTCTATTTCTTGATATTGGTTGGTTTTTATCCGTTTTAGCGTTTTTCTACGTAAAACACTGAAAAGACACGTTTTCAGCAATTTTATTTTTCGATTCTCATATAGAGTGAGTTCCTTATGTTTTAACGTTTTTGTGCCTAAAATGCTGAAAAACACTGAAAAAAAACAGATATCTGGTAAGGTCGTTTAATTTCCTCATATGGGAGTCTTTGGATGCACTTTTGGGTTTGGTAGATAAGAGTCCGAAAAAAAAGCAAAAATTTATTTTTTTGACAATTTTCTTTTATCATATAATAGCCTTGAATTTTCCCAGAATTTTGGCATCTCAGTACCTATGAAGATGAATAACAAAAAAAAACTATTTTTTTATTTTCTTTCTTTTTTTTCTAAATAAAGAGTGTTATTTGTGGGTTTTAGCTTTTTGGTACTTAAGGAACTTAAAAACACTTATAAAACATTTCTCGTAATGTCCTTTCGTTTCGGAAACATAAGGTTCTTTGCATGTATTTAAGCGTTTTTATAGATAACATGATCAAAAACACTCAAAATATATGTTTTTGGTAATTTTATTCTCTTTCTCCATAAAATATGTTTTGCATGCGTTTTAGCGTTTTGGTATGTAATGAGCTCAAAAACACTTAAAGGCAAGTTTTTGGTAAACGTTGTTTTTATTCCCATGTAATGTGATTGCCCTGCTTTTTAGTACTTTATTGCCCAACACGCTCAAAAACACTCAAAAGACACTTTTCTGTTAATATCATTTTTTTCCCACATAAAGGTAGGTTTGCATGGAATTTTGTGTTTTGGTAACTAAGAATGTGAAATAAATCACAAAACACATTTAGTAAGGTTGTTCTATTTTTTAATTAAAAGTGTTATTCATGAGTTTCAGCATTTTGGTATGTAAGAAACTTTCCTAATACACACATTTGGTAAGGTATTTCTATTTCAAAATTAAAAGTGTTATTCATGAGTTTCACCTCTTTGATATGTAAGAAACTTCTTTATGTACACGAGTTTTTGAGTGTTTTAGCTTGTGGTTCTTTTGAAACTATAAAACACTCATACACGTTTCTCGTAATGTCCTTTTCTTTGCCAATATAAAGTCCTTTCCATCCATTTTTGCATTTTTTTGTAGGTAACAAGCTCAAAAACACATCAAAATATATCTTTTTAGTAATGTTATTCTATTTCTTCATATTGGTTTGTTTACATCCGTTTTAACGTTTTCTACGTAAATCAGTGAAAAGACACGTTTTCAGTAATATTGTTGAAATTGCTGAAAAACCCTGAAAAGACAGGTTTGTGGTAAAGTCGTGTAATTTCCCCATATAGGTGGATTTGCATGCACTTCAGGGTTTGTATATAACTCCGGAAAAAAGCTAAAATTATCTTATTTTTATAATGATTTTTTTGTACAAAATTTCCGTGAATTTTGCCAGAATTTTGGCATATCTGTACCTATGAAGATGAATAACAAAAAAAAAATTTTCTCTATAAAGAATGTTATTTGTGGGTTTTAGCTTTTTGATACCTAAGGAACTTAAAAAACACTCAAATTACACGTTTCTCGTAATATCCTTTCGTATCCCAAAAATAGGGTTCTTTGCATGTATTTAAGCGTTTTTATTGGTAACACCTCGGTTATTGGTAACATCTCGGTATCTGTGAAGATGAATAAGAAAGAAAAAAAATATCGTATTTTTTTTATTTATTTATTGTTTCTCAATAAAGAGTGTTGTTTGTTGCTTTTAATTTTTTTTGGTAATTAATGAACTTAAAAACACTCGTAATGTCCTTTTATTATACAAAAATAGGGTTATTTACATGTATTAAATCGTTTTTATAGGTTACATGATCAAAAACACTACAAATACATTTTTTTGGTAATGTTATTCTGTTTCTCCATAAAGGATGTTTTCCACCGTTTTAGCGATTTGGTATGTAAGGAGTTAAAAAACACTTAAAGGCAAGTTCTTCGTAAAAATTGGTTTTATTCCCATGTAATGTGATTGTTCTGCTTTTTAGCGCTTTGTTGCATATCACGCTCAAAAACACTAAAAAGACACTTTTTTGGTAATGTCATTTTTTTTTCCCACATGAAGGTAGTTTCGCATGTAATTTGGCATTTTCATAACTAAAAATGTGAAAAACACTCAAAATACACAATTTGGTAAGGTAGTTATGTTTATCGATTAAAACTGTTATTAATGCATTTCATCATTTGATAAGTTTCTCTATATACACGAATTTTTGCGTTTATTGTATTGTGGTTCTTTTAAAACTATAAAACACTCATTATACACGTTTCTCGTAATATCCTTTTGTTTCCTAATATAGAGTGCTTTACATCCATTTTTGCATTTTTTTCTAAGTAACAAGCTCAAAAACACTCAAAATAGATCTTTTTGGTAATGTTATTCTATTTCTTCATATAGGTTGGTTTGCATACACTTTACTGTTTTTCTACGTAAAACACTGAAAAGACACGTTTTCAGTGATTTTGGTTTGGATTCACATATTGACTGACTTCTATATTATTTATCGTTTTGGTGCCTAACATGCTGAAAAACACTGAAAAGACAGGTTTCTGGTAAAGTCGTTTAACTTCCTTATATATGTGGCTTTGCATGCAGTTTAGGGTTTGCTACATAACAATCCGAAAAAAAAAGCTATAATTAACTTTTCTGGTAATGTTCTTTTTTCCACATAAATTCCCTGAATTTTGGTAGAATTTTGGCATCTCGGTACCTATAAGGATGAATAACAAAAAAAGATTAAAAAAATCAGATTTTTTAATTTAAAATTTTTTTTTTCTAAATAAAGAGTTTTATTTGTGGGTTTTAGCTTTTAGGTACTGAAGGAACTTAAAAAAAAACACTCATAATAAACGTTTCTCGTAATGTCCTTTCGTTTCCCAAACATAAGGTTCTTTGCATGTATTTATGCGTTTTTATAGATAACATGATCAAAAACACTTAAAATTTGTATTTGGTAATATTACTGTTTCTCAATAAAAAATGTATTTTGCATGCGTTTTAGCGTTTTGGTATGTAAGGAGCTCAAGAACACTTAAAGGCAAGTTCTTGGCAAAATTTGGTTTTATTCCCATGTAATGTGATTGCCCTTCCTTTTAGTGCTTCATTGCGTAACACGCTCAAAAACACTCAAAAGACATGTAAGGCGTCGCATATGAGGAAATTAAAGACCTTACAAGAAATCTACCTTTTGAGTGTTTTTCAGCATGTTAGGGACCAAAACGATAAATAATAAGGAACTCACTCTATGTGGGAATCGAAAAGAAAATTGCTGAATACTTTTCTTCTTAGTGTTTTACGTAGAAAAATGCTAAAACTGATGCAAACCAACCAATATAAAGAAGCAGAAAAACATTACCAAAAATGTATATTTTGAGTGTTTTTGAGCTTGTTACCTACAAAAAAACGCAAAAATTGATACAAAGCACTCTATATTGGGAAACAAAGGGACATTGCAGGAAAAGTGTATAATGAATGCTTTATAGTTAAAAAAAAAAAACACAAATCAAAAAACGCAAAAACTCGTGTATATGGAGAAGTTTCCTAGATACCAAAATGCTGAAACTCATGAATAACACTCTTAATTGAGAAACAGAACAACCTTACTAAATGCGTGTCAAAAACACTAAAACGCAAGTTCTTCGTAAAAGTTAATTTTATTCCCATCTAATGTGATTGCCCTGTTTTTTAGTGCTTTATTGTCTAACACGCTCAAAAACACTCAATAACACTTTTCTGGTAATGTCATTTTTTTCCCATATAAAGCTAGTTTCGCATGGAATTTGGGGTTTTGGTAACTAAGAATGTAAAAAACACTCATAGTACACGCATTTAGTAAGGTTGCTCTGTTTCTTGATTAAGAGTGTTATTCATGAGTTTCAGCATTTTGGTATCTTAGAAACTTCTCCAAACACGAGTTTTTGCGTTTTTTGCCTTGTGATTCTGGTGAAACTATAAAACGTAATGTTTTTCTACGTAAAACACTGAAAAGACACGTTTTCAGTGATTTTGGTTTGGATTCACATATTGACTGACTTCCATATTATTTATCGTTTTGGTGCCTAACATGATGAAAAACACTAAAAAGAAAGGTTTCTGGTAAAGTCGTTCAACTTCCCTATATATGTGGCTTTGCATGCACTTTAGGGTTTGGTACATAACAATCCGAAAAAAAGCTATAATTAACTTTTATAATAATGTTCTTTTTTCCACATAAATTCCCTGAATTTTGGCATAATTTTGGCATCTCGGTACCTATAAAGATGAATAACAAAAAAAAAAAAAAAATTTTTATTTATTTATTTATTTATTTTTTCTAAAGAGTGTTATTTGTGGGTTTTAGCTTTTTGGTACTGAAAGAACTTAAAAATCACTCGTAATACACGTTTCTCGTAATGTTCTTTCGTTTCCCAAACATAAGGTTCTTTGCATGTATTTAAGTGTTTTTATAGATAACATGATCAAAAACACTCAAAATACATGTATTTGGTAATGTTATTCTGTTTCTCCATCAAATGTATTTTGCATGCGTTTTAGCGTTTTGGTATGTAAGGAGCTGAAAAACACTTAAAAGCATGTTCTTGGTAAAATTTGGTTGTATTTCCATGTAATGTGATTGCTTTGGCTTTTATTGCTTTATTGCATAACACGCTCAAAAACACTGAAAAGACATGCAAAGCCTCCCATATGAGGAAATTAAAGACCTTACCAGATATCTGTCTTTTGAGTGTTTTTTTTAGCATGTTAGGCACCAAAACGATAAATAATAAGGAGCTCACTCTATGTGAGTTCCTTCCAAAAGAGTTCCAAAAGAAAATTACTGAAAACGTGTCTTCTCAGTGTTTTACGTAGAAAAACGCTAAAACTGATACAAACCAACTAATATCAAAAAGCAGAAAAACATTACCAAAAATATATATGTGAGTGTTTTTGAGCTTGTTACCTACAAAAACACGCGAAAATGAATACAAAGCACTCTATATTGGGAAATAAAGGGACATTGCGAGAAAAGTGTATAATGAATATTTTATAGTAAAAAAAAAAACACATGGGAAAAAACGCAAAAACTCGTGTATATGCTGAAACTCATGAATAACACTCTTAATTGAGAAACAGAGCAACCTTACTAAATGCATGTAAAAAACAATAAAATGCAAGTTCTTCGTAAAAGTTGGTTTTATTCCCATGTAATGTGATTGGCCTGCTTTTTAGTATTTTATTGCCTAACACGCTCAAAAACACTCAAAGACACTTTTCTGGTAATGTCATTTTTTCATATATAAAGATAATTTCGCATGGAATTTGGGCATTTGGTAACTAAGAATGTAAAAAAACACAAAATACACGCATTTAGTAAGAATTAAGAGTGTTATTCATGAGTTTCAGTATTTTGGTATTTTAGAAACTTCTTTATACAGTCGAGTTTTTGCGTTTTTTGCCTTGTGATTCTGGTGAAACTATAAAACACTCATTATACAAGTTTCTCATTATGTCCTTTTTTTTCCTTATAGAGAGTGTTTTGCATCCATTTTCGCGTTTTTTTTATGTAACAAGCTCAAAAACACGCAAAATATACTTTTATGGTAATGTTATTCTATTTCTTCATATTGGTTGGTTTGCATCCGTTTTAGCGTTTTTCTACGTAAATCTTTTAAAAGACACGTTTCCAGTAATTTTGCTTTGGATTTCCATATAGAGTGACTTTCATATTATTTATCGTTTTGGTGCCTAACATGCTTTTTGGTGCCTTTTTTTTCCCCAAAATAGAGTGCTTTCCATCCATTTTCGCGTTTTTTGTAGGTAACAATTTCAAAAAAACTAAAAATATACCTTTTTGGTAATGTTATTCTATTTCTTTATTTTGGTTGGTTTGCATCCGTTTTATCGTTTTCTACGTAAAACACCGAAAGACACGTTTTCAGTAATTTTGTTTTGGATTCCCATATAGATTGACTTCCTTGGGTTTTATCATGTTGGTTCCTAACATGCTGATAAAAACTCAAAACACAGTTTTCTGACAAAAACGTTTAATTTCCCCATATAAGTGGCTTTGCATGTACTTTAGGGGTTTGGTACATAACAGTCCGAAAAAAAAAGCTAAATTTAACTTTTTTGATAATGCTCTTATTTCATATAATTTCCTGAACTTTGCCCACATTTTGGTACCTCGTTACCTGTGAAGATGAATAAGATTGAAAAAAAAGATCGTATTTTTTTATTTTTTTTTTTTTTCTCAATAAAGAGTGTAATTTTTGGCTTTTATATTTTTCGTACTTAATGAACTTAAAAACACTCATAATACACGTTTCTCGTAATGTCCTTTCATTTCTCAAAAATAGGGTTCTTTACATGTATTTAAGCGTTTTTATTGGTAACATGATCAAAAACACTCAAAATACATGTTTTTGGTTATGTTATTCTGTTTCACCGTAAAGAGTGTTATCCATGCATTTTAGCGTTTTGATATATAAGGAGCTCAAATACACTTAAAGACTAGTTCTTGTTAAAAATTGGTTTTATTCTAATGTAATGTGATTGCCCTGCTTTTTAGTGCTTTATTGCCTAACACGCTCAAAAACACTCAAAAAACGTTTTTCTGGTAATGTCATTTTTTTCAAACATGAAGCTGGTTTCGTATGCAATTTGGGGTTTTGGTAACAAAGGATGTGAAAAGCACTCAAAATACACGCCTTTAGTAAGATTCTTGTTTCTCAATTAAGAGTGTTGTTCCAGAGTTTCAGCATTTTGAAATGTAAGAAACTTCTCTATATACACGAGTTTTTGCGTTTTTTGCCTTGTAGTTCTTGTGAAACTATAAAACACTCATTATACACGTTTCTCGTAAAGTCCTTTTGCTTCCCAATATAGAGTGCTTTCCATTAATTTTCGCGTTTTTTGTAGGTAACAATTTCAAAAACACTCAAAATATACCTCTTTGGTAATGTTATTTTATTTCTTCTTATTGGTTGGTTTGCATCCGTTTTAGTGTTTTTCTACGTAAAACACCAAAAGACACGTTTTTAGTAATTTTGTTTCGGATTCCCATATAGACTGACTTCCATGTTATTTACCGTTTTGGTGCCTAACATACTGAAAAACATTTATAAGACCGTTTTCTGGCAAAGACGTTTAATTTCCCCATATAGGTGGCTTTGCATGCACTTTAGGGGTTTAGTACATAACAGTCCGAAAAAAAAGCTAAATTTTACTTTTTTGATAATGCACTTTTTTCAAATAATTTCTTGAATTTTGCCCGAATTTTGGCATCTCGGTACCTGTGAAGATGAATAAGACAGAAAAAAAAATGTATTTTTAAAAAATTATTTATTGTTTCTCAATAAAGAGTGTTATTTGTGGCTTTTAGCTTTCTGGAAATTAATGAACTTAAAAACACTCATAATACACGTTTCTCGTAATCTCCTTTCGTTTCCCAAACATAGTGTTCTTTGCATGTATTTAAGCGTATTTATTAATAACATGATCAAAAACAATAAAAATACATGTTTTTGGTAATGTTATTCTGTTGCACCATAAAGAGTGTTTTGCATGCGTTTTAGTGTTTTGGTATATAAGGAGCTCAAAAACACTTAAAGGCAAGTTCTTGGTAAAAATTCGTTTTCCTCCAATGTAATGTGATTGCCCTCCTTTTTAGTGCTTTATTGCAATTTGGGTTTTTGGTAACTAAGAATGTGAAAAGCACTCAAAATACACGCATTTAGTAAGGTTGTTCTGTTTCTGAATTAAGAGTGTTATTGATGAGTTTCAGCATTTTGGTATTTAGGAACCTTCTCCATATACACGAGTTTTTGTGTTTTTTGCCTTTTGGTTCTTTTGAACTATAAAAAACAACTCAATATACACTTATCTTGCAAAGTCCTTTTGTTTTCTAATATATAGTGCTTTGCATATATTTTTTGCGTTTTTTGTAGGTAACAAGCTCAAAAACACTCAAAATATACTTTTTTGGTAATGTTTTTCTATTTCTTGATATTGGTTGGTTTGCATCCGTTTTAGCGTTTTTCTACGTAAAGCACAGAAAAAAAAACACGTTTTAAGCAATTTTGTTTTGGATTCTCATATAGAGTGAGTTTCTTATTATTTATCGTTTTGGTGCCTAACATGCTCAAAATCACTCAAAAAACAGATTTCTGGGAAGGTCGTTTAATTTTCTCATATAGAAGTCTTTGGATGCCCTTCAGGGTTTGGTACATAACAGCCCAAAAAAAAGCTAAAATTAACTTTTTTTATAATTTTCTTTTCATATAATAGCCCTGAATTTTCCCAGAATTTTGCCATCTCGTTACCTATAAAGATGAATAACAAAAAAAAAAAATCCTATTTTTTATTTTCTTACTTTTTTTTTCTAAATAAAGAGTGTTATTTGTCGGTTTTAGCTTTTTGGTACTTAAGGAACTTAAAAACACTTATAATACACATTTCTCGTAATGTCCTTTCGCAAACATAGGGTTCTTTGCATGTATTTAAGCATTTTTATAGATAACATGATGAAAATCACTCAAAATATATGTTTTTGGTAATTTTATTCTGTTTCGCCATAAAAAAAAAAAAAGTGTTTTGCATGCGTTTTAGCGGTTTGGTATGTAATGAGGTCAAAAACACTTAAAGGCAAATTATTGGTAAAAGTTGTTTTTATTCCCATGCAATGTGATTGCCCTGCTTTTTAGTGCTTTATTGCCAAACACGCTCAAAAACACTCAAAAGACACTTTTCTGATAATATCATATTTTTTCCGACATAAAGATAGTTTTGCATGGAATTTGGGCTTTTGGTAACTAAGAATGTGAAAAACTCAAAACACAGGCATTTAGTAAGGTTGTTCTATTTCTTAATTAAAAGTGTTATTCATGAGTTTCAGCATTTTGGTATGTAAGAAACTTTTCTAATACACATTTTCGTAAGGTATTTCTGTTTTAAAATTAAAAGTGTTATTTATGTGTTTCAGCTTTTTGGTATGTAAGAAACTTCTTTATGTACACCAATTTTTGAGTTTTTTTACCTTGTGGTTCTTGTCAAACTATAAAACACTCATACACGTTTCTCGTAATGTCCTTTTCTTTGCCATTATAAAGTGCTTTCCATCCATTTTTGCATTTTTTGTAGGTAACAAGCTCAAAACACATCAAAATATATGTTTTTGGTAATGTTATTCTATTTCTTCATATTAGTTGGTTTACATCCGTTTTAGCGTTTTCTACGTAAATCACTGAAAAGACACGTTTTCAGTAATATTGTTGAAATTGCTGAAAAAAACTCAAAAGACAGGTTTCTGGTAAAGTCGTGTAATTTCGCCATATAGGTGGATTTGCATGCACTTCAGGGTTTGTACATAACTCCGGAAAAAGCTAAATTTTTTTTTTTATAATGATTTTTTTTTTACAAAATTTCCATGAATTTTGCCAGAATTTTGGCATCTTTGTTCCTATGAAGATAAATAACAAATTTTTTTTTTCTCTATAAAGAGTGTTATTTGTGGGTTTTAGGTTTTTGATACTTAAGGAACTTAAAAACACTCATAATACACGATTTTCGTAATGTCCTTTCGTTTCACAGACATAGAGTTCTTTGCATGTATTTAAGCTTTTTTATAGGTATGATCAAAAATACTCAAAATACATGTTTTTGGTAATGTTTTTCTGTTTCTCCATAAAAGGTATTTTGCATGCGTTTTAGCGATTTGGTATGTAAGGAGTTAAAAACACTTAAAGGCAAGTTCTTCGTATAAGTTTGTTTTATTCCCATGTAATGTGATTGTTCTGCTTTTTAGTGCTTTATTGCATATCACGCTGAAAAACACTAAAAAGACACTTTTTTGGTAAGGTAATTTTTTTCCCATATGAAGGTAGTTTCGCATGTAATTTGGCATTTTCATAACTAAGAATGTTAAAAACACTCAAAATACACAATTTGGTAAGATGGTTCTGTTTATCGATTAAAAGTGTAATTCATGTATTTCATCATTTTGGTATGTAAGAAATTTCTCTATATACACGAGTTTTTGCGTTTATTGCCTTGTAGTTCTTTTAAAACTATAAAATACTCATTATACACGTTTCTCGTAATGTCAATTTGTTTCCTAATATAGAGTGCTATACATCCATTTTTGCATTTTTTTGTAGGTAACAAGCTCAAAAACACACAAAATAATTTTTTTTTGGTAATGTTATTCTATTTCTTCATATAGGTTGGTTTGCATCCGCTTTAGCGTTCTTCTACTTAAAACACTGAAAAGACACGTTTTGGTGCCTAACATGCTTAAAAACACTGAAAAGACAGGTTTCTGGTAAAGTCGTTTAACTTCCCTATATATGTGGCTTTGCATGCACTTTAGGATTTGGTACATAACAATCCGGAAAAAAAAACTATAATTAACTTTTTTCGTAATGTTCTTTTTTCCACATAAATTCCCTGAATTTTGGCAGAATTTTGGCATCTCAGTACCTATAAGGATGAATAACAAAAAAAAAAGTATTCTCATTTTTTTTTTTCTAAATAAAGTGTTATTTGTGGGTTTTAGCGTTTAGGTACTGAAGGAACTTAAAAAAACACTCATAATACACGTTTGTCGTAATGTCCTTTCGTTTCCCAAACATAATTTTCTTTGCATGTATTTAAGCGTTTTTTTTATAGATAACATGATCGAAAAACACTCAAAATACATGTATTTGGTAATATTATTCTGTTTCTCCATAAAATGTATTTTGCATGCGTTTTAGCGTTTTGGTATGTAAGGAGCTCAAAAACACTTAAAGGCAAGTTCTTGGTAAAATTAGGTTTTATTTCCATGTAATGTGATTGCCTGGCTTTTAGTGCTTTATTGCATAACACGCTCAAAAACACTTAAAACACATGCAAGGCCTCGCATATGAGGAAATTAAAGACCTTACCAGAAAGCTGTCTTTTGAGTGTTTTTTTTAGTATGTTAGGCACCAAAACGATAAATAATAAGAAACTCACTCTATGTGGGAATCCAAAAGAAAATTACTGAAAACGTGTCTTCTCAGTGTTTTACGTGGAAAAAAGCTAAAAGTGATGCAAACCAACCAATATAAAGAAGCAGAAACACATTACCAAAAATGTATATTTTGAGTGTTTTTGAGCTTGTTACCTACAAAAAAACGCAAAAATTGATACAAAGCACTCTATATTGGGAAACAAAGGGACATTGCGAGAAAAGTGAATAATGAATGTTTTAAAGTAAAAAAAAAAACATGCCAAAAAACGCAAACACTCGTGTATATAGAGAAGTTTCCTAGATACCAAAATGCTGAAACTCATGAATAACACTCTTAATTGAGAAACAGAACAACCTTACTAAATGCGTGTCAAAAACACTTAAAGGCAAGTTCTTCGTAAAAGTTACTTTTATTCCCATATAATATGATTGCCCTACTTTTTAATGCTTTATTGCCTAACACGCTCAAAAACACTCAAAGATACTTTTCTGGTAATATCATTTTTTTCCCACATTTCGCATGGAATTTGGGGTTTTGGTAACTAAGAATGTAAAAAACACACTCAAAATACACGCATTTAGTAAAGTTGCTCTGTTTCTTGATTAAGAATGTTATTCATGAGTTTCAGCATTTTGGTATCTTAGAGACTTCTCCACACAGACGAGTTTTTGCGTTTTTTGCCTTGTGATTCTGGTGAAACTATAAAACACTCATTATACACGTTTCTCGTTATGTCCTATTTTTCCTAATATACAGTGCTTTGCATCCATTTTTTTTTTTTTATGTAACAAGCTCAAA
Organism: Scylla paramamosain; assembly: GCF_035594125.1. Lineage (NCBI taxonomy): Eukaryota > Metazoa > Arthropoda > Malacostraca > Decapoda > Portunidae > Scylla > Scylla paramamosain. Next base: position 16,651,488 of record NC_087157.1, on the reverse strand, counting down.
AACACACAAAATATACTTTTCTGGTAATGTTATTCTATTTTTTCATATTGGTTGGTTTGCATCCGTTTTAGCATTTTTCTACGTAAATCTTTTAAAAGACACGTTTTCAGTAATTTTGTTTTGGATTTCCATATAGAGTGACTTTCATATTATTTATCGTTTTGGTGCCTAACATACGGAAAAACACAAAAAAGACAGGTTTCTTGTAAAGTCGTTAAATTTTCCCAAATAGGTGGCTTTGCATACACTTTATGGTTTGGTACATAACTCCGAAAAAAAGGTAAAATTAACTTTTTCTATAATGTTCTTTTTCCACATAATTTTCCTGAATTTTGGCAGAATTTTGGCATCTTGGTACCTATGAACATCAATAACAAAAAAATAAAAATGCTATTTTTTAATTTTATTTATATTTTTCCTATAAAGAGTGTTATTTGTTTTAACGTTTTGGTACTTAAGAAACTTAAAAACATTCCTAATACACATTTCTTGTAATGTCCTTTCGTTTCTCAAATATAGGGATCTTTGCATGTATTTAAACGTTTTTATAGGTAACATGATAAAAAACTCAAAAACACTTGTTTTTGGTAATGTTATTTTGCTTCTCCATAAAGGAGTGTTTTGCATGCGTTTTAGCGATTTGGTATGTAAGGAGCTGAAAAACACTTCAAGGCAAGTTCTTGGTAAAAGTTGGTTTTATTCCAATGTAAAATGATTGCCCTGCTTTTTAGTGCTTTATTGCCTAACACGCTCAAAAACACTCAAAAGACACTTCTGGTAATGTTATTTTTTTCATACTTAAAGCTAGTTTCTCCTTGCTAAGAATGTGAAAAAAAAAAAACACTCAAAATACACGCATTTGGTAATAATGTTCTGTTTCTCAATTAGGTTTGTTATTCATGAGTTTCAGCATTTTAGTATCTAAGAAAGTTCTTTATATACACGAGTTTTTGCATTTTTTTGCTTTGTGGTTCTTGTGAACCACAATTTCTTTTGCCTAAAATAATAAGAGACTAATTATACACGTTTCTCGTAATGTCCTTTTCTTTTACCAATAAGGAGTGCTTTGCATCTATTTTCGCGTTTTTTGTAGTTAACAAGCTCAAAAACACTCAAAATATACCTTTTTTGTAATGTTTTTCTATTTCTTCATATTGGTTTGTTTGCATCCGTTTTAGCGTTTTTTCTACGTAAAACATTGAAGAGACACGTTTTCAGTAATTTTGTTTTCGATTCCCAAAGAATATAGACAGAATTTTGGCATCTTAGTTCCTATGATGATGAATAAAAAAAAAAATTATTTTATTATTTTTTTTTTCTCTGTAAAGAGTGTTATTTGTGGGTTTATAGCTTTTTTGGTACTTAAGGAACTTAAAAACACTCATAATACACGTTTCTCGTAATATCGTTTCGTTTCCCAAACATAAGGTTCTTTGCATGTATTTAAGCGTTTTTATAAATAACATGATCAAAAAACCTAAAAATGCATGTTTGTGGTAATGTTACTCTGTTTCTCCATAAAGGGTGTTTTGCATGCGTTTTAGCGTTTTGGTATGTAAGGACTTAAAAAAAAACACATAAAGGTAAGTTCTTCGTAAAAGTCGGTTTTATTCTCTTGTAATGTGATTGTTCTGTGTTTTAGTGCTTTGTTGCATATCACGTTAAGAACACTCAAAAGACATTTTTCTGGTAATATCATTTTTTTTCCACATAAAGCTAGTTTCGCATGTAATTTGGGATTTTCGTAACTAAGAATGTGAAAAACACTCAAAATACACACATTTGGTAATGTAGTTCTGTTTCTCAATTGAAAGTGTTATTCATGAGTTTTAGCATTTTGGTATGTAAGAAACTTCTCTATATACACGAGTTTTTGCGTTTTTTGTCTTGTGGTTCTTTTGAAACTATAAAACAATCATTATACACGTTTCTCTAAAAGTCCTTTTGCTTCTTAATATAGAGTGCTTTTACATCCATTTTCCCGTTTTTTGTAGGTAAAAAGCTCAAAAACACTTTTTGGTAATGTCATTTTATTTCTTCATATTCGTTGCTTTGTATCCGTTTTAGTGTTTTTTTTTTCTACGTAAAATACTGAATAGAAACGTTTTCAGAAATTTTGTTTTGGATTCACATATTGACTGATTTCCATATTATTTATCGGTTTGGTGCCTAACATGCTGAAAAACACTGAAAAAACAAGTGTCTGGTAAAGTCGTTTAATTTCCTCATATAGGTGGCTTTGCATGCTCTTTAGGGTTTGGTAAATAACAATCCGAAAAAAACTATAATTAACTTTTTTGATAGTGTTCTTTTTTCCACATAAATTCCCTGAATTTTGGCAGAATTTTGGCATCTCGGTACTTATGAAAATCATTACAAAAAATATGTTATTTTTTATAATTTCTTTTATATTTTTCTCTTTAAAGAGTGTTATTTGTGGGTTTTAACGTTTTGGTACTTAAGGAACTTAAAAACAGTTATAATACACGTTTCTTGTAATGTCCTTTCGTTTCCCAAACATAGGGTTCTTTGCATGTAATGTTTTTCTGCTTCTCCATTAAGGAGTGTTTTGCATGCGTTTTTGCGTTTTGGTATGTAAGGAGGTCAAAAACACATAATGGCAAGTTCTTGATCAAAGTTGGTTTTATTCCCATGTAATGTGATTGCCCTGCTTTTTAGTGCTTTATTGCCTAACACACTTAAAAACACTGAAAAGACACTTCTGGTAATGTCATTTTTTTCCCACATAAAGCTAGTTTTGCATGCTATTTGGGATTTTGCTAACTAAGAATGTGATAAACACTGAAAATACACGCTTTTGGTAAGGTTGTTCTGTTTTTCAATATATATTGTTATTCATGAGTTTCAGCATTTTGGTGTCTATCTCAATATACACGAGTTTTTTGCGTTTTTTGCCTTGTGGTTCTTGCGAACTACAAGTTCTTTTGCTCGAAAATAATAAGACACTCATTATACACGTTTCTCGTAATGTCCTTTTGTTTCCCAATAGGGAGTGCTTTGCATCCATTTTCACCTTTTTTCTAGGTAACAAGCTCAAAAATACTCAAAATATGCCTTTTTGATAATGTTATTGTTTTTTTTTTCATATTGGTTGGTTTGCATCTGTTTTAGCGTTTTTCTACGTAAAACACAGAAAAGACACGTTTTCAGTAATTTTGTTTTGGATTCCCATATAGAGTGACTTCCATGTTATTTATCGTTTTATTGTCTAACATGCTGAAAAAAACACTCATAAGACAGTTTTCTGGCAAAGATATTTGATTTCCCCATATAGGTGGCTTTGGATGTTCTTTAGGGTTTGCTACATTGCAGTCGAAAAAAAAAAAAGCTAAAATTAACTTTTTTGATAAAATTATTTTCACAAAATTTCATGAATTTTGCCCGAATTTTGGCATCTCGGTACCTGTGAAGATGAATAAGAAAGAAAAAAAATATCGTATTTATTTATTTATTTATTTATTTTTCTCAATAGAGAGTTCTTTGTGGCTTTTAGCTTTTTGGTACTTAATGAATTTAAAAACACTCCTAATACACGTTTCTCGTAATGTCCTTTCGTTTCCCACAAATAGGGTTCTTAGCATGTATTTAAGCGTTTTATTGGTAACATGATCAAAGACACTCAAAATACATGTTTTTGGTAATGTTATTCTGTTTCTCCATCAAGTGTGTTTTGCATGCATATAGCACTCAAAATACACGCATTTTTGTTATATAAAGAGCTCAAAAACACTTAAAGGCAAGTTCTTGGTAAACATTGGTTTTATTCCCATGTAATGTGATTGCCCTTCTTTTTAGTGTTTTACTGCCTATCACGCTCAAAAACACTCAATAGACACTTTTCTGAAAATATCTTTTTTTTTTTTAGCGCATAAAGCTGGTCTTGCAATTAATTTGTGTTTTGGGTAACTAAGAATGTGAAAAGCACTCAAAATACACGCATTTAGTAAGTTTATTCTGTTTCTCAATTAAGAGTGTTATTCATGAGTTTAAGCATTTTGGTATCTAGGAAACTTCTCCATATACAGGAGTTTTTGTGTTTTTTGCCTTGTGGTTCTTTTGACTATAAAACACTCATTAAACAATTTTCCCGCAATGTCCCTTGCTTTCCCAATATAGAGTGTTTTGCATGAATTTTTGCGTTTTTTTTTTTAAGGTAACAAGCTCAAAAACACTCAAAATGTACCTTTTTGGAGATGCTTTTCTATTTCTTGATATTGGTTGGTAATTCTGTAATTGTAAGTAATTTTCTTTTGGATTCCCATATTGAGTGAGTTCATTATTATTTATCGTTTTGGTGCCTAATATGCTGAAAAACACTCAAAAGACATATTTCTGGTAAAGTAATTCAATTTCCTCATATATGGCTTTGCATGCTCTTTAGGGTTTTGTTCATAACAGTCCGAAAAAAAAAGCTAAAATCAACTTTTTTGATAATATTCTTTTATCATATAATTGAATTTTGTCATCTCGGTACCTATGAAGATGAATGACAAAAAAAAAAAAAAAATTATATTTATTTATTTTTTTCTAAATAAAGATTGTTATTTGCGGGTTTTAGCTTTTTGGTACTTAAGGAACTTAAAAACACTCATAATACACGTTTCTCGTAATATCCTTTCGTTTCCCAAACATAAGGTTCTTTCTATGTATTTAAGCGTTTTTATAGATAACATGATGAAAAACACTCAAAATACATGTTTTTGGTAAAGTTATTCTGTTTCTCCATAAAGAGTGTCTTGCAGGCGTTTAAGCGTTTTGGTATATAAGGAGCTCAAAAAACTTAAAACTTAAACATAAGGTTCTTTCTATGTATTTAAGTGTTTTTATAGATCTAATGATCAAAATGATCAAAAAGACTCAAAATACATGTTTTTGGTAATATTATTCTGTTTCTCCATAAAGTGTGTTTTGCAGTTGTTTTAGCCTTTTAGTATATAAGGAGCTCAAAAACACTTAAATGCAAGTTCTTAGTAAAAATTGGTTTTATTCGAATTTAATGTGATTCCTCTACTTTTTAGTGCTTTATATCCTATCACGCTCAAAAACATTCAAAAGACACTTTTCTGGTAATGTCATTTTTTGCCACATAAATCTGGTTTCGCATGCAATTTGGGGTTTTCGTAACTAAGAATGTGAAAATCTCTCAAAATACACGCATTTAGTAAGGTTGTTCTGTTTCTAAATTAAGAGTGTTATTCATGAGTTTTAGCATTTTCGTATCTAAGAATCTTATCCATATATACGAGTTTTTACGTTTTTTGCCTTTTGGTTCTTGTGAAACCATAAAACAGTCATTATACACGTTTCTCGTAATGTCCTTTTGTTTCCCAATATAGAGTGATTTGCATCCATTTTCGTGTTTTTTGTGGTTAACAGGCTCAAAAACACTCAAAATATACGTTTTTGGTAATGTTATTCTATTTCTTCATATTGGTTGGTTTGCATCCGTTTTAGCGTATTTCTAGGTAAAACACGGAAAAGACACGTTTTCAGTAATTTTGTTTTGCATTCCCATTTTGAGTGACTTCCATATTATTTTTCCTTTTGATGCCTAACATGCTAAAAAAGAAAACATTCAAAAGAGAGGTTTCTGGTAAAGTTGTGTAATTTCACCATATAGGTGGCTTTGGATACACTTTAGGGTTTGGTACATAACAGTCCGATAAAAAAAAGCTAAAATTAGCTTTTTTATAATGATCTTTTTTCCACATAATTTCCCTGACTTTTGCCAGATTTTTGGCATCTCAGTACCTATGAATATGAATCACAAAAAAAAATTGCTATTTTTTATTTATTTATTTATTTATTTTTTCTCTATAAAGAGTATTATTTGTAACTTTTAGCTTTTTGGTACTAAAGAAACTTAAAAACACATAATTCACGTTTCTCGTAATGTTTTTTTTCGGTTTCCCAAATATGTATTTAAGTGTTTTTATAGGTAACATGATCAAAAACAAACAAAATACGTGTTTTTGGTAATGTTATTCTGTTTCTCCATAAAGGGTGTTTTGCATGCGTTTTAGCGTTTTTGTATGTAATGAGCTCAAAAAATCTTAAAGAGAAGATTTTTGTAAAAATTGGTGTTATCCCTATGTAATGTGATTGCAATGCTTTTTAGTGCTTTATTTCCTAACACGCACAAAAAACACTCAAAAAAACTTTTTTTATGGGAATGTCATTTTTTCCATTTTTATCCCACAATATTTCGCATGCAATTTGGGGTTTTGGTAACTAAGAATGTGAAAAGCTTTTTCTTTTTTTTTTTTTATTCCTGGTAAAATATGGTTTTATTCCAGTGTAATGTGATTGTTCTGCTTTTTAGTGCTTTGTTGCATATACCGCTCAAATACACTCAAAAGACACTTTTCTGGTAATGTCATTTATTTCCCACATAAAGCTAGTTTTGCATGTAATTTGAGGTACACGAGTTTTTGCGTTTTTTGCCTTTTAGTTCTTGTGGAAGTATAAAACACTCATTATACACGTTTCTCAGAATGTCCTTTTGTTTTGCAATACTTTGCATCCATTTTTGCATTTTTTTTTAGGTAACAAGCTCAAAAACATTCAAAATATACATTTTTGGTAATGTTGTTCTATTTCTTTATATTGGTTGGTTTGCATCCTTTTTAGCGTTTTTCTACGTAAAACACTGAAAAGACACGTTTTCAGTAATTTTGTTTTGGATTCCCATATTGAGTGACTTCCATGTTATTATCGTAAAAAGTAAGGTTTCTCGTAAAGTCGTTTAATTTTTTCATGTAGGTGGCTTTGCATTCACTTTAGAGTTTGGTACATAACATTCAGAAAAAAAAAGCTAAAATAACTTTTTTGATAATATTCTTTTATCACATAATTGCCCAGAATTTTCCCATAATTTTGCCATCTCGGTACCTATAAAGATGAATAACAAAAAAAAATAAATAAAAATAAAAATTGCCGTTTTTTTTATATATTTATTTACTTTTTCTTTATAAAGAGTGTTATTTGTGGGTTTTAGTTTTTTGGCTCTTAAGGAACTTAAAAACACCCACAATACACGTTTCTCGTAATGTCCTTTCTTTTCCCAAACATAGGGTTCTTTGCTATATTTTCGCGTTTTTATAGGCAGCATGATCAAAAACACTCAAAATACATGTTTTTGGTTATGTTATTCTAATTCTCCATAAAGGGTGTTTTGTATTTGTTTTAGCGTTTTGGTATGTAAGGAGCTCAAAAAAACTTGAAGGCAAGTTCTTGGTAAAAAATGGTTTCATTCTCATGTAAAGTTATTGCCCTGCTTTTTAGTGCTTTATTGCCTAACACGCTCAGAAACACCCAAAGTCACTTTTCTGGTAATGTAATTTCTTACCAACATAAAGCTAGATTTGCATGCAATTTGGGGTTTTGGTAAATAATGTAAAAAACACTCAAAATACACGCAATTCGTAAGGTTGTTATCTTTCTCATTTAGGAGTGTTATTCATGAGTTTTGGTAACTAAGAAACTTCTCCATATACACGAGTTTTTGCGATTTTTGCCATGTGGTTCTTGTGAAACTATAAAACACTCATTATTCACGTTTCTCGTAATGTCCATTTCTTTCCCAATATAGAGTGCTTTGCATCCTTTTTCACGTTTTTTGTAGGTAACAAGATTAAAAAAAACTCAAAATATACCTTTTTGGTAATATTCTATTTCTTCATATTTGTTGGTTTGCATCCGTTTTAGCGTTTTCCTACCTAAAACACAAAAAGACATGTTTTCAGTATTTTTTTTTTGGATTATCATATAGACTTACTTCCATATTATTTATCGTTTTGATGCCTAACATTCTAAAAATCACTCAAAAGATAGGTTTCTGGTAAAGTCGTTTAATTTCCTCATATAGGTGGCTTTGCATTCACTTTAGGGTTTGGTAAATGACAGTCCAAAAAAAAAAAAAAATTAACTTTTATCACATAATTGCCCTGAATTTTGCCAGAATTTTGGCATCTCGGTACCTATGAAGATGAATAAAAAAAATTTTAAAAATTCCTATTTTTCTATTTATTTATTTTATTTTTTTCTAAATAAAGAGTGTTATTTGTGGGTTTTAGCTTTTTGGTTCTTAAGGAACTTAAAAACACTCATAATACCCGTTTCTCGTAATATCCTTTCCTTTCCCAAACATAAGGTTCTTTGCATGTATTTAAGCGTTTTTATAGATAACATGATTAAAAAACACTCAAAATACCTGTTGTTGTTAGTGTTATTTTGTTTCTATATAAAGTGTGGTTTACATGCGTTTTAGCGCATATAAGGAGCTGTAAAACACTTACGAGTATAGGCAAGTTCTTGGTAAACGTTGGTTTTATTCCATGTAATGTGATTGCCCTGCTTTTTAGTGCTTTATTGCCTAACACTCTCAAAAACACTCAAAAGACACTTTTCTGGTAATGTCATTTTTTCCCACATAAAGCAATACTCGCATGGAATTTCGTTTTTTTTTTTAATTAAGAATGTGAAAAAAAACACTCAAAGTACATGCATTTAGTAAGGTTGTTCTGTTTTTGAATTAATAGTGTTATTCATGAGTTTCAGCATTTTGGTATCTAAGAAAATTCTCCATATATACGAGTTTTTGTGTTTTTTGCCTTGTAGATCTTGTGAAACTATAAAACACTCATTATACACGTTCCTCGTAATGTCCTTTTCTTTCCCAATATAGAGTGCTTTGCATGCATTTTTTGCGTTTTTTGTAGGTAACAAGTTGAAAAACACTCAAAATATACCTTTTTTGGTGATGTTTTTCTATTTCTTCGTATTGGTCAGTTTGCATCCGTTTTAGCGTTTTTCTACGTAAAACACTGAGAAGACATGTTTTCAGTAATTTTGTTTTGGATTCCCATATTGAGTGACTTCAATGGTATTTATCGTTTTCGTGCCTAACACGCTAAAAAAAAAAAAACACTCAAAAAGCAGGTTTCTTGTAAAGTCGTTTAATTTCCATATATAGGTGGCTTTGCATGCACTTTAGGGTTTGGTACATAACAGTCAGAAAAAAAAGCTAAAATTAACTTTTTTTGATAATGTTATTTTTTTCCACATAAATTCTCTGAATATTACCAGAATTTTGGTATCTTGGTACCTATGAAAATCGATATTAAAAAAAAGCTATTTTTTTCATTTATTTATTTTTTTTCTCTATAAAGAGTGTTATTTGTGGGTTTTAACGTTTTGGTACTTAATGAACTTAAAAACGGTCCTAATACACGTTTCTCGTAATGTCCTTTCGTTTCCCAAACATAAGGTTCTTTCCATGTATTTAAGCGTTTTTATAGGTAACATGATCAAAAACACATGTTTTTAGTAATGTTATTCTGCTTCTTTATAAAGCAGTTTTTTTGCATGCGTTTTAGCGTTTTGGTTTGTAAGGAGGTCAAAAACACTTCAAGGCAAGTTCTTGGTAAAAGTTGGTTTTATTCCCATAAAATGTGATTGCCCTGTTTTTTTGGGTGATTTATTGCCTAACACGCTCAAAAACACTCAAAAGATACTTCTGTCATTTTTTTTTCCAACATAGTTTCGCGTGCTATTTGGGGTTTTGCTATCTAAGAATGTGAAAAACACTCAAAATACATGCATTTGGTAAGGTTGTTTTTTTTTTCAATTAATATTGTTATTCATGAGTTTCAGGATTTTGGTATCTAAGAAACTTCTTTATATACACGTGTTTTTTTTGCGTTTTTTGCCATGTGTTTCTTGTGAACCACAAGTTCTTTTGCTCAAAAATAATAAGACACTCATTATACACGTTTCTCGTAATGTCCTTTTGTTTCCCAATAGGGAGTGCTTTGCATCCATTTTCGCGTTTTTTGTAGGTAACAAGCTCAAAAACACTCAAAATATGCCTTTTTAGTAATGTTATTTTATTTCTTCTTATTGGTTGGTTTGCATACGTTTTAGCGTTTTTCTACGTAAAACACCGAAAAGACACGTTTTCAGTAAATTTGTTTTAGATTCCGATATAGAGTGACTTGCATGTTATTTACCGTTATGGTGCCTAACAAGCTGAAAAACGCTTATAAGACTGTTTTCTGGCAAAGACGTTTAATTTCCCCATATAGGTGGTTTTGCATGCACTTTAGGGTTTGGTACATAACAGTAGGAAAAAAAAACTTGTCTTCTCAGTGTTTTTTTTACGTAGAAAAACGCTAAATCGGATGGAAACCAACCAATATCAAGAAGTAGAAAAACATTACCAAAAAGGTATATTTTGAGTGTTTTTGAGCTTGATACCTATAAAAAAAACGCGAAAATTGATACAAACCACTCTATATTGGGAAGCAAATTGACATTGCGAGAAAAGTGTATAATGAATGTTTTATAGTTCAAAAGAACCACAAGGCAAAAAACGCAAAAACTCGTGTATATGGAGAAGTTTCCTAGATACCAAAATGCTGAAAATCATGAATAACACTCTTAATTGAGAAACAGAACAACTTCACTAAATGCGTGTATTTTGAGTGCTTTTCACATTCTTAGTTACCAAAATCCCAAATTTCATGCGAAAACAGCTTTATGTGGGAAAAAAAATGCCATTACCAGAAAAGTGTCTTTTGAGTGTTTTTGAGCGTGATAGGCAATAAAGTACTAAAAAGCAGGGGAATAACGTTACATGGCAATAAAATCAATTTTTACCAAGAACTTGCCTTTAAGTGTTTTGAGCTCCTTATATACCAAAACGCTAAAACGCATGCAAAACACACTTTATGGAGAAAGAGAATAACATTACCAAAAACATTTATTTTGAGTGTTTTTGATCATGTTACCAATAAAAACGCTTAAATACATGAAACGAACCCTATTTTTGGGAAACAAAAGGACATTACGAGAAATGTGTCTTATGAGTGTTTTTAAGATCACTATTTACCAAAAAGCTAAAAGTCACAAATAACACTCTTTATTGAGAAAAAAAATAAATAAATAAAAAAATACGATATTTTTTTCTTTCTTTTTCATCTTCATAGGTACCGAGATGCCAAAATTTGGGCAAAATTCAGGAAATTATGAGTCAATTATCAAAAACGTTAATTTTAGCTCTTTTTTCGTACTGTTATGTACCAAACCCAAAAGTGGATGGAAAGCCACTTATATGGGGAAATTAAACGTCTTTGCCAGAAAACTGTTTTATGAGTGTTTTTCAGCTTGTTAGACATCATAACGGTAAATAACATGCAAGTAACTCTATATGTGAACCTAAAATAAAACGACTGAAAACGTATATTTTCGGTGTTTTACGTAGAAAAACGCAAAAACAGATGCAAATCAACCAATAATAAGAAAAAAAATAACATTACCAAAAAGGTATATTTTGAGTGATTTTGAGCTTGTTGCCTACAAAAAATGCGAAAATGGATGCAAAGCACTACCTATTGGGAAACAAAAGGACATTACGAGAAACGTGTATAATGAGTGTCTTTTTATTTTTGAGCAAAAGAACTTGTGGTTCACAAGAAACACAAGGCAAAAAACGCAAAAAAACTCGTGTGCCTAAAGATGTTTCTTAGATACCAAAATGCTGAAACTTATGAATAACAATATTAATTGAGAAACAGAAGAACCTTACCAAATGCGTCTATTTTGAGTGTTTTTCACATTATTAGCAAAACCCCAAATAGCACGCAAAATTATGTTGGAAAAAAATGATATTAATAGAAGTGTCTTTTGAGTGTTTTTGAGCGTGTTAGGCTATAAATCAAAAAAAAAAAAAAAAAAAAAAAAAACAGGGCAATTACATTACATGGGAATAAAACCAACTTTTACCAAGAACTTGCCTTGAAGTGTTTTTGACCTCCTTACAAACCAAAACGCTAAAAGGCATGCAAAAAACTCCTTTATGGAGAAGCAGAATAACATTACTAAAAACATGTGTTTTTGAGTGTTTTTGATCATGTTACCTATAAAAACGCTTAAATATATGGAAAGAACCTTATGTTTGGGAAACGAAAGGACATTACGAGAAACGTGTATTAGGACCGTTTTTAAGTTCTTTAAGTACCAAAACGTTAAAACCCATAAACAACATTCTTTATAGAGAAAAAAAAATAAATAAATAAAAAAGATAACTTTTTTTTTATATTGATTTTCATAGGTACCAAGATGACAAAATTCTGGCAAAATTCAGGAAATTTATGTGGAAAAAAAGAACATTATCAAAAAAGTTAATTTTAGCTTTTTTTCAGACTGTTATGTACCAAACCCTAAAGTGCATGCAAAGCCACCTATATATGGAAATTAAACGACTTTACAAGAAACCTGCCTTTTGAGTGTTTTTTTAGCATGTTAGGCAAGAAAACGATAAATACCATTGAAGTCACTCAATATGGGAATTCAAAACAAAATTACAAAAAACATGTCTTCTCAGTGTTTTACGTAGAAAAACGCTAAAACGGATGCAAACTAACCAATACGAAGAAATAGAAAAACATCACCAAAAAGGTATATTTTGAGTGTTTTGAACTTGTTACCTACAAAAAACGCGAAAATGCATGCAAAGCACTCTGTATTGGGAAACAAAAGGACATTACAAGAAATGAGTATAATGAGTGTTTTATAGTTTCACAAGATCCACAAGGCAAAAAACACAAAAACTCGTATATATGGAGAATTTTCATTGATAACAAAATTCTGAAACTCATGAATAACACTATTAATTGAAAAACAGAATAACCTTACTAAATGCGTGTATTTTGAGTGTTTTTATCAAATTCTTAGTTTAAAGAAAGGGAAATTTCATGCAAATATAGCTTTATGTGGGGAAAAAAATGACATAAGCAGAAAAGTGTCTTTTGAGTGTTTTTGAGAGTGTTAGGCAATAAAGCACTAAAAAACAGGGCAATCATATTACATGGAATAAAACCAACGTTTACCAAGAACTTGCGTTTAAGGGTTTTTCAGCTCCTTATATGCGCTAAAACGTATGAAAAACACACTTTATATAGAAACAAAATAACATTACCAACAACAGGTATTTTGAGTGTATTTTAATCATTATATTTATAAAAATGCTTAAATACATGCAAAGAACCTTATGTTTGGGAGAGGAAAGGATATTACGAGAAACGTGTATTATGAGTGTTTTTAAGTTCCTTAAGATCCAAAAAGCTAAAACTCACAAGTAACACTCTTTTTTGGTAAATATAAATAAATAAATAAATAGAAAAATAGGAATTTTTAATTTTTTTTTTTATTCATCTTCATAAGAACATAAGAACATAAGAAATAAGGGAAGCTGCAAGAAGCGACCAGGCTTACACGTGGCAGTCCCTGTATGAAACACTCTTACCTATTTCCATCTGTTATCCCCATCCATAAACTTGTCTAATCTTCTCTTAAAGCTCTCTAGTGTCCTAGCACTAACTACATGATTACTGAGTCCGTTCCACTCATCTACCACTCTATTTGAGAACCAATTTTTTCCTATCTCCTTCCTAAACCTAAATTTTTCAAGCTTGAACACGTTTTTTCTTGTTCTACCCTGGTTTCTGATCCTAAGATCATAGGTACCGAGATGTGAAAATTCTTGCAAAATTCAGGGCAATTATGTGATAAAACATAATTTTAGCTTTTTTTTTGGACTTATTTACCAAACGCCTAAATTGCTTGCAAAGCCACCTATTTGAGGAAATTAAACGACTTTACCAGAAACCTGTCTTTTGAGTGATTTTCAGCATCAAAACGATAAATAATATGGCAGTCACTCTATATGAGAATCCAAAACAAAATTTTGAAAGTGTCTTTTCTGTGTTATAGGTAGGAAAACGTTAAAACGGATGCAAACCAACAAATATGAAGAAATAGAATATTACCAAAAAGGTATATTTTGAGTGTTTTTAATCTTGTTACCTACAAAAAAACGCGAAAAAGGATGCAAAGCACTCTATATTGGGAAACAAAAGGACATTACGAGAAACGTGAATAATGAGTGTTTTATAGTTTCACAAGAACCAAAAGGCAAAAAACGCAAAAACTCGTGTATATGGAGAAGTTTCTTAGTTACCAAAACGCTGGTACTCATGAATAACACTCTTATATGAGAAAAATACCAAACTTACGAAATGCGTGTATTTTGAGTGTTTTTCACATTCTTATTTACCAAAACCCCAAATTGCATGCAAAACTAGTTTTATGTTGGTAAGAAATGGCATTACCAGAAAAGTGACTTTGGGTATTTCTGAGCGTGTTAGGCAATAAAGCATTAAAAAGCAGGGCAATAAACCAACTTTTACCAAGAACTTGCCTTTAAGTTTTGTTGAGCTCATTACATACCAAAACGCTAAAACGAATGCAAAACACCCTATATGGAGAGTTAGAATAATATTACCAAAAACATGTATTTTGAGTGTTTGTGATCATGCTACCTATAAAAACGCGAAAATACATGCAAAGAACCCTATACTTGGGAAACGACAGGACATTACGAGAAACGTGTATTATGAGTGTTTTTAAGTTCCTTAAGAACCAAAAAACTCTTTATAAATAAAAAAAAAATATAAATAAATATAGAAAAATAAACGCCGATTTTTTTTTTTTTTCTTATTCATCTTCATAGGTACCGATATGCCAAAATTCTGGGAAAATTCTGGGCAATTATGTGATAAAAGAATATTATGAAAAAAGTTAATTTCATCTTTTTTTTCGGAATGTTATGTACCAAACTCTAAAGTGAATGCAAAGCCACCTACATGAGGAAATTAAACGACTTTACGAGAAACCTTACTTTTGAGTGTTTTTCAGTATGTTAGGCACCAAAACTATAATATTGAAGTCACTCAATATGGGAATCGAAAAAAAAATTACTGAAAACGTGTCTTTTCAGTGTTTTACGTAGAAAAACGTTAAAAAAGAAGCAAACCAACCAATATGAAGAAATAGAAAAACATTACCAAAAATGTATATTTTGAATGTTTTTGAGCTTGTTACCTAAAAAAAATGCAAAAATGGATGCAAAGTATTGTAAAACAAAAGGACATTCTGAGAAACGTGTATAATGAGTGTTTTATAGTTCCACAAGAACCAACAGGCAAAACACACAAAAACTCGTGTACCTAGAGAAGTTTCTTAGATACCAAAATGATAAAACTCATAAATAACACTTTTTAATTGAGAAATAGAATTACCTTAAAAAATGTGTGTATTTTGAGTGTTTTTCACATTCTTAGTTAGGATAATCCCAAATTACATGCGAAACTAGCTTTATGTGGGAAATAAATGACATTACCAGAAAAGTGTCTTTTGAGTGTTTTTGAGCGTTATATGCAAGAAAGCACTAAAAAGTAGAACAATCACATTACATTGGAATAAAACAAAATTTTACGAGGAATAAAAAAAAAAAGAAAAAGATTACCAAGTGAGTTTATTTTGGGTGTTTTTCACATTCTTAGTTACCAAAACCCCAAACTGCATGCGAAATATTGTGGGATAAAAATGTGGGAAAAAAATGACATTAATATAAAAAAGTTTTTTTGAGTGTTTTTGAGCGTGTTAGAAAATAAAGCACTAAAAAGCAGGTCAATCACATCACATAGGGATCAAATAAATTTTTACCAAGAACTTTCCTTTAAGATTTTTTTGAGCTCTTTACATACAAAAACGCTAAAACGCATGCAAAACACCCTTTATGGAGAAACAGAATAACATTACCAAAAACACGTATTTTTAGTGTTTTTGATCATGTTACCTATAAAAAAAACACTTAAATACATGTTTGGGAAACGAAAAAAAAACATTACGAGAAACGTGTATTATGAGTGTTTTTAAGTTTCTTAAGTATCAAAAAGCTAAAAGCCACAAATAACATTTTTTATAGAGAAAATAAATAAATAAATTAATTAATTAATTAAAATTTTTTTTTGTTATTCATATTCATAGGTGTTGATATGCCGAAAGTCTGGCAAAATTCAGGGTAATTATGTAAAAAAAAGAACGTTATCCAAGAAGTTAATTTTAGCTTTTTTTTCGGACTGTTATTTACGAAATCCTAAAGAGCATCCAAAGCCACCTATATGGTGAAATTACACAACTTTACCAGAAACCTCTCTTTTGAGTGTTTTCTTTTTTAGCATGTTAGGCATCAAATTAATAATTAATTAATATACCTTTTAATAATAATAATATGGAAGTCACTCAATATAGGAATGAAAAAGAAAATTACTGAAAACGTGTCTCTTCCGTGTTTTACGTAGAAAAACGCTAAAACGGATGCAAACCAACCAATATGAAAAAATAGAATAACATTACCAAAAAGGTATATTTTGAGTGTTTTTGAGCCTGTTAACCACAAAACGCGAAAATGGATGCAAAGCACTCTAAATTGGGAAACAAAGGGACATTACGAGAAACGTGTGTAATGAGTGTTTTATGGTTTCACAAGAACCACAAGGCAAAAAACGCAAAAACTCGTATATATGGATTATACGAGTATATTCTTAGATACCAAAATGGTGAAACTCATGAATAACACTCTTAATTGAGAAACAGAACAACCTTACTAAATGCGTGTATTTTGAGAGCTTTTCACATTCTTAGTTACCAAAACCCAAAATTGTATGCGAAATCAGATTTATGTGGGAAAAAATGACATTACCAAAAAAGTGTCTTTTGAGTGTTTTTGAACGTGATAGCACTAAAAAGCAGGGAAATCACATTAAATTCGAATAAAACCAATTTTTATCAAGAACTTGCATTTAAGTATTTTTGAGCTCCTTATATACCAAAAGGCTAAAATACCTGCAAAACACACCTTATGGAGAAAAAGACTAACATTACCAAAAACATGTATTTTGAGTGTTTTTCATTATGTTATCTATAAAAACGCTTAAATACATAGAAAGAACCTTATGTTTAGGAAACGAAAGGACATTACGAGAAACATGTATTATGAGTGTTTTTAAGTTCCTTAAGTACAAAAAAAGCTAAAACCAACAAATGACACTCTTTATTTAGAAAAATAAATAAATAAATAAAAAAAATAAAAAAATAAATTTTTTTTTTGTCATTCATCTTCATAGGTATCGAGATGACAAAATTCTGGGAAAATTCAGGGCAATTATACGATAAAAGAATATTATCAAACAAGTTGATTTTAGCTTTTTTTTCGGACTGTTATGTACTAAACCCTAAAGAGCATGCAAAGCCTGCTCTATGAGGAATTTGAATGACTTTACCAGAAATCTGTGTTTTGAGTGTTTTTCAGCATGTTAGGCACCAAAACGATAAATAACAATGAACTCACTCAATATGCGAATCAAAAACAAAATTACTTAAAACGTGTCTTCTTAGTATTTTACGTAGAAAAACGCTAAAACGGATGCAAATCAACCAATAGTAAGAAATAGGAAAACATTACCAAAAAGATTTTTGAGTGTTTTTGAGCTTGTTACCTTAAAAAAAAACGCGAAAATTGATGCAAGGCACTCTATATTGGGAAAGAAAGGGACATTGCGAGAAAAGTGTATAATGAGTGTTTTATAGTTAAAAGAACCACAAGGCGAAAAACGCAAAAACTCGTGTATATGGAGACGTTTCCTAGACACCAAAATGCTGAAACTCATGAATAACACTCTTAATTGAGAAACAGAACAACCTTACTAAATGCGTGTATTTTGAGTGCTTTTCACATTCTTATTTACCCAAAACCCAAATTGATTGTGAAACCATCTTTTTGTGGTAAAAAAAAATTACATTTTCAGAAAAGTGTCTATTGAGTGTTTTTGAGCGTGATAGGCAGTAAAGCACTAAAAAGAAGGGCAATCACATTACACTGGAATAAAACCAATGTTTACCAAGAACTTGCCTTTAATTGTTTTTGAACTCCTTATATAACAAAACGCTAAAATGCATGCAAAACACACTTGATGGAGAAACAGAATAACATTACCAAAAACATGTAATTTGAGTGTTTTTTTATCATGTTACCAATAAAACGCTAAGAACCCTATTTGTTGGAAACGAAAGGACATTATGAGAAACGTGTATTATGAGTGTTTTTAAATTCATTAAGTACCAAAAAGCAAAAACCAACAAATAACTCTCTATTGAGAAAAAACAAATATATAAAAAATACGATATTTTTTTTTCTTTCTTATTCATCTTCAGAGGTACCGAGATGCGAAAATTCTGGCAAAATTCATGAAATTTTGTGAAATAAGAATATTATAAAAAAAAGTTAGTTTTAGTTGTTTTTTCGACTGTTATGTATCAAACCCTAAAGTGGATGCTCACCTATATGGGGAAATCAAACATCTTTGCCAGAAAACTGTCTTACGAGTGTTTCTTACCATTTTAGGCACCAAAACGACAAATAACATGGAAGTCATTCTATATGGGAATTCAAAACAAAATTACTGAAAACGTGTCTTTTCGGTGTTTTACGTAGAAAAACGCTAAAACGGATGCAAACCAACTAATATGAAAAAAATAAAATAACATTACCAAAAAGGTATATTTTGAGTATTTTTGAGCTTGTTACCTTAAAAAAAGGTGAAAATGGATACAAAGCACTCCCTATTGGGAAACAAAAGGACATTACCAGAAACGTGTATAATGAGTGTCTTATTATTTTCGAGCAAAAGAACTTGTGGTTCACAAGAACCACAAGGCAAAAAACGCAAAAACTCGTGATACCAAAATGCTGAAACTCATGATTAACAATCTTAATTGAAAAACAGAACAACCTTACCAAAGCGTGTATTTTCAATGTTTTTCACATTCTTAGTTATCAAAATCATAAATAGCATGCGAAACTAGCTTTATGTGGGAAAAAAATGACTTTACCAGAAGTGTTTTTTGAGTGTTTTTGATCGTGTTATGCAATAAAGCACTAAAAACAGGACAATCACATTACATGGGAATAAAACTAACTTTGACCAAGAACTGGCCATTACGTGTTTTTTGAGGTTCTTACATACCAAAACGCTAAAACGCATGCAAAACACTCCTTTATGGAGAAGCAGAAAAACATTACAAAAAACATGTGTTTTAAGTGTTTTTGATCATGTTACCTATAAAAACGCTTAAATACATGTAAAAAACCCTATGTTTGGGAAACGAAAGGACATTACGAGAAACGTGTATTATGACTGTTTTTAAGTTCCTTAAATACCAAAACGTTAAAACCCACAAATAACAGCCTTTAAAGAGAAAAAAAATTAAAAAAATTTAAAAAATAGCATTTTTTTTTGGTATTGATTTTCATAAGAACCGAGATGCCAAAATTCTGCCAAAATTCAGGGAATTTATGTGGAAAAAAGAACATAATCAAAAAAGTTAATTATAGCTTTTTTTCGTATTGTTATTTACCAAACCCTAAAGAGCATGCAAAGCCACCTATATGAGGAAATTAAACGACTTTACCAGAAACCTGTCTTTTCAGTGTTTTTCAGCAAGTTAGGCACCAAACCGATAAATAATATGGAAGTCAGTCAATATGTGAATCGAAAACAAAATTACTGAAAACGTGTCTATTCAGTGTTTTACGTAGAAAAAACACTAAAACGGATGCAAAGCAACGAATATGAAAAAAATAGAATAACATTACCAAAAAGTGTTTTTGAGCTTTTTACCTACAAAAAACACGAAAATGGATGTAAAAGCACTCTATATTGGGAAGCAAAAGGACATTTAAAGAAACGTGTATAATGATTGTTTTATAGATTTACAAGAACCACAAGACAAAAACCGCAGAAACTCGTGTATATAGAGAAGTTTCTTACATACCAAAATGCTAAAACTCATGAATAACACTTTTAATTTAAAAACAGAACTACCTTACCAAATGTGTGTATTTTGAGTGTTTTTCACATTCTTAGTTACGAAAATCCCAAAATACGTGCGAAACTAGCTTTATGTGGGAAAAAAATGACATTATCAGAGAAGTGTCTTTTGAGTGTTTTTGAGCGTGATATGCAACAAAGCACTAAAAAGCAGAATAATCACATTATATAGGAATAAAACCAACTTTTACGAAGAACTTGCATTTAAGTGTTACATACATGGAGAAACAGAATAACATTACCAAAAACATGTATTTTGAGCGTTTTTGATCATGTTACCTATAAAAACGCTTAAATACATGCAAAGAACCCTATGTCTGTGTAACGAAAGGACATTACGAAAATCGTGTATTATGATTGTTTTTAAGTTCCTCAAGTACCAAAAAACTAAAACTCACAAATAGAGAAAAAAATAAATAATTTTTTTTTTTTTTTGTTATTCATCTACATAGGTATGAAGATGCCAGAATTCAGGCAAAATTCAGGGAAATTATGTAAAAAAAAACATTATAAAAAAAAACTTTAGCTTTTTTCCGGAATTATGTACCAAATCCAGAAGTGCATGCAAAGCCACCTATATGGAGAAATTACACGACTTTACCAGAAATCTGTCTTTTGAGTGTTTTTCAACAATTTTAACAATATTACTGAAAACGTTTCTTTTCAGTGATTTACGAAGAAAAACGTTAAAACGGATGCAAACCAACCAATATGAAGAAATAGAATAACATTACCAAAAAGATATATTTTGAGTGTTTTTCAGCTTGTTACCTACAAAAAATGCGAATATGGATGAAAGCACTCTATATTGGAAAACAAAAGAACATTACGTGAAACGTGTATAATGACTGTTTTATAGTTTCACACGAACCACAAGGCAACAAACGCAAAAACTCTTGTATATAGAGAAGTTTCTTACATACCAAAATGCTGAAATGCATGAATAACACTTTTAATTGAGAAACAGAACTTCCTTACCAAATGTGTGTATTTTGATTCTTTTTCACATTCTTAGTTACGAAAATCCCAAATTACATGCGAAACTAGCTTTTTGTGGGAAAAAAAAGTTATATTACAAGAAAAGTGTCTTTTGAGTGTTTTGATCGTGATATGCAAAAAAGCACTAAAAAGCAGAACAATCGCATTACATGGGAATAAAACCAAGTTTTACGAAGAACTTTCCTTTAATTTTTTTTTAAACTCCTTACATAACAAAACGCTAAAACGCATGCAAAACACCCTTTATTAAGAAACAGAGTAACATTACCAAAAATATGTATTTTGAGTGTTTTTGATCATGTTATTTATAAGAACGCTTAAATAGATGCAAAGAACCTTATGTTTAGGAAACGAAAGGACATTACGAGAAACGTGTATTATGAGTGTTTTTAAGTTCCTTAAGTACCAAAAAAACTAAAACCAACAAATAACACTCTTTATAGAGAAAAAGAAAAAAAATAGAATAATTTTTTTTCTTTTTTTGTGATTCATCTTCATTGGCTCTAAGATGACAAAATTCTGGCAATATTGTTTGGGAATAGAAAAAATAATTACTGAAAACGTGTCTTTTCGGTGTTTTACGTAGAAAAACGCTAATACGAATACCAATATGAAAAAATAGAATAACATTACCAAAAAGGTATATTTTGAGCTTGTTACCTACAAAAAAACCTTGTTTTTTTGTAGGTAACCTTGTTTTTGAGCTTGTTACCTACAAAAAAACGCGAAAATGGATGCAAATATGGAAGTCAGTCTTTCCCTATTGGGAAAGAAAAGGACATTACGAGAAACGTGTATAATGAGTGTATTATTTTTTTCGGGTAAAAGAACTTGTGGTTCACAAGAACCACAATGCAAAAAACGCAAAAAACTCGAGTATATAAAGAAGTTTCTTAGATACCAAAATGCTGAAAGTAATGAATAAAAATCTTAATCGAGAAACAGAACAATATTACCAAAAGCATGTATTTTGATTGTTTTTTTCACATTCTTAGCAAAACCCCAAATAGCATATGAAACTAGCTTTATGTGGGAAAAAAATGACATTACCAGAAGTGTCTTGTGAGTGTTTTTGAGCGTGTTAGTCAATTAAGCACTAAAAAGCAGGGCTTTTTAGTGCTTAATTTAGTGCTTAAATATTACATTGAAATAAAACAAACTTTTACTAAGAACTTGCCTTGAAGTGTTTTTCAGCTCCTTACATACCAAATCGCTAAAACGCATGAAAAACACATCTTTATGGTGAAGCAGAATAACATTGCCAAAAACAAATGTTTTTGAGTGTTTAAACGTTTAAACCTTTAAAAACGCTTAAATACATGCAAAGATCCCTATATTTGGGAAACGAAAGGACATTACGAGAAATGTGTATTATGAATGTTTTTAAGTTCCTTAAGTACCAAAACGTTAAAACCTACAAATAACACTCTTAATACAGAAAAAAATAAATAAAAAAATTAATAAAAAAGCATTTTTATTTTTTTGTTATTGATGTTTATAGTTACCAAGATGCCAAAATTCTGCCAAAATTCAGTTAAATTATGTGGAAAAAAGAACATTATCGAAAAAGTTAATTTTACCTTTTTTTCGGTTTTATGTACCAAACCATGAAGTGTATGCAAAGCCACCTATTTGGGAAAATTTAATGACTTTACAAGAAACCTGTCTTTTGAGTGTTTTTCCGCATGTTAGGCACCAAAACGATAGATAATATGAAAGTTAGTCTATATGGAAATCCAAAACAAAATTACTGAAAACGTGTCTCTTAAAAGATTTACGTTGAAAAATGCAAACCAACCAATATGATAAAATAGAATAACATTACCAGAAAAGTATATTTTGTGTGTTTTTGAGCTTGTTACATAAAAAAAAAAAACGCAAAAATGGATGCAAATCACTGTATATTAGGAAAAAAAAGGACATAACGAGAAACGAGTATAATGAGTGTTTTATAGTTTCACCAGAATCACAAGGCATAAAACGCAAAAAATCGTCTGTGTGGAGAAGTTTCTAAGATACCAAAATGCTGAAACTCATGAATAACACTCTTAATAAAAAAAAAACAGAGCAAATTTACTAAATGCGTGTATTTCGAGTGTTTTTTTACATTCTTAGTTACCAAAACCCCAAATTCCAAGCGAAATGTGGGAATGAAATGATATTACCAGAAAAGTGTCTTTGAGTGTTTTTGAGCGTGTTAAGCAATAAAGCACTAAAGAGCAGGGCAATCACATTACATGGGAATAAAACCAACTTTTACGAAGAACTTGCCTTTTAGTTTTTTTGACACGCATTTAGAAAGGTTGTTCTGTTTCTTAATTAAGAGTGTTATTCATGAGTTTCAGCATTTTGGTATCTAGGAAACTTCTCCATATATACGAGTTTTTGCTTTTTTTGCCTTGTGTTTTTTTTTTTGAACTATAAAACATTCATTATACACTTCTCTCGCAATGTCCCTTTCTTTCCCAATATAGAGTGATTTGTATCAATTTTTGCGTTTTTTTTTTTTTTGTGTAGGTAACAAGCCCAAAAACACTAAAAATATACATCTTTGTTAATGTTTTTCTGCTTCTTGATATTGGTTAATTTCCATCAGTTTTAGTGTTTTTCTACGTAAAACACTGAGAAGACACGTTTTCAGTAATTTTCTTTTGGATTCGTACATAGAGTGAGTTCCTTATTATTTATCGTTTTGGTGCCTAACATGTTGAAAAACACTCAAAAGACAGATTTCTGGTAAGGTCTTTAATTTCCTCATATGCGAGGCCTTACATGTTTTCTGAGTGTTTTTGAGCGTGTTACGCAATAAAGCACTAAAAGCCAGGGCAATCACATTACATGGGAATGAACCAAATTAAACCTAGAACAAGCCTTTAAGTGTTTTTGAGCTTCTTACATACCAAAACGATAAAACGCATGCAAAATACATTTTATGGAGAAACAGTATAATATTACCAAATACATGTATTTTGAGTGTTTTTGATCATATTATCTATAAAAACGCTTAAATACATGCAAAGAACCTTTTGTTTTGGAAACGAAAGGACATTACGAGAAACGTGTATTATGAGTGTTTTCTAAGTTCCTTCAGTACTTAAAAGCTAAAACTCACAAATAACACTCTTTATTTATAAAAAAAAAAAAAATAATAATAATAAACAAAAAAAAATGTTTTTTTTTTTTGTTATTCATCCTTATAGGTACCGAGATGGCAAAATTCAGCCAAAATTCAGGGAATTTATGTGGCAAAAAGAACATTACCAAAAAAGATAATTATAGCTTTTTTTTTTGGATTGTTATGTACCAAACTCTAAAGTGCATGCAAAGCCACATATATAGGGAAGTTAAACGACTTTACCAGAAACCTGTCTTTTCAGTGTTTTTCAGCATGTTAGGCACCAAAACGATAAATAATATGGAAGTCAGTCAATATGAGAATCGAAAACAAAATTACTGAAAACGAATCTTTTCAGTGTTTTACGTAGAAAAACGCTAAGGCGGATGCAAACCAATTTATATGAAGAAATAGAATAACTTTACCAAAAAAAAATATTTTTTGAGTGTTTGGATGTAAATGGATGTAAAGCACTCTATATTAGGAAGCAAAAGGACATGATGAGAATCGTGTATAATGAGTGTTTTATAGTTTTAAAAGAACCACAAGGCAATAAACGCAAAAACTCGTGTATATAGAAAAATTTCTTACATACCAAAATGATGAAATGCATGAATAACACTTTTAATCGATAAACAGAACTACTTTACCAAATTGTGTATTTTGAGTGTTTTTCACATTCTTACGAAAATTATTCGCGAAACTACCTTCATGTGGGGAAAAAAAATGACATTACCAAAAAGTCTTTTTTTTTTTTGTTTTTAAGCGTGATATGCAACAAAGCACTAAAAAGCAGAACAATCACATTACATGGGAATAAAACCAACTTTTACGAAGAACTTGCCTTTAAGTGTTTTTTTATCTCCTTACATACCAAATCGCTAAAACGCAAGTAAAACACCATTTAGAAGAAACAGAATAACATTACCAAAAACATGTATTTTGAGTGTTTTTCATCATGTAACATATAAAAACGCTTAAATACATGTAAAGAACCCTATGCTTATATAACAAAAGGACATTAGGAAAATCGTGTATTATGAGTGTTTTTAAATGCCTTAAGTACCAAAAAGCTAAAACCCACAAATAAAACTCTTTATAGAGAGAAAACAATTTTTTTTGTTTGTTATTTATCTGCCAAAATTCTGGCAAAATTCAAGGAAATTTTGTAAAAAAAAATAATTATAAAAAAATTTTTAGCTTTCTTCCAGAGTTATGTACAAACTCTGAAGTGCATGCAAATCCACCAATATGGGAAATTACACGACTTTACCAGAAACCTGTCTTTTGAGTTCTTTTCAGCAATTTCAACAATATTACTGAAAACGTGTCTTTTCAGTGATTTACGTAGAAAAACGCTAAAACGGATGTAAACCAACCAATATGAAGAAATAGAATAACACTACCAAAAATATATATTTTGATGTGTTTTTGAGCTTGTTACCTACAAAAAATGCAAAAATGGATGAAAAGCACTTTATATTGGCAAAGAAAAGGACATTACGAGAAACGTGTATGAGTATTTTATAGTTTGACAAGAACCACAAGATAAAAAAACTCAAAAACTCGTGTACATAAAGAAGTTTCTTACATACCAAAAAGCTGAAACTCATGAATAACACTTTTAATTTTAAAACAGAAATACCTTATTAAATGTTTGTATTAGAAAAGTTTCTTACATACCAAAATGCTGAAACTCCAGAATAACACTTTTTAATTAAGAAATAGAACAACCTTACTAAATGCCTGTGTTTTGAGTTTTTTTTCACATTCTTAGTTACCAAAACCCCAAATTCCATGCAAAACTAGCTTTATGTGGGAAAAAATATATTACATGAAAAGTGTCTTTTGAGTGTTTTTCAGCGTGTTAGGCAATAAAGCACTAAAAAGCAGGGCAATCACATTACATGGGAATAAAAACATCTTTTACCATGAACTTGCCTTTAAGTGTTTTTGAGCTCATTACTTACCAAAACGCTAAAACGCATGCAAAAGACCTATTATGGAGAAACAGAATAAAATTACCAAAAACATATATTTTGAGTGTTTTTGATAATGTTATCTATAAAAACGCTTAAATATATACAAAGAACCTTATGTTTGCGAAAAGAAGAGACATTACGAGAAATGTGTATTATAAGTGTTTTTAAGTTCCTTAAGTACCAAAAAAGTTAAAACCCACAAATAACACATTATTTAAAAAAAAAAGTTAGAAAATAAAAAAAATAGGATTTTTTTTTTTTGTTATCTTCATAGGTACCGAGATGCCAAAATTCTGGGAAAATTCAGGGCTATTATATGATAAAAGAAAATGATAAAAAAAGTTAATTTTAGCTTTTTTTTCGGACTCTTATGTACCAAACCCTAAAGTGCATCCAAAGACTCCTATACGAGGAAATTAAACGACCTTACCAGAAATCTGTTTTTTGAGTGTTTTTTTCAGCATGTTAGACACCAAAACGATAAATAATAAGGAACTCAGTTTATATGGGAATCCAAAACAAAGTTACTGAAAACGTGTCTTCTCAGAGTTTTACGTAGAAAAACGCTAAAACGGATGCAAAGCAACCATTATCAAGAAGTAGAAAAACGTTACTAAAATGTATATTTTGAGTGTTTTTGAGCTTGTTACCTAGAAAAAACGGGAAACCTGTCTTTTGAGTGTTTTTCAGCAATTTCAACAATATTACTGAAAACGTGTCTTTTCAGTGATTTACGAAGAAAAACGCTAAAACGGATGTAAACAGACCAGTATGAAGAAATAGAATAACATTACCCAAAAAATATATTTTGATGTGTTTTTGAGCTTGTTACCTACAAAAAATGCAAAAATATATTGAAAGCACTTTATATTGGCAAAGAAAAGAACATTACGAGAAATGTGTATGAGTATTTTATAGTTTCAAAAGAAGCACAAGGTAAAAAACTCAAAAACTCGTGTACATAAAGAAGTTTCTTACATACCAAGAAGCTGAAACTCATGAATAAAACTTTTAATTTTGAAACAAAAGTACCTTACCAAATGTGTGTATTAGAAAAGTTTCTTACATACCAAAATGCTGAAACTCAAGAATACCACTTTTAATTAAGAAATAGAACATTCTTACTAAATGCTTGTGTTTTGAGTTTTTTTCACATTCTTAGTTACCAAAACCCCAAATTCCATCCAAACTAGCTTTATGTGAGAAAAATAATGATATTACCAGAGAAGTGTCTTTTGAATGTTTTTGAGCGTGTTAAGCAATAAAGCACTAAAAAGCAGGGCAATCACATTACATGGGAATAAAAACTACTTTTACCAAGAACTTGCCTTTAAGTGATTTTGAGCTCATTACATACCAAAATGCTAAAACGCATGCAAAAACATCTTTTATGGAAAAACAGAATAAAATTACCAAAAACATTTATTTTGAGTGTTTTTGATCATGTTATCTATAAAACGCATAAATACATGGAAAGAACCTTATGTTTGCTAAACGAAATGACATTACGAGAAATGTGTATTATGTGTTTTTAAGTTCCTTAAGTACCAAAAGCTAAAACCCACAAATAACACTCTTTATTTAGAAAAAAAGTAAGAAAATAAAAAAATAGGATTTTTTATTTATTTTTTTTTTGTTATTCATCTTAATAGGTACCGAGATGCCAAAATTCTGGGAAAATTCAGATCTATTATATGATAAAAGAAAATTATCAAAAAAGTTTTTTTTAGCTTTTATGAACCAAACCCTAAAGTGCATTCAAAGACTCCTATATGAGGAAATTAAACGACCTTACCAGAAATCTGTTTTTTGAGTGTTTTTCAGCATGTTAGGCACAAAAACGATAAATAATAAGGAACTCACTCTATATGAAAATCCAAAACAAAATTGCTGAAAACGTGTCTTTTCAGTGTTTTACGTAGAAAAAGGCTAAAACGGATGCAAAGCAACCAATATCAAGAAATAGAAAAACATTACCAAAAAAGGTATATTTTGAGTGTTTTTGAGCTTGTTACCTACAAAAAACGAGAAAATTGATGCAAAGCACTCTATATTAGAAAACAAAAGGACTTTGCAAGAAAAGTGTATAATGAATTTTTTATAGTTCAAAGGAACCAAAAGGCAAAAAAACACAAAAACTCGTGTATATGGAAAAGGTTCCTAGATACGAAAATGCTGAAACTCATGAATAACACTCTTAATTGAGAAACAGAACAACCTAACTTAATGCGTGTATTTTTAGTGCTTTTCACATTCTTAGTTACCAAAACCTCAAATTGCATGCGAAACCACCATTATGTAAGAAAAAATGATATTACCAGAAAAGTGTCTTTTAAGTGTTTTTTTGAGCGTGATAGGCAATAAAGCACTAAAAAGCAGGGCAATCATATTACATTGGAATAACACCAATTTATAATAAAAATTTGCCTTTAAGTGTTTTTGAGCTCCTTATGTACCAAACCGCTAAAACGCATGTAAAACAAACTTTATGGAGAAACAGAATAACGCTACCAAAAACATGTATTTTGAGTGTTTTCATCATGTTATCTATAAAAACGCTTAAATACATGCAAAGAACATTATGTTTGGGAAACAAAAGGACATTACGAGAAACGTGTATCATGAGTGTTTTTTAAGTTCCTTAAGTACCAAAAACCTAAAACCCACAAAAACACTCTTTATTTAGATAATAAAAAATAAAAAAATAAAAAAAATAGGATTTTTTTTTTTTTTTGTTATTCATCTTCAAAGGTAGCGAGATGCCAAAATTCTGTGAAAATTTAGGGCAATCATATGATAAAAGAATATTATCAAAAAAGTTAATTTCAGCATTTTTTGTCTTACTGTTATGTACCAAACACTAAAGTGCATGCAAAGCCTTTTATATGAGGAAATTAAACGATCTTACCAGAAATCTGTTTTTAGAGTGTTTTTTTTAGCATGTTAAGCACCAAAACGATAAATAATAAGGAACTCACTCTATATGGGAATCCAAAACAAAGTTACTGAAAACGTGTCTTCTTAGTGTTTTACGTAGAAAAACGCTAAAACGGATGCAAAGCACACTATATCGAGAAATAGAAAATATCGAAAAATAGAAAAAACGTTACTAAAAAGGTATATTTTGATTGTTTTTATGCTTGTTACCTACAAAAAACGCGAAAATTGATGCAAAGCACACTATATTGGGAAACAAAAGTACATTGCAAGAAAATTGTATGAGTGTTTTATAGTTCAAATGAACCACAAGGCAAAAAAACGCAAAATCTCGTGTATATGGAGAGGTTTTCTAGATACAAAAATAGTAAAACTCATGTATAACACTCCTAATTGAGAAACAGAATAACCTTAATAAATGCGTGTATTTTGAGTGCTTTTCACATTCTTAGTTACCAAAACCCCAAATTGCATGCGGAAATAGATTTGTAGAAAAAAAAGACTTTACCAGAAAAGTATCTTTTGAGTGTTTTTGAGCGTGATAGGCAATAAAGCACTAAAAAGGAGGGCAATCACATTACATTGGAGAAAAGCGAATTTTTACAAAGAACTTGCCTTTAGTGTTTTTGAGCTCCTTATATACAGAAACACTAAAACGCATGCAAAACACTCTTTATGGTGAAACAGAAAAACATTTCCAAAAACATGTATTTTGAGTATTTTTGATCATGTTACCAATAAAAACGCTTAAATACATGCAAAGAACACTATTTTTAGGAAACAAAAGGAGATTACGAGAAACGTGTATTATGAGTGTTTTTAAGTTCATTAATTACCAAAAAGCTAAAAGCCACAAATAATATTCTTTATTGAGAAACAATAAATAAATAAAAAAAAATATGATATTTTTTTCTTTTTTATTCATCTTCACAGGTACCGAGGTGCCAAAATTCAAGCAAAATTCAGGAAATTATGTGAAATAAGAACATTATCAAAAAAGTTATATTTAGGGTTTTTTTTCGGAGTGTTATATACGAAACCCATAAAGTGCATGCAAAGCCACTTATATGGGGAAATTTGCCAGAAAACGGTCTCAAGAGTGTTTTTCAGCATGTTAGGAACCAACACGATAAAATAACATGAAAGTCATTCTATATGGAAATCCAAAACAAAATTAAGAAAAACGTGTTTTTTCGGTGTTTTACGTAGAAAAACGCTAAAACTAATGTAAACCAAACAATATGAAGAAATTTAATAACATTACCAAAAAGGTATATTTTGAGTGTTTTTGAAATTGTTCCCTACAAAAAACGCAAAAATTGATGGAAAGCACTCTATATTGGGAAGCAAAATAGCATTACGAGAAACGTGTATAATGAGTGTTTTATAGTTTCACAAGAACTACAAGGCAAAAAACGCAAAAACTCGTGTATATAGAGATATTTCTTACATTCCAAAATGCTGAAACAATGGAACAACACTCTTAATTGAGAAACAGAACAATCTTACTAAATGCGTGTATTTTGAGAGCTTTTCACATTCTTAGTTAACAAAACCCCAAATTGAATGCTAAACCAGCTTTATGTGGGAAAAAAATGACACTACCAGAAAAATTTCTTTTGAGTGTTTTTGAGCGTGTTAGGCAATACAACACTAAAAAGCAGGACATTCACATTACATAGGAATAAAACTCATTTTTAACAAGAAATTGCCTTTAAGTGTATTTGAGCTCCTTATATACCAAAACACTAAAATGCATGCAAAATACACTTTATGGTGAAACAGAATAACATTACCATAAACATGTATTTTGAGTGTTTTTGATCTTGTTACCAATAAAAACGCTTAAATACATGCAACGAACCCTATTTTTGGGGAAATGAAAGGACATTACAAGAAACGTGTATTATGAGTGTTTTTAAGTTCCTTAAGTACCAAAAAAGCTAAAACCCACAAATAACACTCTTTATAGAGAGAAAAAAAATAAAATATATGATATGGTACTAATATGCCAAAATTCTTGCAATATTTTTTGTTAAACGAAAACAAAATTACTGAAAACGTGTCTTTTCGGTATCACATTACTTTTCGGTCACATTACATTGGAATAAAACCAATTTTACCAAGAACTTGCCTTTAAGTGTTTTTAAGCTCCTTACATACCAAAACGCTAAAACGCATGCAAAATACATTTTATGCAGAAACAGAATAACATTACCAAATACATATATTTTGAGTGTTTTTGATCATATTATCTATAAAAAAGCTTTGGGAAACGAAAGAATATTACGAGAAACGTTCTTTTGCCCGAAAATAATAAGACACTCATTATACATATTTCTCGTAATGTCCTTTTGTTTCCAAATAGGTAGTGCTTTACATCCATTTTCGCGATTTTTGTAGGTAACAAGCTCAAAAAAACTCAAAATATACCTTTTTGGTAATGTTATTCTATTTCTTCATGTTGGTTGGTTTTCATCTGTTTTAGCGTTTTTCTACGTAAAACACCGAAAAGACACGTTTTCAGTAATTTTGTTTTCTATTCCCAAATAATAGTGCCAGAATTTTGGCATCTTAGTACCTATGAAGATGAATATAAAAAGATAAAATTATATATTTTTTTCTTTTTTGTTCTCTTTATAAAGAGTGTTATTTGTGGGTTTTAGCTTTTTTAGTACTTAAGGAACTTAAAAACACTCATAATACACGTTTCTCGAAATGTCCTTTCGTTTCCCTAAAATAGGGTTCTTTGCATGTATTTAAGCGTTTTTATTGGTAACATGATCAAAAACACTCCAAATACATGTTTTTGGTAATGTTATTCTGTTTCTCCTTAAAATTTGTTTTGCATGTGTTTTAGCGGTTTGGTACATAAGGAGCTTAAAAACATTAAAAACAGCAAGTTTTTGGTATAAATTGGTGTTATTCCAATGTAATATGATTGCCCTGCTTTTTAGTGGTTTATTGCCTATGACGCTCAAAAAACACTTAAAATACACTTTTCTGGTAGTGTCATTTTTTTCTCACATAAAGGTGGTTTCGCATGCAATTTGAGGTTTTGGTAACTAAAAATGTGAAAACCACTCAAAATACACGCATTTAGTAAGTTTGTTCTGTTTCTCAATTAAGAGTGTTGTTCATGAGTTTCAGCATTTTGGTATCTAGGAACCTTCTCCATATACACGAGTTTTTGTGTTTTTTGCCTTTTGGTTCTTTTGAACTATAAAAAACTCATTATACACTTTTTCTTGCAAAGTCCTTTTGTTTTCTAATATAGAGTGCTTTGCATCAATTTTCGCGTTTTTTATAGGTAACAAACTCAAAAACACTCAAAATATACCTTTTTAATAATGTTTTTCTATTTTCTGATATTGATTGGTTTGCATCAGTTTTAGCGTTTTTCAACGTAAAACATTGAGAAGACATGTTTTAAGCAATTTTGTTTTGGATTCTCATATAGAGTGAGTTCCTTATTATTTTTCGTGTTTGTGCCTAACATGCTGAAAAACACTCAAAAATCACTTATCTGGTAAGGTCGTTAAATTAATTTTTTTCATAATTTTCTTTTATCATATAATAGCCCTGAATTTTCCTAGTATTTTGGCATCTCGGTACCTATGAAGATGAATAAAAAAAATCGTTTTTTTTTTTATTTTTACTTTTTTTTCTAAATAAAGAGTGTTATAATTATGTGGGTTTTAGCTTTTTGGTACTTTAGGAACTTAAAAACACTTATAATACACATTTTTCGTAATGTCCTTTCGTTTCGCAAACATAAGATTATTTGCATACATTTAAGCGTTTTTATAGATAACATGATCAAAAACACTCAAAATATATGTTTTTTGTAATTTTATTCTGTTTCTCCATAAGAGATGTTTTCCATGTGTTTTAGCGTTTAGGTATGTAATGAGCTCAAAAACAGTTCTTGGTAAAAAAATGTTTTTATTCCCATGTAATGTGATTCCCTTGCTTTTTAGTGCTTTATTGCCTAACACGCTCAAAAACACTCAAAAGACACCTCTGGTAATATCATTTTTTTCCCACATAAAGCTAGTTTTGCATGGAATGTGGGGTTTTGGTAACTAAGAATGTGAAAAAACTCAAAACACAGGCATTTAATAAGGTTGTTCTATTTCTTAATTAAAAGTGTTATTCATGAGTTTAGCATTTTGGTATGTAAGAAACTTTTCTAATACATATATTTGGTAAGGTATTTCTGTTATAAAATTAAAAGTGTTTTCATGAGTTTCAGCTCTTTGGTATGTAAGAAACTTCTTTATGTACACGAGTTTTTGAGGTTTTTACCTTGTGGTTCTTTTGAAACTATAAAACACTAATATACGTTTCTCGTAATGGCCTTTTCTTTGCCAATATGAATTGCTTTCCATCCATTTTTGCATTTTTTGTAGGTAACAAGCTCAAAAAACACATCAAAATATATATTTTTGGTAATGTTATTCTATTTCTTCATATTGGTTTGTTTACATCCGTTTTAGCGTTTTTCTACGTAAATCACTGAAAAGATACGTTTTAAGTAATATTGTTGAAATTGCTGAAAAACACTCAAAAGACAGTTTCTGGTAAAGTCGTGTAATTTCCCCATATAGGTAGATTTGCATGCACTTCAGGGTTTGTACATAACTCCGGCAAAAAGCTAAAATTATTTTTTTTTACATTGATTTTTATTATTTTTTTATTTCCATGAATTTTGCCAGAATTTTGGCATCTCCGTGCCTATGAAGATGAATAACAATTTTTTTTTCTCTCTATAAAGAGTGTTATTTGTGGGGTTTTAGCTTTTTGGTACTTAAGGAACTTAAAAACACTCATAATACACGATTTTCGTAATGTCCTTTTGTTATACAAACATAGGGTTCTTTACATGTATTTAAGTATTTTTATAGGTTACATGATCAAAAACACTCAAAATACATGTTTTTTGGTAATGTTATTCTGTTTCACCATAAAGGGTGTTTTGCATTCGTTTTAGCAATTTCGTATGTAAGGAGTTAAAAAACACTTAAAGGCAAGTTCTTCGTAAAAGTTAGTTTTATTCCCATGTAATGTGATTGTTCTGCTTTTTAGTGCTTTGTTGCATATCACGCTCAAAAACACTAAAAAAGACACTTTTTTTATAATGTCATTTTTTTCCCACATGAAGGTAGTTTCGCATGTAATTTGGCATTTTCGTAACTAAGAATGTGAAAAACACTCAAAATACACAATTTGGTAAGGTACTTCTGTTTATCGATTAAAAGTGTTATTCATGCATTTTATCATTTGGTAAGTTTCTCTATATACACGAGTTTTTGCGTTTATTGCCTTATGGTCCTTTTAAAAATATAAAACACTCATTATACACGTTTTTCGCAATGTCCTTTTGTTTCCTAATATAAAGTGCTTTACATCCATTTTTGCATTTTTTTGTAAGTAACAAGCTCAAAACACTCAAAATAGATCTTTTTGGTAATGTTATTCTATTTCTTCATATAGTTTGGTTTGCATCCACTTTAGCGTTTTTCTACGCAGAACACTGAAAAGACACGTTTTCAGAAATTTTGTTTTGGATTCACATATTGACTGATTTCCATATTATTTATCGTTTTGGTGCCTAACATGCTGAAAACACTGAAAAGACAGGTTTCTGGTAAAGTCGTTTAACTTCCCTATATAGGTGGCTTTGCATGCAGTTTAGGGTTTGTTACATAATAATCCGAAAAAAAGCTATAATTAACTTTTTTGGTAATGCTCTTTTTTCCACATAAATTCCCTGAATTTTTGCAGAATATTGGCATGTCGATACTTATAAGGATGAATAACAAAAAAAAAAGAAAAAAAAATCCTATTTTTTAATTTTTTATTATTTATTTTCTAAATAAAGAGTGTTATTTATGGGTTTTAGCTTTTAGGTACTGAAGGAACTTAAAAAAAACACTCATAATACTCGTTTCTCGTAATGTCCTTTCGTTTCCCAAACAAAAGGTTCTTTGCATGTATTTAAGAGTTTTTATAGATAACATGATCAAAAACACTCAAAATACATGTATTTGGTAATATTATTCTCTTCCTCCATAAAATGTATTTTCCATGCGTTTTAGCGTTTTGGTAAGTAAGGAGGTCAAGAACACTTAAACGCGTTCTTGGTAAAATTTGGTTTTATTCCCAAGTAATGCGATTGACCTTCCTTTAAGTGCTTTATTGCGTAACACGCTCAAAAACACTCAAAAGACATGCAAGGCCTCGCATATGAGGAAATTAAAGACCTTACCAGAAATCTGTCTTTTGAGTGTTTTTTTTAGCATGTCAGGCATCAAAACGATAAATAATACGGAACTCACTCTATGTAGGAATGGAAAAGAAAATTAATGAATACGTGTCTTCTCAGTGTTTTACGTAGAAAACGCTTAAATTGATGCAAACCAACCAATATAAAGAAGCAGAAAAACATTACTAAAAATGTATTTTTTGAGTGTTTTTGAGCTTGCCTACAAAAAAACGTAAACATTGATGCAAAGCACCCTCTATTGGGAAACAAAGGGACATTGCGAGAAAAGTGTATAATTAATGCTTTATAGTTCAAAAAAACCACAAGGCAAAAACGCAAAAACACTAAAAGGCAAGATCTTCGTAAAAGATGGTTTTATTCCCATGTAATGTTATTGCCCTGCTTTTTAGTACTTTATTGCCTAACACGATCAAAAATACTCAAAGACACTTTTCTGGTAATGTCTTTTTTTTCCCATATAAAGCTAGTTTCGCATGGAATTTGGGGTTTTGGTAACTAAGAATGTAAAAAAAAAACACTCATAATACACGCATTTAGTAAGGTTGCTGTGTTTCTTGATTAAGAGTGTTATTCATGAGTTTCAGCATTTTGGTATCTTGGAAACTTCTCCACACAGACGAGTTTTTGCGTTTTTTGCCTTGTGATTCTGGTGAAACTATAAAATACTCATTATACACGTTTCTCGTTATGTCCCTTTTTCTCCTAATATACAGTGCTTTGCCTCCATTTTTGCGTTTTTTTTTATGTAACAAGCTCAAAAACACACAAAATATACTTTTCTGGTAATATTATGCTATTTTTTTCATATTGGTTGCTTTGCATCCATTTTAGCGTTTTTCTACGTAAATCTTTTAAAAGACACGTTTCCAGTAATTTTGTTTTGGATTTCCATATAGAGTGACTTTCATATTATCTATCGTTTTGGTGCCTAACATGCGGAAAATCACTCAAAAGACAGGTTTCTTGTAAAGACGTTAAATTTTCCCAAATAGGTGGCTTTGCATACACTTTATGGTTTGGTACATAACTCCGAAAAAAAGGTAAAATTAACTTTTTCGATAATATTCCTTTTTTCCACATAATTTCCTTTTATTTCCCAAACATAATGTTCTTTGCATGTACTTAAGCGTTTTTATAGATAACATGATCAAAAACACTCAAAATAGTTATTATGTTTCTCCATAAGGAGCCGCCGTGGTACAGTGGCACCGCGCGCGCTTTGGGGGCCAAGTGGTCATCAGGCGCACGGGCTCGAATCCTGGCTACGGTCCGAGGGTAGGAAGGGCATCCACTCGGGGTAACGGTTCCCAAATGCCAAATCCAAAAGTTCTTCATCAGGAGGCACCGTCTCAGCCCTAACAGACTAGGGAAAACTAGACGTAAAAAAAAAAAAAAAAAAAAAAAATTCTCTTTCTCCATAAAGTTTGTTTTGCAAGCGTTTTTGCGGTTTGATATATAAGGGGTTAAAAAACACAAAGGCAAATTCTTTGTAAAAATTGGTTTTATTCTCATGTAATGTGATCGTTCTGCTTTTTAGTGCTTTGTTGCATATCACGCTGAAAAACACTCAAAAGACACTTTTCTGGTAATGTCATTTTTTTTTCCCACATGAAACTAGTTTCGCATGTAATTTGGCATTTTCGTAACTAAGAATGTGAAAAACACTCAAAATACACAATTTGGTAAGGTAGTTCTGTTAATG
This sequence comes from Scylla paramamosain, assembly GCF_035594125.1. Lineage (NCBI taxonomy): Eukaryota > Metazoa > Arthropoda > Malacostraca > Decapoda > Portunidae > Scylla > Scylla paramamosain. The sequence goes on along the minus strand of NC_087157.1, from coordinate 16,614,650 downwards.
GATTAAAAGTGTTATTCATGCATTTATTCACTTTAGTATGTAAGAAATTTCTCTATATATACGAGTTTTTTCGTTTGTTGCCTTGTGGTTCTTTTAAAACTAGAAAACACTCATTATACACGTTTCTCGTAATGTCGTTTTGTTTCCTAATATAGAGTGCTTTACATCCATTTTTGCATTATTTGTAGGTAACAGGCTGAAAAACATTCAAAATATATCTTTTTTGGTAATGTTATTCTTTTTCTTGATATAAGATGGTTTCTATCCGCTTTAGCGATTTTCTACGTAAAAGAATGAAAAGACACGTTTTCAGTAATTTTCTTTTCGATTCACATATTGACTGACTTCCATATTATTTATCGTTTTGGTGCCTAATATGCTAAAAAACACTAAAGAGAAAGGTTTCTGGTAAAGTCGTTTAACTTCCCTATATATGTGGCTTTCCATGCACTTTAGTGTTTGGTACATAACAATCCGAAAAAAAAGGTATAATTAACTTTTATGATAATGTTCTTTTTTGTACATAAATTCCCTGAATTTTAGCATAATTTTGGCATCTCGGTACCTATAAAGATGAATAACAAAAAAAAAATCCTATTTTTTTTATTAATTTTTTTTTTTTTTCTAAAGAGTGTTATTTGTTGGTTTTAGTTTTTTGGTACTGAAGGAATCACTCATAATACACGTTTCTCGTAATGTTTTTTTCGTTTCCCAAACATAAGGTTCTTTGGAAGTGTTTAAGCGTTTTTATAGATAATATGATCAAAAACACTCAAAATACATGTATTTGGTAATGTTATTCTGTTTCTCCATAAAATGAATTTTGCATGTGTTTTAGCGTTTTGGTATGTAAGGAGCTCATAAACACTTAAGGCATGTTCATGGTAAAAATTTGGTTTTATTCCCATATAATGTGATTGCCCTGGCTTTTAGTGCTTTATTGCGTAACACGTTTAAAAACACTGAAAAGACATGCAAAGCCTCCCATATGATGAAATTAAAGATCTTACCAGAAATCTGTATTTTGAGTGTTTTTCAGCATGTTAGGCACCAAAACGATAAATAATAAAGAACTCATTCTATGTATTGGGAACTGCACTCTATATTGGGAAATAAAGGGACATTGCGAGAAAATTGTAAAATGAATGTTTTATAGTTAAAAGAAAACATCAGGCAAAAAAACGCAAAAACTCGTCTATATGCTGAAACTCATGAATAACACTCTTAATTGAGATATAGAGCAACCTTACTAAATGCGTGTCAAAAATAATGAAACGCAAGTTGTTCGTAAAAGTTGGTTTTATTCCCATGTGATGTGATTGTCCTGCTTTTTAATGCTTTATTGCCTAACACACTCAAAAACAATGAAAGACACTTCTCTGGTAATGTCATTTTTTTCCCATATAAAGCTAGTTTCGCATGGAATTTGGGGTTTTGGTAACTAAGAATGTAAAAAAACACTCAAAATACACGCATTTAGTAAGAATTAAGAGTGTTATTCATGAGTTTCAGTATTTTGGTATCTTAGAAACTTCTACATACAGTCGAGTTTTTGCGTTTTTTGCCTTGTGATTCTGGTGAAACTATAAAACACTCATTATACAAGTTTCTCATTATGTCCTTTTTTTTTCCTTATATAGAGTGCTATGCATCCTTTTTCGCGTTTTTTTTTTTATGTAACAACCTCAAAAACACACAAAATAAACTTTTTTGGTAATGTTATTATATTTCTTCATATTGGTTGGTTTGCATCCGTTTTAGCGTTTTTCTACGTAAATCTTTTAAAAGACACGTTTCCAGTAATTTTGTTTTGGATTTCCATATAGAGTGACTTTCATATTATTTATCGTTTTGGTGCCTAACATGCTTTTTGGTGCTTTTTGCTTCCCAATATAGAGTGCTTTCCATCCATTTTTGCGTCTTTTTTGGTATCAATTTCAAAAACACTCAAAATATACCTTTTTGGTAATGTTATTCTATTTCTTTATTTTGGTTGGTTTCCATCCGTTTTAGCGTTTTCTACGTAAAACACCGAAAAGACATGTTTTCAGTAATTTTGTTTTGGATTACCGTATAGATTTGGTACATAACAGTCCGAAAAAAAAACTAAATTTAACTTTTTTGATAATGTTCTTATTTCATATAATTTCCTGAACTTTGCACAAATTTTGGCATCTTGTTACCTGTGAAGATGAATAAGAATAAAAAAAATATTGTATTTTTTTATTTATTGATTTATTTTTTTCTCAATTTGTGGCTTTTAGCTTTTTCGTACTTAATGAACTTAAAAACACTCATAATACACGTTTCTCGTAATGTCCTATCATTTACCAAAAATAGGGTTCTTTGCATGTATTTAAGCGTTTTTATCGGTAACATGATGAAAAACACTGAAAATACATGTTTTTGGTAATGTTATTCTGTTTCACCATAAAATGTATTTTGCATGCATTTTAGTGTTTTGGTATATAAGGAGCTCAAATACACTTAAAGGCAAGTTCTTGTTAAAAATTGGTTTTATTTCAATGCTTTTTAGTCCTTTTTTGCCTAACACGCTCAAAAACACTCAAAAGACATTTTTCTGGTAATGTCATTTTTTTCTCACATAAAGGTGGTTTCGCATGCAATTTGGGGTTTTGGTAACTAAGAATGTGAAAAGCACTCAAAATACACGCATTTAGTAAGATTGTTCTATTTCTCAATTAAGAGTGTTATTCATGAGTTTCAGTATTTTGGTATCTATTAACCTTATCCATATACACGAGTTTTTGTGTTTTTTTTGCCTTTTGGTTCTTTTGAACTTTAAAAAAAAAACTCATTATACACTTTTCTTGCAAAGTCCTTTTGTTTTCTAATATAGAGTGCTTTGCATCAATTTTCGTTTTTTTTTGTAGGTAACAAGCTCAAAAACACTCAAAATATACCTTTTTGGTAATGTTTTTCTATTTCTTGATATTGGTTGGTTTGCATCCGTTTTAGCGTTTTTCTACGTAAAGCACACAAAAAACACGGTTTCAGCAATTTTGTTTTGGATTCTCATATAGAGTGAGTTCTTTATTATTTATCGTTGTGGTGCCTAACATGCTGAAAAACACTCAAAAAAACAGATTTCTGGTAAGGTCGTTTAATTTCTTCATATAGGAGTGTTTGGATGCACTTTAGAGTTTGGTAAATAATAGTCCGAAAAAAAAGCTAAAATTAACTTTTTTTATATTTTTTTTTATCATATAATAGCTCTGAATTTTCCCAGAATTTTGGCATCTCTGTACCTATGAAGATGAATAACAAAAAAAAAATCCTTTTTTTATTTTTATTTTTTTTCTAAATCAAGAGTATTATTTGTGGGTTTTAGCTTTTTGGTACTTAAGGAACATAAAAATACTTATAATTCACATTTCTCGTAATGTCCTTTCGTTTCGCAAACATAGGGTTCTTTGCATGTATTTAAGCGTTTTTATAGATAACATGATAAAAAACACTCAAAATATATGTTTTTTGTAATTTTATTCTGCTTGTCCATGAAAAGTGTTTTGCATGCGTTTTAGCGTTTTGGTATGTAATGAGCTCAAAAACACTTAAAGGCAAGTACTTGGTAAAAGTTGTTTTTATTCCCATGTAATGTGATTGCCCAGCTTTTTAGTGCTTTATTGTCTAACACGCTCAAAAACACTCAAAAGACTCTTTTCTGGTAATATCATATTTTTTCCAACATAAAGCTAGTTTTGCATGGAATTTGGGGTTTTAGTAACTAAGAATGTTAAAAAAAACTCAAAACACAGGAATTTAGTAAGGTTGTTCTATTTCTTAATTATAAGTGTTATTCATGAGTTTCAGCATTTTGGTATGTAAGAAACTTTTTTAATACACACATTTGGTAAGATATTTCTGTTTTAAAATTAAAATAGTTATTTATGAGTTTCAGCTTTTTGGTATGTAAGAAACTTCTTTTTGTACACGAGTTTTTGAGTTTTTTACCTTTTGGTTCTTGTCAAACTATAAAACACTCATACACGTTACTCGTAATGTCGTTTTCTTTGCCAATATAAAGTGCTTTCCATCTATTTTTGCATTTTTTGTAGGTATCAAGCTCAAAAACACATCAAAATATATCCTTTTGTTAATGTTATTCTATTTCTTCATATTGGTTTGTTTACATCCGTTTTAGCGTTTTTCTACGTAAATCACTGAAAAGACACGTTTTAAGTAATATTGTTGAAATTGCTGAAAGACACTCAAAAGACAGGTTTCTGGTAAAGTCGTGTAATTTCCCATATAGGTGGATTTGCATGCACTTAAGGGTTTAAATATAACTCCGGAAAAAAGCTAAAAATTATTTTTTTTATAATGTTTTTTTTTTTACAAAATTTCCATGAATTTTGCCAGAATTTTGGCATCTCGGTACCTATGAAGATAAATAACAAAAAAATTTGTTTTTCTCTCTATAAAGAGTGTTGTTTGTGGGTTTTAGGTTTTTAGTACTTAAGGAACTTAAAAACACTCATAATACACGATTTTCGTAATGTCCTTTTGTTATACAGACATAGGGTTCTTTACATGTATTTAAGCGTTTTTATAGGTTAAATGATCAAAAACTCTCAAAATACATGTTTTTGGTAATGTTATTCTGTTTCTCCGTAAAGGGTGTTTTGCATGCGTTTTAGCGATTTGGTATTGAAGGAGTTTAAACTTTAAGACAAGTTCTTCGTAAAAGTTGGTTTTATTCCCATGTAATGTCATTGTTCTGCTTTTTAGAGCTTTGTTGCATATCACGCTGAAAAACACTAAAAGACACTTTTTTGGTTATGTCATTTTTTTTTCCCCACATGAAGGTAGTTTCGCATGTATTTTGGCATTTTCGTAACTAAGAATCTCAAAAACACTGAAAATACACAATTTGGTAAGGTAGTTCTGTTTATCAATTAAAAGTGTTATTCATGTATTTCATCATTTTTGTATGTAAGAAATTTCTCTATATACACGAGTTTTCTCGTTTATTGCCTTTTGGTTCTTTTTAAAATTATAAAACACTCATTATACACGTTTCTCGTAATGTCCTTTTGTTTCCTAATATAGAGTGCTTTATATCCATTTTGCATTGTTTTGTAGGTAACAAGATCAAAAACACTCAAAACATATCTTTTTGGTAATGTTATTATATTTCTTCATATAGGTTGGTTTACATCCGCTTTAGCGTTCTTCTACTTAAAACACTGAAAAGATACGTTTTCAGTAATTTTGTTTTCGATTCACATATTGACTGACTTCCATATTATTTATCGTTTTGGTGCCTAACATGCTAAGAAACACTGAAAACACAGGTTTCTGGTAAAGTCGTTTAACTTCCCTATATATGTGGCTTTGCATGCACTTTAGGATTTGGTATATAATAATCCGAAAAAAAGCTATAATTAAGTTTTTTGGTAATTATCAAAAACACTCAAAATACATGTTTTTTGGTAATGTTATTCTGTTTCTCTATAATATTTGTTTTCCATGCGTTTTAGCGGTTTGGTAGGTAAGGAGCTCAAAAACACATATTGGCAAGTTATTGGTAAAAGTTGGTTTTATTCCCATGTAATGTCCTGCTTTTTAGTACTTCATTGCCTAACACGCTCAAAAACAATTAAAAGACACTTCTGGTAATGTCATTTTTTCCCTCATAAAGCTAGTTTCGCATGTGATTTTGGGTATTGCTAACTAGGAATATGAAAAACACTCAAAATACACGCATTTGCTAAGGTTGTTCTGTTTCTCAATTAAGATTGTTTTTCATGAGTTTCAGCATTTTGGTATCTAAAAAACTTCTTTATATGCTTGAGTTTTTGCGTTTTTCTACGTAAAACACTGAGAAGATACATTTTCAGTAATTTTGGTTTGGATTCCCATATAGAGTGAGTTCCTTATTATTTATCGTTTTGGTGCCTAACATCCTGAAAAACACTCAAAAGACAGATTTATGGTAAGGTCGTTTAATTTCCTCATGTAGGAGGCTTTGTATGCACTTTAGGGTTTGTTACATAACAGTCCGAAAAAAAAGCTAAAATTAACTTTTTGATAATATTCTTTTGTTCATATAATTTTCCTGAATTTTTCTAGAATTTTAGCATCTCGGTACCTATGAAGATGAAAAAAAAAATTCCTATTTTTTTTCTAAATAATATCAAGAAGTAGAAAAACATTACCAAAAAGGTATATTTTGAGTGTTTTTGAGCTTGTTACCTACAAAAAAAACGCGAAAATTAATACAAAGCACTCTATATTGGGAAAGAAAGGGACATTGCGAGAAAAGTCTATAATGAATGTTTTATAGTTCAAAAGAACCACAAGGCAAAAAACGCAAAAAATCGTGTTTATGGAGAAGTTTCTTAGATACCAAAATGCTGAAACTTATGAATAACACTCTTAATTGAGAAACAGAACAACTTTACTAAATGCGTGTATTTTGAGTGCTTTTCACATTCTTAGTTACCAAAATCCCAAATTTCATGCGAAACCAGCTTTATGTGGGAAAAAGAAAAGTGTCTTTTGAGTGTTTTTGAGCGTGATAGGCAATAAAGCACTAAAAAGCAGTGGAATCACGTTACATGTCAGTAAAATCAATTTTTACCAAGAACTTGCCTTTAAGTGTTTTCAGCTCCTTATATACCAAAACGTTAAAACGCATGGAAAACACACTTTTTTGAGAAAGAGAATAACATTACCAAAAACATATATCTTGAGTGTTTTTGATCATGTTACCAATAAAAACGCTTAAATAAATGCAAAGAGCCCTATTTTTGGGAAACGAAAGGACGTTACGAGAAACGTGTCTTATGAGTGTTTTTAAGATCATTATTTACCAAAAAGCTAAAATCCACAAATAACACTCTTTATTGAGAAAAAATAAATAAATAAAAAAAAATACGATATTTTTCTTTTCTTTTCATCTTCACAGGTACCGAGATGCCAAAATTTGGGGAAAATTCAGGAAATTATAAGTCAATTATCAAAATACTTAATTTTAGCTTTTTTTCGTACTGTTATGTACCAAACCCTAAATTGCATGCAAAGCCACCTATATGGGGAAATTAAACGTCTTTGCCAGAAATCTGTCTTATGAGTATTTTTCAGCTTGTTAGACACCATAACTGTAAATAACATGCAAGTCACTCTATATAAGAATCTTAAAAAAAATTACTGAAAACATGTTTTTTCGGTGTTTTACGTAGAAAAACGCTAAAACGGATGCAAACCAACCAATATGAAAAAAAAAAGAATAACATTACTAAAAAGGTATATTTTGAGTGTTTTTGAGCTTGTTACCTACAAAAAACGCGAAAATGGATGCAATGCACTCCACTCCCTATTGGGAAACAAAAGGACATTATGATAAACGTGTATAATGAGTGTCTTATTACTTTTGAGCAAAAGAACTTGTGGTTCACAAGAACCACAAGGCAAAAAACGCAAAAAACTCCTGTATATAAAGAAGTTTCTTAGATACCAAAATGCTGAAACTCATGAATAACAATATTAATTGAGAAACAGAACAACCTTACCAAATGCGTGTATTTTGAGTGTTTTTCACATTCTTAGTTAGCAAAACCCCAAATAGCACGCAAAACTATGTTGGAAAAAATATGACATTACCAGAAGTGTCTTTTGAGTGTTTTTGAGCGTGTTAGACAATAAATCACAAAAAAAAAGGGCAGTCACATTACATGGAAATAAAACCAACTTTTACCAAAAAGTTGCATTGAAGTGTTTTTGACCTCCTTACAAACCAAAACGCTAAAACGCATGCAAAAAACTCCTTCATGGAGAAGCAGAATAACATTACTAAAAACATGTGTTTTAAGTGTTTTTGATCATGTTACCTATAAAAATGTTCAAAAACATGGAAAGAATCTTATGTTTGGGAAACGAAAGGACATTACAAGAAACGTGTATTAGGATCGTTTTTAAGTTCTTTAAGTACCAAAACGTTAAGACCCACAAATAACATTCTTTATTGAGAAAAAAATAAATAAATAAAATAGCTTTTTTTGATATTGATTTTCATAGACACCAAGATGCCAAAATACTGGCAAAATTCAGGGAATTTATGTGGAAAAAAAAGAACATTATAAAAAAAAGTTAATTTTAGCTTTTTTTTCGGACTGTTATGTACCAAACCCTAAAGTGCATGCAAAGCCACCTAAATATGGAAATTAAACGACTTTACAAGAAACCTGCCTTTTGAGTGTTTTTTAGCATGTTAGGCACCAAAACGATAAATACCATTGAAGTCACTCAATATGGGAATCCAAAACAAAATTACTGAAAACATGTCTTTTCAGTGTTTTACTTAGAAAAACGCTAAAACGGATGCAAACTAACCAATACGATAAAAATAGAAAAACATCACCAAAAAGGTATATTTTGAGTGATTTTGAACTTGTTACCTACAAAAAACGCGAAAATGCATGCAAAGCACTCTATATTGGGAAACAAAAGGACGTTACAAGAAACGAGAATAATGAGTGTTTTATAGTTTCACAAGATCCACAAGGGAAAAAACACAACAACTTGTAGATATGGAGAATTTTCTTAGACACCAAAATGCTGAAACTCATGAATAACACTAATTAATTGAAAAACAGAACAGCCTTACTAAATGCGTGTATTTTCAGTGTTTTTTTTTTCACATTCTTAGTTAAAAAAAAAAAAAAAAATTCCATGCGAATATAGCTTTATGTGGGAAAAAATGACATTACCAGAAAAGTGTCTTTTGAGTGTTTTTGAGAGTGTTAGGCAATAAAGCACTAGAAAGCAGGGCAATCACATTACATGGAATAAAACCTACTTTTACCAAGAACTTGCCTTTAAGTTTTTTTCAGCTCCTTATATGCGCTAAAATGCATGCAAAACACACTTTATATAGAAACAAAATAACATTAGGTATTTTGAGTTTTTTTTAATCATGTTATCTATAAAAACGCTTAAATACATGGAAAGAACCTTATGTTTGGGAAAGGAAAGGATATTACGAGAAACGTGTATTATGAGGGTTTTTAAGTTCCTTAAGAACCAAAAAGCTAAAACACACAAGTAACACTCTTTATTTAGAAAAAAAAAAAAAAATTAAATAAATAGAAAAATAGGAATTTTTAAAATTTTTTTATTCATCTTCATAGGTACCGAGATATCAAAATTCTGGCAAAATTTAGGGCAATTATGTGATAAAAGTTAATTTTAGCTTTTTTTTTCGAACTGTTATTTACCAAACCCTAAAGTGCATGCAAAGCCACCTATATGAGGAAATTAAACGATTTTACTAAAAATCTGTCTTTTGAGTGATTTTAAGCTTGTTAGGCATCAAAACGATAAATAATATTGAAGTCACAATATATGAGAATTGAAAACAAAATACTGAAAACGTGTCTTTTCTGTGTTTTAGGTAGGAAAACGCTAAAACAGATGCAAACCAACAAATATGAAGAAATAGAATATTACCAAAAAGGTATATTTTGAGTGTTTTTAATCTTGTTACCTACAAAAAACGCGAAAAAGGATGCAAAGCACTCTATATTGGGAAACAAAAGGACATTACAAGAAACGTGAATAATGAGTGTTTTATAGTTTCACAAGAACCAGAAGGCAAAACACGCAAAAACTCGTGTATATGGAGAAGTTTCTTAGTTACCAAAACGCTGGTACTCATGAATAACACTCTTAAATGAGAAACATAATAACCTTACGAAATGCGTATATTTTGAGTGTTTTTCACATTCTTATTTAAGAAAACCCCAAATTGCATGCAAACTAGCTTTATGTTGGTAAGAAATGACATTACCAGAAAAGTGACTTTGGGTGTTTCTGAGCGTGTTAGGCAATAAAGCACTAAAAAGCAGGGCAATAACATTACATGGGAATGAAGCCAACTTTTACCAAGAACTTGCCATTAAATTTTTTTGAGCTTCTTATATAACAAAACGCTAAAACGAATGCAAAATACCCTTTATGGAGAATTAGAATAACATTACCAAAAAACATGTATTTTTGAGTGTTTTTGATCATGCTACCTATAAAAACGCGAAAACACATGCAAAGAACCCTATGTTTGGGAAACGAAAGGACATTACGAGAAACGTGTATTATGAGTGTTTTTAAGTTCCTTAAGAACCAAAAACCTCTTTATAAAGAAAAAATAAATAAATATATAAAAAAAGGGCAATTTTTTTTTTTTTTGTTATTCATCTTCATAGGTACCGATATGCCAAAATTCTGGGAAAATTCTGGGCAAATATGTGATAAAAGAATATTATCAAAAAAGTTAATTTTAGCTTTTCTTTCGGAAGGTTATGTACCAAACTCTAAAGTAAATACAAAGCCACCTACATAAGGAAATTAAACGACTCTACGAGAAACCTTATTTCTGAGTGTTTTTCAGTATGTTAGGCACCAAAACGATAATAACATGGAAGTCACTCAATATGGGAATCAAAAACAAAATTACTGAAAACGTGTCTTTTCAGTGTTTTACGTAGAAAAACGCTAAAAAGGATGCAAACAATATGAAGAAATATAATAACATTACAAAAAAATGTATATTTTGAATGTTTTGAGCTTGTTACTTAAAAAAATGCACAACTGGATGCAAAGTATTGCAAAACAAAAGGACATTCTGAGAAACGTGTATAATGAGTGTTTTATAGTTCCAAAAGAACCAAAAGGAAAAAAAAAACATAAAACTCGTGTACCTACCTAAAGAAGTTTCTTAGATACAAAAATGATGAAACTCATGAATAACACTTTTAATTGAGAAACAGAATTACCTTACAAAATGTGTGTATTTTGAGTGTTTTTCACATATTTAGTTACGAAAATCCCAAATTACAAGCGAAACTAGCTTTACGTGGGAAATAAATGACATTACCAGAAAAGTGTCTTTTGAGTGTTTTTTGAGCGTTATATGCAACAAAGCACTAAAAAGCAGAACAATCACATTACATTAGAATAAAACCAAATTTTACGAAGAATAAAAAAAAAGAAAAAGCTTACCAAATATGTGTATTATTGGTGTTTTTCACATTCTTAGTTACCAAAACCCCAAATTGCATGCAAAATATTGTGGGATAAAAATGTGGGAAAAAAATTACATTAACATAAAAAAGTTTTTTTGAGTGTTTTTGAGCGTGGTAGGAAATAAAGCACTTAAAAGCAGGTCAATCCCAATACATAGGGATAAAACCAATTTTTACCAAGAACTTCCCTTTAAGATTTTTTGAGCTCCTTACATACAAAAACGCTAAAACGTATACAAAAACACCCTTTATGGAGTAACAGAGTAACTACCAAAAACACGTATTTTGAGTGTTTTTGATCATGTTACCTATAAAAACACTTAAATACATGTTTGGGAAACGAAAAAACATTACGAGAAACGTGTATTATGAGTGTTTTTAAGTTTCTTAATTACCAAAAAGTTAAAAGCCACAAATAACACTCTTTATAGAGAAAAAAATAAAAAAAATATATAAAAAAATAGCATTTTTTTTTTTTTTGGTTATTCATATTCATAGGTACTGAGATGCCGAAAGTCTGGCAAAATTCAGGGAAATTATGTGGAAAAAAGAACATTATCAAAAAAGTTAATTTTAGCTTTTTTTTCGGACTGTTATGTACCAAACCCTAAAGTGCATCCAAAGCCACCTATATGGGGAAATTACACGACTTTACCAGAAACCTCTCTTTTGAGTGTTTTCTTTTTTAGCATGTTAGTAATCAAAAGCATTAATAATATGGAAGTCACTCAATATAGGAATGAAAAACAAAATTACTGAAAACGTGTCTTTTTTGTGTTTAACGTATAAAAAAGCTAAAACGGATGCAAACCAATATGAAGAAATAGAATAACATTACCAAAAAGTTATATTTTGAGTGTTTTTGAGCCTGTTAACCACAAAACGCAAAAATGGATGCAAAGCACTCTATATTGGGAAACAAAAGATAACGAGAAACGTGTATAATGAGTGTTTTATGGTTTCACACGAACCACAAGGCAAAAAACGCAAAAACTTGTATATATGGATAAGTTTCTTAGATACCAAAATGCTGAAACTCATGAATAACACTCTTAATTGAGAAACAGAACAACCTTACTAAATGCGTGTATTTTGAGAGCTTTTCACATTCTTAGTTACCAAAATCCCAAATTGCATGCGAAACCAGATTTATGTGGGAAAAAAATAACATTACCAGAAAAGTGTCTTTTGAGTGTTTTTGAGCGTGATAGCACTAAAAAGCAAGGAAATCACATTGAATTCGAATAAAACCAATTTTTACCAAGAACTTGCATTTAAGTGTTTTTGAGCTCTTTATATACTAAAAGGCTAAAACAACTGCAAAACACACTTTATGGAGAAACAGAATAATATTACGAAAAACATGTATTTTGAGTGTTTTTGATCATTTTGATCATTTGATCTATAAAAACGCTTAAATACATAGAAAGAACCTTATGTTTGGGAAACGAAAGGACATTACGAGAAACGTGTATTATGAGTGTTTTTAAGTTCCTTAAATACAAAAGTGCTAAAACCCACAAATAACACTCTTTATTTAGAAAAAAAAAAAAAAAAAAAAAAAATTTTTTTTTTTTTTTTTGTCATTCATCTTCATAGGTACCGAGATGACAAAATTCTGGGAAAAATTAGGGCAATCAATTTTAGCTTCTTTTTTTTTCGGAATGTTATGTACCAAACCCTAAAGAGCATGTAAAGCCTCCTATATGAGGAAATTGAATGACTTTACAGGAAATCTGTCTTTTGAGTGTTTTTCAGCATGTTAGGCACCAAAACGATAAATAATAATGAACTCACTCAATATGGGAATCCAAAACAAAATTACTTAAAACGTGTCTTCTCAGTATTTTACGTAGAAAAACGCTAAAAAGGATGCAAACCAACCAATATCATGAAATAGATAAACATTACCAAAAAGGTACATTTTGAGTGTTTTTGAGCTTATCTTCAAAAAAAAAAAACGCGAAAATTGATGCAAAGCACTCTATATTGGGAAAGAAAGGGACATTGCGAGAAAAGTGTATAATGAGTGTTTTATAGTCAAAAGAACCACAAGACAAAAAAACGCAAAAACTCATGTATATGGAGAAGTTTCCTAGATACCAAAACGCTGAAACTCATGAATAACACTCTTAATTGAGAAACAGAACAACTTTACTAAATGCGTGTATTTTGAGTGTTTTTCACATTCTTATTTACCCAAAACCCAAATTGAGTGCGAAATCAGCTTTATGTGGTAAAAAAAATGACATTTTCAGAAAAGTTTCTATTGAATGTTTTTGAGCGTGATAGGCAGTAAAGCACTAAAAAGAAGGGCAATCACATTACATAAGAATAAAAATGTGTACCAAGAACTTGCCTTTAAGTGTTTTTCAGCTCCTTATATAACAAAACGCTAAAATGCATGCAAAACACACTTGATGGAGAAACAGAGACGAGAAACAAGAAACGTGTATTATGAGTGTTTTTATATTCATTAAGTACCAAAAAACTAAAAGCCACAAATAACTCTCTATTGAGAAAAAAATAAAAATAAATAAAAAATACTTTATTTTTTTCTTTCTTATTCATCTTCACAGGTACCGAGATGCCAAAATTAGGGCAAAATTCATGAAATTTTGTGAAATAACATTATCAAAAATAGTTAATTTTAGCTTTTTTTTCGACAATTATGTAGCAAACCCTAAAGTGTATGCAAAACCACCTATATGGGGAAATCAAACATCTTTGCCAGAAAACTGTCTTATGAGTGTTTTTTCAGCATGTTAGGCACCAAAACGATAAATAACATGGAAGTCACAATATATGAGAATCCAAAACAAAATTGCTGAAAACGTGTTTTTTCTGTGCTTTACGTAGAAAAACGCTAAAACGGATGCAAACCAACTAATATGAAAAAAAAAAATAGAATAACATTAACAAAAAGGTATATTTTGAGTGTTTTTGAGCTTGTTACCTACAAAAAAAAGTGAAAATGGATGCAAAGCACTCCCTATTGGGAAACAAAAAGGACATTACGAGAAACGTGTATAATGAGTGTCTTATTATTTTCGAGCAAAAGAACTTGTGGTTCAGAAGAACCACAAGGCAAAAAAACGCAAAAACTCATGTATATAAAGACGTTTCTTATATACCAAAATGCTGAAACTCATGAATAAAAATCTTAATTGAAAAAAAGAACAATCTTACCAAAAGCGTGTATTTTCAGTGTTTTTCACATTCTTAGCAAAATCCCAAATAGCATGCGAAACTAGCTTTATGTGGGAAAAAAATGACATTACCAGAAGTGTGTTTTGAGTGTTTTTTTTTTTAGCGTGTTAGGCAATAAAGCACTAAAAAGCAGGGCAATGACATTACATGGGAATAAAACCAACTTTGACCAAGAACTTGCCATTATGTGTTTTTGAACTCATTACATACCAAAACGCTAAAACGCATGGAAAACACTCCTTTATGGAGAAGCAGAAAAACATTACAAAAAATATGAGTTTTTAGCGTTTTTTGATCATGTTACCTATAAAAACACTTAAATACATGTAAAGAGCCCTATCTTTGGGAAACGAAAGGACATTACGAGAAACATGTATTATTACTGTTTTTAAGTTCCTTAAGTACCAAAACGTTAAAACCCACAAATAACACTCTTTAAAGAGAAAAAAAAAATAACATTTTTTTTTTTTTTGGTATTGATTTTCATAAGTACCGAGATGCCAAAATTCTGCCAAAATTCAGGGAATTTATGTGGAAAAATAACATCATCAAAAAAGTTAATTATAGCTTTTTTTCGAATTGTTATTTAGCAAACCCTAAACAGCATGCAAAGCCACATATAGGAGGAAATTAAACAACTTTACCAGAAACCTGTCTTTTTAGTGTTTTTCAGCATGTTAGGCACCAAACCGATAAATAATATGGAAGTTAGTCATTACGTGAATTCAAAACAAAATTACTGAAAACGTGTCTATTCAGTGTTTTATGTAAAAACAAACACTAAAACGGATGCAAAGCAGCGAATATGAAGAAATAGAATAACATTAGCAAAAAGTGTTTTTGAGCTTTTTACCTACAAAAAACGCGAAAATGGATTTAAAAGCACTCTATATTGGGAAGCAAAAAGGACATTTAGCGAAACTTGTATAATGATTGTTTTATAGATTCACAAGAACAAGACAAAAAAACGCAAAAACTCGTGTATATAGAGAAGTTTCTTACATACCAAAACGCTAAGACTCATGAATAACACTTTTAATTGAGAAACAGAACTACCTTACCAAATGTGTGTATTTTGAGTGTTTTTCACATTCTTAGTTACAAAAATCCCAAATTACGTGGGAAAAAAATGACATTATCAGAAAAGTGTCTTTTGAGCGTTTTTGAGCGTGATATGCAACAAAGCACTAAAAAGAAGAATAATCACATTATATAGGAATAAAACCAACTTTTACGAAGAACTTGCCTTTAAACACCATTTATGGAGAAACAGAATAACATTATCAAAAATATGTATTTTGAGTGTTTTTGATCATGTTATCTATAAAAACGCTTAAATACATGCAAAGAACCCTATGTCTGTGAAACGAAAGGACATAACGAAAATCGTGTATTATGATTGTTTTTAAGTTCCTGAAGTACCAAAAAACTAAAACCCACAAATAGAGAAAAAATAGATAACAAAAAAAAAAGATTTTGTTTTGTTATTCATTCATCTACATAGGTATGAAGATGCCAAAATTCAGGCAAAGTTCAGGGAAATTATGTAAAAAAAACATTATAAAAAAAAATTTTTGTTTTTTTCCGGAATTATGTACCAAACCCAGAAGTGCATGCAAAGCCACCTAAATGGGGAAATTACACGACTTTACCAGAAATCTGTCTTTTGAGTGTTTTTCAGCAATTTCAACAATATTACTGAAAACGTGTCTTTTCAGTGATTTACGAAGAAAAACGCTTAAACGGATGCAAACCAACCAATATGAGGAAATAGAATAACATTACCAAAATGATATATTTTGAGTGTTTTTCAGCTTGTTACCTACAAAAAATGGGAAAATGGATGGAAAGCACTCTATATTGGGAAACAAAAGAACATAACGAGAAACGTGTATAATGAGTGTATTATAGTTTCACACGAACTACAAGGCAAAAAACGCAAAAACTCGTGTATATAGAAAAGTTTCTTACATACCAAAGTGCTGAAATGCATGAATAACATTTTTAATTGAGAAACAAAACTACCTTATAAAATGTGTGTATTTTGAGTGTTTTTTACATTCTTAGCTACGAAAATCCCAAATTACATGCGAAACTAGCTTTATGTGGGAAAAAAAATGATATTACCAGAAAAGTTTCTTTTGTGTGTTTTTGACCGTGATATGCAACAAAGCACTAAAAAGCAGAACAATCACATTACATGGGAATAAAACCAACTTTTACGAAGAACTTGCCTTTAAGTGTTTTTTTTTTAACTCCTTACATACCAAAACGCTAAAACGCATGCAAAACACCTTTTATGGAGAAACAGAGTAACATTACCAAAAACATGTATTTTGAGTGTTTTTGATCATGTTATTTATAAAAACGCTTAAATACTTGCAAAGAACCTTATGTTTGGGAAACGAAAGGACATTACGAGAAACGTGTATTATGAGTGTTTTTAAGTTCCTTAAGTACCAAAAAACCTAAAACCCGCAAATAACATTATTTATAGAGAAAAAAAAATAAAATAATTATTTTTTTTGTTTTTCATCTTTAAAGGTACTAAGATGCCAAAATTCAGGCAATATTCTTTGGGAATCAAAAACAAAATTACTGAAAATGTGTCTTTTCGGTGTTTTACGTAGAAAAAAAGCTAAAACGGATGCAAACCAACCAATATGAAGAAATAGAATAATATTACCAAAAAGGTATATTTTGAGTGTTTTTGAGCTTGTTACCTACAAAAAACGCGAAAATGGATGCAAAGCACTCCCTATTCGGAAAGAAAAGGACATTACAAGAAACGTGTATAATGAGTGTCTTATTATTTTTGGGCAAAAGAACTTGTGGTTCACAAGAACCACAAGGCAAAAAACGCAAAAAACTTGTGTATATAAAGAAGTTTCTTAGATACCAAAATGCTGAAACTCATGAATAACAATCTTAATTGAGAAACAGAACAGTATTACCAAAAGCGTGTATTTTGATTGTTTTTTCACATCCTTAGCAAAACCCCAAATAGCATGCAAACTAGCTTTATGTTGGAAAAAAATGACATAACCAGAAGTGTCTTTTGAGTGTTTTTGAGCGTGTTAGGCAATAAAGCACTAAAAAGCAGGACAATCATATTACATTGGAATAAAACCAGCTTTTACCAAGAACTTGCCTTGAAGTGTTTTTCAGCTTCTTACATACCAAATCGCTAAAACGCATGCAAAAAACTCCCTAATAGAGAAGCAGAATAACATTACCAAAAACCAGTGTTTTTGAGTGTTTTTTATCATGTTACCTATGAAAACGCTTAAATACATGCAAAGATCCCTATATTTGGGAAACGAAAGGACATTACGAGAAATGTGTATTATGAATGTTTTTTAGTTCCTTAAGTACCAAAACGTTAAAACCTACAAATAACACTCTTTATAGAGAAAAAATACATAAATAAATAAAAAATAGCATTTTTATTTTTTTGTTATTGATGTTCATAGGTACCAATATGCCAAAATTCTGCCAGAATTCAGGGAAATTATGTGGAAAAAAGAAAATTATTAAAAAAGTTAATTGTACCTTTTTTTCGGAGTTGTGTACTAAACCATGAAGTGTATGCAAAGCCACCTATTTGGGAAAATTTAACGACTTTACAAGAAACCTGTCTTTTGAGTGTTTTTCCGCATGTTAGGCACCAAAACGATAGATGATATGAGTTACTCTATATGGAAATCCAAAAGAAAATTACTGAAAAGGTCTTTTAAAAGATTTACGTAGAAAAATGCTAAAACGGATGCAAACCAACCAATATGAAAAAAAAACAATAACATTACCAGAAAAGTATATTTTGTGTTTTTGAGCTTGTTACATAAAAAAAAGCAAAAATGGATGCAAAGCACTGTATATTATGAAAAAAAAGGAAATAACGAGAAACGTTTATAATGAGTGTTTTATAGTTTCACCAGAATCACAAGGCAAAAAACGCAAAAAACTCGTCTGTGTGTAGAAGTTTCTAAGATACCAAAATGCTGAAACTCATGAATAACACTCTTAATAAAAAAAAAAACAGAGCAACTTTACTAAATGCGTGTATTTTGAGTGTTTTTTTTACCTTCTTAGTTACCAAAACCCCAAATTCCATGCGAAATGTGGGAAAAAAATGATATTATCAGATAAGTGTCTTTGAGTGTTTTTTGAGCGTGTTAGGCAATAAAACAGTAAAAAGCAGGGCAATCACATTACCTGGGAATGAAACCAACTTTTACAAAGATCTTGCCTTTTAGTGTTTTTGACACGCATTTAGTAAGATTGTTCTGTTTTTCAATTTAGTGTTATTCATGAGTTTCAGCATTTTGGTATCTAGGAAACTTCTCCATATACAGGAGTTTTTGCGTTTTTTGCCTTTTGTTTTTTTTGAACTATAAAACATTCCTTATACACTTTTCTCGCCCCCTTTCTTTCCCAATATAGAGTGCTTTGTATCAATTTTTGCATTTTTTTTTTTGTAAATAACAAGCTCAAACACACTCGAAATATACATTTTTGGTAATATTTTTCTGCTTCTTGATATTGGGTTGGTTTGCATCAGTTTTAGCGTTTTTCTACGTAAAACACTGAGAAAACACGTTTTCAGTAATTTTCCTTTGGATTCCCACATAGAGTGAGTTCCTTATTATTTATCGTTTTGGTGCCTAACATGCTAAAAAAACACTCAAAAGACAGCTTTCTGGTAAGGTCTTTAATTTCCTCATATGCGAGGCCTTGCATGTCTTTTGAGTGTTTTTGAGCGTGTTACGCAATAAAGCACTAAAAGCCATAGCAATCACATTATATGGGAATAAAACCAAATTTTATCAAGAACTTGCCTTTAAATGTTTTTGAGCTCCTTACATACCAAAACGCTAAAACGCATGCAAAATACATTTTATAGAGAAACATAATAATATTACCAAATACATGTATTTTGAGTGTTTTTGATCATGTTATCTATAAAAAAGCTTAAATACATGCAAAGAACCTTATGTTTGGGAAACGAAAGAACATTATGAGAAACGTTTATTATGAGTGTTTTTTTAAGTTCCTTCAGTACCGAAAAGCTAAAACCCACAAATAACACTCTTTATTTAGAAAAAAAAAAAAAAAATGATAAAAAAAATAAAAAATTGGGATTTTTTTTTTTTTGTTATTCATCCTTATAGGTATCGAGATGCCAAAATTCTTCCAAAATTCAGGGAATTTATGCGGAAAAAAGAACATTACCAAAAAAGTTAATTGTAGCTTTTTTTTCGGATTGTTATGTACCAAACCCTAAAGTGCACCTAAAGCCACATATATAGGGAAGTTAAACGACTTTACCAGAGACCTGTCTTTTCAGTGTTTTTCAGCATGTTAGGCACCAAAACGATAAATAATATGGAAGTCAGTCAATATGTGAATCGTAAACAAAATTACTAAAATTGTGTCTTTCCAGTGTTTTACGTAGAAAAACGCTAAAGCGAATACAAACCAACCTATATGAAGAAATATAATAACATAACGAAAAAGATATATTTTGAGTGTTTTTGAGCTTGTTACCTACAAAAAAGAATAAAAAATGGATGTAAAGCACTCTATATTACGAAACAAAAGGACACGAGAAACGAGAAACGTATATAATGAGTTTTTTATAGTTTTAAAAGAACCATAAGGCAATAAATGCAAAAATTCGTTTATATAGAGAAATTTCTTACATACCAAAATGATGAAATGCCTGAATAACACTTTTAATCGATAAACCGAACTACCTTACCAAATTGTGTATTTTGAGTTTTTTTCACATTCTTAGTTACGAAAATGCCAAATTACATGCGAAACTACCTTCTTGTGGGAAAAAAAAATGACATTACCAAAAAAGTGACTTTTTAGTATTTTTCAGCGTGATATGCAAAAAAGCACTAAAAAGTAGAACAATCACATGGGAATAAAACCAACTTTTACGAAGAACTTGCCTTTAAGTATTTTTTAACTCCTTACATACCAAATCGCTAAAACGCAAGCAAAACACCCTTTATGGAGAAACAGAATAACATTACCAAAAACATGTATTTTGAGTGTTTTTGATCATATAACCTATAAAAACGCTTAAATACATGTAAAGAACCTAATGTTTGTAAAACAAAAGGACATTACGACAATCGTGTATTATGAGTGTTTTTAATTTCCTTGAGTACCAAAAAGCTAAAACCCATAAATAACACTCTTTATAGAGAGGAAAAAAAAAAAAAAATTCTGGGGTATTTATCTTCATAGGTCCCGAGATGCCAAAATTCTGGCAAAATTCATGGTAATTTTGTAAAAAAAAATCATTATAAAAAAATTTAGCTTTTTTCCAGAGTTATGTACAAACCCTGAAGTGCATGCAAATCCACCAATATGAGGAAAATACAAGACTTTACCAGAAACCTGTCTTTTTAGAGTTTATCAGCAACTTCAACAATATTACTCAAAACGTGTCTTTTCAGTGATTTACGTAGAAAAACGCTAAAACAGATGTAAACCAAGCAATATGAAGAAACAGAATAATATTACCAAAAAGATATAGTTTGATGTGTTTTTGAGCTTGTTATCTACAAAAAATGCAAAATTGAATGGAAAGCACTTCATATTGGCAAAGAAAAGGACATTACGAGAAACGTGTATGAGTATTTTATAGTTTGACAAGAACCAAAAGGTAAAAAAACTCAAAAACTCGTGTACATAAAGAAGTTTCTTACATACCAAAAAGCTGAAACTCATGAATAACACTTTTAATTTTAAAACAGAAATACCTTACCAATTGTGTGTATTAGAAAAGTTTCTTAAATACCAAAATGCTGAAACTCATGAATAACACTTTTAATTAAGAAATAGAACAATCTTACTAAATGCCTGTGTTTTGAGTTTTTTTCACATTCTTAGTTACCAAAACTCCAAATTCCATGCAAAACTAGCTTTATGTGGGAAAAAATATCATATTACCAGAAAAGTGTCTTTTGAGTGTTTTTGAGCGTGTTAGGAAATAAAGCACTAAAAAGCAGGCCAATCACATTATATGGGAATAAAAACAACTTTTACCATGAACTTGCCTTTAAGTGTTTTTGAGCTTATTACATACCAAAACGCTAAAACGCATGCAAAACACCTTTTATGGAGAAACAGAATAAAATTTCCAAAAACATATATTTTGAGTGTTTTTGATCATGTTATCTATAAAAACGCTTAAATATATGCAAAGAACCTTATGTTTGCGAAACGAAAGGACATTACGAGAAATGTGTACTATAAGTGTTTTTAAGTTCCTTAAGTACCAAAAACCTAAAACCCACAAATAACACTTTATTTAAAAAAAAAAAAGTTAGAAAATAAAAAAATGGGATTTTTTTTTGTTATTCATCTTCATAGGTACCGAGATGCCAAAATTCTGGGAAAATTCAGGGCTATTATATGATAATAGAAAATTATCAAAAAAGTTATTTTAGCTTTCTTTCGGACTGTTATGTACCAAACCCTAAAGTGCATCCAAACACTCCTATATGAGGAAATAAAACGAACTTACCAGAAATAAGCATGTTAGGCACCAAAACAATAAATAATAAGGAACTCACTCTTTATGAGAATCCAAAACAAAATTAGTGAAAACGTGTTTTTTCTGTGATTTACGTAGAAAAACGATAAAACGGATGGAAACCAACCAATATCAAGAAATAGAAAAACATTACCAAAAATGTATATTTTCAGTGTTTTTGAACTTGTTACAAAAAAACGTGAAAATTGATGCAAAGCACTCCATATTATTAAACAAAAGGAATTTGCAAGAAAAGTGTATAATGTGTTTTTTATAGTTCAAAAGAACCAAAAAGCAAAAAAGCACAAAACTCGTGTGTGTGGAGAAAGTTCCTAGATACCAAAATGCTGAAACTCATGAATAACACTCTTAATTGAGAAACAGAACAACCTTTTTTAAATGCGTGTATTTTGAGTGCTTTTCACATTCTTACTTACCAAAACCCCAAATTGCATGCGAAACCACCTTTATGTGAGAATAAAATGACATTATCAGAAAAGTGTCTTTTAAGTGTTTTTGAGCGTGATAAACAATAAAGCACTAAAAAGCAGGGCAATCATATTACATTGGAATAACACCAATTTATACCAAAAACTTGCCTTTAAGTGTTTTTGAGCTCCTTATATACCAAACCCATAAACGCAGGCAAAACAAACTTTAAAGAGAAACAGAATAACATTACCAAAAACATGTATTTTGAGTGTTTTTGATCATGTCATCTATAAAAACGCTTAAATACATGCAAAGAACATTATGTTTGGGAAACAAAAGGACATTACGAGAAACGTGTATTATGCGTGTTTTTTTTAAGTTTCTTAAGTACCAAAAAGCTAAAACCCACAAATAACACTCTTTATTTAGAAATTGAAAAAAAATAAATGAATAAAAAAATAGGATTTTTTTTTTTTTTTTGTTATTCATATTCATAGGTACCGAGATGCCAAAATTCTGGGAAAATTCAGGGCAATCATATGATAAAAGATTATTATCAAAAGAGTTAATTTCAGCTTTTTTTATTCGGACTGTTATCTACCAAACCCTAAAGTGCATGCAAAGCCTCCTATATGAGAAAATTAAACGACCTTACATGAAATCTGTGTTTTGAGTGTTTTTTAGCATGTTAGGCACCAAAACGATAAATAATAAGGAACACACTCTATATGGGAATCCAAAACAAAGTTACTGAAAACGTGTCTTCTCAGTGTTTTACATAGAAAAACGCTGAAACGGATACAAAGCAACCAATATCAAGAAATACAAAAAACGTTACTAAAATGTATATTTTGTGTTTTTGAGCTTGTTACCTACAAAAAACGCGAAAATTGATGCAAAGCACTCTATATTGGGAAATAAAAGGACATTACAAGAAAATTGTATAATGAGTGTTTTATAGTTCAAAAGAACCACAAGGCAAAAACGCAAAATCTGGTGTATATGGAGAGGATTCCTAGATACATAAATGCTAAAACTTATGTATAACACTCCTAATGGAGAAACAGAACAACCTTAATAAATGCGTGTATTTCAGTGCGTTTCACATTCTTAGTTACAAAAAACCCCAAATTGCATGCGAAAATAGATTTGTGGGAAAATAAAATGACTTTACCAAAAAAGTGTCTTTTGAGTGTTTTTGAGCGTGATACGCAATAAAGCACTAAAAAGGAGGGCAATCACATTACATTGGAGGAAAACAAATTTTTACCAAGAACTTGCCTTTAAGTGTTTTTTGAGCTCTTTATATACCAAAACACTAAAACGTTTGCATGCAAAACACTCTTTATGGTGAAACAGAATAATAATACCAAAAACATGTATTTTGAGTGTTTTTGATCATGTTATTAATAAAAACGCTTAAATACATGCAAAGAACACTATTTTTGGGAAACGAAAGGAGATAATGAGAAACGTGTACTATGAGTGTTTTTTAAGTTCATTAATTACCAAAAAGCTAAAAGCCACAAATAACACTCTTTATTAAGAAACAATAAATAAATAAATAAAATACAATATTTTTTTTGTTTCTTATTAATCTTCACAGGTACCGAGATGCCAAAATTCGGGCAAAATTCGGGAAATTGTGTGAAATAAGTGCATAATAAAAAAAGTAGGAACCAACACGATAAATAACATGGAAGTCAATCTATATGGGAATCCAAAACAAAATTACTAAAAACGTGTCTTTTCGGTGTTTTACGTAGAAAAACGCTAAAACGGGTGCAAACCAACCAATATGAAGAAACAAAATAACATTACCAAAACGGTATGTTTTGAGTGTTTTTGAAATTGTTACCTACAAAAAACGCGAAAATGGATGGAAAGCACTCTATATTGGGAAGCAAAAGGACATTACGAGAAACGTTTATAAAGAGTGTTTTATAGTTTCACAAGAATTACAAGGCAAAAAACCCAAAAACTTGTGTATATAGAGAAGTATCTTACATTCCAAAATGTTGAAACTCTGGAACACTCTTAATTAAGAAAAAGAACAATCTTACTAAATGCGTGAATTTTGAGTGCTTTTCACATCCTTTCTTACCAAAACCCCAAATTGCATGCGAAACAAGCTTTCTGTGGTAAAAAAAATAACATTACCAGAAAAATGTCTTTTGAGTGTTTTTGAGCGTGTTAGGAAATAAAGCACTAAAAGGCAGGGCAATCACGTTACATTGGAATAAAACCAATTTTTAACAAGATCTTGCTTTTAAGTGTATTTGAGCTCCTTATATACCAAAACACTAAAATGCATGCAAAATGCACTTTATGGTGAAACAGAAAAACATTACGAAAACATGTATTTTGAGTGTTTTTGATGATGTTACCAATAAAAACGCTTAAATACATGCAAAGAACCCTATTTTTGGCAAATGAAAGGACATTACGAGAAACGTGTATTATGAGTGTTTTTAAGTTCATTAAGTACGAAAAAGCTAAAAGCCACAAATTACACTCTTTATTGAGAAAAAAATAAATAAAAAAATAAAATATTTTTTTATTCTTATTCATCTTCACAGGTAACGAGGTGTCAAAATTTGGGCAAAGTTCAGGAAATTATATGATATAAGAACATTATCAAAAAAGTTAAATTTAGCTTTTTTTTCGGACTTTTATGTACCAAACCCCTAAAGTACATGGAAAGCCACCTATATGGGGAAATTAAACGTCTTTGCCAGAAAACTGTGTTATGAGTGTTTTTCAGCATGTTAGGAACCAACACGATAAAACCCAAGGAAGTCAATCTATATGGGAATCTAAAACAAAATTACTGAAAACGTGTCTTTTCGGTGTTTTACGTAGAAAACGCTAAAACGAATGCAAACCAACTAAAATGAAGAAATAGAATAACATTACCAAAAAGGTATATTTTGAGTGGATTTTGAAATTGTTACCTACAAAAAACGTGAAAATGGATGGAAAGCACTCTATATTGGGAAACCAAACGCACCAAAAAGCATGTTAGGCACCAAAACGATAAATAATATATAAGTGACTCTATATGGAAATCCAAAACAAAATTACTGGAAACGTGTCTTTTAAAAGATTTACGTAGAAAAACGCTAAAACGGATGCAAACCAACCAATATGAAGAAATAGAATAACATTACCAAAAAAGTATATTTTGTTTGTTTTTGAGCTTGTTACATAAAAAAAAACGCAAAAATGGATGCAAAGCACTCTATATAAGGAAAAAAAAAAGAGACATAATGAGAAACATGTATAATGAGTGTTTTATAGTTTAACCAGAATCACAAGGCAAAAAAAGTAAAAACTTGACTGTATGGAGAAGTTTCTAAAATACCAAAATACTGAAAATCATGAATAACACTTAATCCTTACTAAATGCGTGTATTCAGAGTGCTTTTTTTTACATTCTTAGTTACTAAAACCCCAAATTCCATGCGAAACTAACTTTATATGGGAAAAAAATGACATTACCAGAAAAGTGTTTTTGGGTGTTTTTGAGCGTGTTAGGCAATAAAGCACTAAAAGGCAGGGCAATCACATTACATGGCAATAAAACCAACTTTTACGAAGAACTTGCTTTTTAGTGTTTTTGACACGCATTTAGTAAGGTTGCTCTGTTTCTCAATTAAGAGTGTTATTCATGAGTTTCAGCATATACACGAATTTTTGCGTTTTTTGCCTTGTGTTTTTTTTTAACTATAAAACATTCATTATACATTTTTCTCTCAATGTCTCTTTGTTTCCCAGTATAGAGTGCTTTATATCCATTTTCGCGTTTTTTGTAGGTAACAAGCTCAAAAACACTCAAAATATACATTTTTGGAAATGTTTTCTGCTTCTTGATATTGGTTGGTCTGTATCAGTTTTAGTGTTTTTCTACGTAAAACACTGAGAAGACACGTTTTCAGTAAATTTCTTTTTGATTCCCACATAGAGTGAGTTCCTTATTATTTATCGTTTTGGTGCCTAACATGCTGAAAAACACTCAAATGACAGATTTCTGGTAAGGTCTTTAATTTCCTCATATGGGAGGCTTTGCATGTCTTTTCAGTGTTTTTGAGCGTGTTATGCAATAAAGCACTAAAAGCCAGGGCAATCACATTTCATGGTTAAGTGTTACCTTTAAGTGTTTTTGAGCTCCTTACATACCAAAACGCTAAAACGCATGCAAAATACATTTTATGGAGAAACAGAATAACATTACAAAATACATGGATTTTGAGTGTTTTTGATCTTGTTATCTATTAAAACGCTTAAATGCATGCAAAGAACCTTATGTTTGGGAAACGAAAGAACATTCTTAGAAACGTGTATTATGAGTGATTTTTAAGTTCCTTCAGTACCAAAAAGCTAAAACCCACAAATAACACTCTTTAGAAAAAATAAATAAATAAAAAAAAAATAAAAAATGGGATTTTTTTTTTTGTTATTCATCTTTATAGTTACCGAGATGCCAAAATTCTGCCAAAATTCAGGGAATTTATGTGGATAAAAGAACATTATCATAAAAGTTAATTATAGCTTTTATTTCGGATTTTTATGTACTAAAACCCTAAAGTGCATGGAAAGCCACCTATATAGGGAAGTTAAACGACTTTACCAGAAAACTGTCTTTTCAGTGTTTTTCAGAATGTTAGGCACCAAAAGGAAAAATAATATGTCAGTCAATATGTGAATCCAAAAGAAAATTACTGAAAACGTGTCTTTTCAGTGTTTTACGTAGAAAAACCCTAAAGCGGATAAAAACCATCCTATATGAAGAAATAGAATAACATTACCAAAAGATATATTTTTTATTTTTTTGAGCTTGTTACCTAAAAAAAAAATGCAAAAATGGATGTAAAACACTCTCTATTAGGAAAGAAAAGGACATTACAAGAAAAGTGTATAATGAATGTTTTATAGTTTTAAAAGAACCATAAGGCAATAAACGAAAAACTCATATATATAGAGAAATTTCTTACATACCAAAATGAATAAATGCATGAATAACACCTTTAATTGATAAACAGAACTACCTTACCAAATTGTGTATTTTGAGTGTTTTTCACACTCAACGATCACATTACATGGGAATAAAACCAACTTCTATGAAGAATTTGCCTTTAAGTGTTTTTTAACCCCTTATATACCAAACCGCTAAAACGAATGCAAAGCAAACTTTATAAAGAAACAGAATAACATTACCAAAAACATGTATTTTGAGTGTTTTTGATCATGTTATCAATAAAAACGCTTAAGTACATGCAAAGAACATTAAATTTGGGAAACAAAAATACATTACGAGAAACGTGTATTATGTGTTTTTTTTTTAGTTCCTTAAGTACCAAAAAGCTAAAACCCACAAATAACACTCTTTATTTAGAAAAAGAAAACAAAATAAAAAGATAAAATAAATAGGATTTTTTTTTTTGTTATTCATCTTCATAGTTACCGAGATGCCAAATTCTGGGAAAATTCAGGGCAATTATGTTATAAAAGAATATTATCAAAAAAAGTTAATTTCAGCTTTTTTTTTCGGATTGTTATGTAGGAAACCTAAAGTGCATGCAAAGCCTCCAATATGAGGAAATTTATCGACCTTACCAGAAATCTGTGTTTTGAGTGTTTTTTTTTGGCATGTTAGGCACCAAAACGATAAATAATAAGGAACTCACTCTATATGGGAATCCAAAACAAAGTTACTGAAAACGTGTCTTCTTAGTGTTTTACGTAGAAAAACGTTAAAACGGATGGAAACCAAGCAATATCAAGAAATAGAAAAACGTTACCAAAAAGGTATATTTTGAGTGTTTTTGAGGTTTTTACTTACAAAAAACACGAAAATTGATGCAAAGCACTCTATATTGGGAAACAAAAGGACATTGCAAGAAAAGTGTATAATAAGTGTTTTATAGTTCAAAAGAACCACAAAGCAAAACACGCAAAAACTCGTGTATATAAAGTTTCGTAGATAACAAAATGCTGAAACTCATGAACACCACTCTTAATTGAGAAACAGAACAATCTTACTAAATGCGTGTATTTTGAGTGCTTTTCACATTCTTAGTTACGAAAGTCCCAAATTGCATGCGAAACCAGCTTCATGTGGGAAAAAAAATGACATTACCAGAAAAATGTCTTTTGAGTGTTTTTGAGCGTGTTAGGCAAAAAATCACTGAAAAGCAAGGCAATCACATTACATTGGAATAAAACCAATTTTTAACAAGAACTTGATATTAAGTGTTTTTGAGCTCCTTATATACCAAAGTACTAAAATGCATGCAAAATACACTTTATGGTGAAACAGAATAACATTACCAAAAACATGTATTTTGAGTGTTTTTGATCATGTTACCAATAAAAACGCTTAAATACATGCAAAGAACCCTATTTTTTGGGAAACGAAAGGACATTACGTGAAACGTGTTTTGCAAATTACACTCTTTATTGAGAAAAAAATAAAATAAATAAATAAATATATACGATATTATTTTTTCATTCTTATTCATCACAGGTAACGAGGTCCCAAAATTTGGGCAAAGTTCAGGAAATTATATGAAATAAGAACATTATCAAAATAGTTAAATTTATTTATTTTTTTCGGACTGTTATGTACCAAACCCCTAAAGTGCATACAAAGCCACCTACATGGGGAAATTAAACGTATTTGCCAGAAAACTGTCTTATGAGTGTTTTTCAGCATATTAGGAATCAACATTATAAAACCCAAGGAAGTCAATCTATATGGAAATCCAAAACAAAATTACTAAAAACGTGTCTTTTCGGTGTTTTACGTAGAAAACGCTAAAACACATGCAAACCAACCAAAATGAAGAAATAGAATAACATTACCAAAAAGGTATATTTTAAGTGTTTTTGAAATTGTTACCTACAAAAAATGCGAAAATCGATGGAAAGCACTCTATATGGGGAAGCAAGTGGAAACGAGTCTAATGAGTGTTTTATAGTTTCACAAGAACCACAAGGCAAAAAACGCAAAAACTCGTGTATATAAAGAAGTTTCATACATTCCAAAATGCTGAAAATCATGAATAAGACTTTTAATTGAGAAACAGAACTATCTTACCAAATGTGAGTATTTTGGGTGTTTTTCAGATCTTCGTTACGAAAATCCAAAATTATCAGCAAAACTAGTTTTATGTTGGAAAAAATGACATTGCCAGGAAAGTGTCTTTTCAGTGTTTTAGAGCGTGATATGCAACAAAGCACTAAAAAGTAGCACAATCACATTACATGGGAATAAAAACAACTTTTACCAAAAAAATGCCTTTAAGTGTTTTTAAGTCTTTACCTAAGAAAACGCTAAAACGCATGCAAAACACCCTTTATGGAGAAACAAAATAACATTACTAAAAACATGAATTTTAAGTGTTTTTGATGATGTTACCTATAAAAACGCTTAAATACATGCAAAGAACCCTATGTTTGTGAAACGAAAGAATATTAGGAAAATTAAGTATTATGAGAGTTTTTAGGTTCCTTAAGTACCAAAAAGCTAAAACACACAAATAACACTCTTTATAGAGAAAAAAAAATAAATGAATAAATTTTTTTTTGTTATTCATCTTCATAGGTACCGAGATGCTAAAATTCTGGCAAAATTCAGGGAAATTAGGTAAAGAAAAAAAATAACCCAAAAAAATTCTTTTAGCTTTTTTCCGGAGTTATATACCACAGCCTGAAGTGCATGGAAAGCCACCTATATGAGAAAATTACACGACTTTATCAGAAACCTGTACCAGAAGCAATTTCAACAATATTACTGAAAACGAGTCTTTTCAGAGATTTACGAAGAAAAACGCTAAAACGGATGCAAACCAACCAATATGAAGAAATAGAAAAACATTACCAAAAATATATATTTTGAGTGTTTTTAAGCTTGTTACCTACAAAAAATGCAAAAATGGATGGAAAGCAGTCTATATTTGGAAACAAAAGAACATTACGAGAAATGAGAAATAATGAGTGTTTTATAGTTTCACAAGAACCACAAGACAATAAAAGCAAAAACTCATGTATATAGAAAAGTTTGTTACATATCAAAATGATGAAATGCATAAATAACACTTTTAATCGAGAAACAGAACTACCTTACCAAATTGTGTATTTTGAGTGTTTTTCACATTCTTAGTTACGAAATTGCCAAATTACATGCGAAACTAGTTTTATGTGGAAAAAAAAAATGACATTACCTGAAAAATGTCTTTTGAGTGTTTTTGAGCGTGATATGCAACAAAGCACTGAAAAGCAGAACAATCACATTACTTGGGAATAAAACCAAGTTTTACGAAGAACTTGCATTTAAATGTTTTTTTTTTAACTCCTTACATACCAAAACGCTAAAACGCATGTAAATCACCCTCTATAGAAAAACAGAATAACATTACCAAAAATATGTATTTTGAGTGTTTTTGATCATGTTACCTATAAAAACGCTTAAATACATGTAAAGAACTCTATGTTTGTATAAGAAAAGGACTTTACGAAAATCGTGTATTATGAGAGTTTTTAAAGCTAAAACCCACAAATAACAATTTAAAGAGAAAAAAAAATTATTCATCTTCATAGGTACCAAGATACCAAAATTCTGGAAAACTTCAGGGAAATTTTGTAAAAAAAAAATCATTATAAAAAAATAATTTTAGCTTTTTTCCGGAGTTATGTACCAAACCCTGAAGTGCATGCAAAGCCACCTATATGGAGAAATTACTCGACTTTACCAGAAATGTGTCTTTTGAGTTTTTTTTTTAGCAATTTTAACATTATTACTAAAAACGTGTCTTTTTAGTGATTTACGTAGAAAAACGCTAAAATGGATGGAAACCAACCAATATGAAGAAAAAGAATAACATTACCAAAATGATATATATTAATGTGTTTTTGAGCTTGTTACCTACAAAAAAATGCGAAAATGGATGAAACGCACTCTATATTAGGATAGAAAATGACATTACGAGAAACGTGTATAATGAGTGTTTTACAGTTCTAAAAGAACCACAAGGCAAAAAACTCAAAAACTCGTGTACATAAAGAAGTTTCTTACATACCAAAATGCAAAAACTCATGAATAACAGTTTTAATTAAGAAACAGAACAACCTTATTAAATGCCAGTATTTTGAGTGTTTTTCATATTCTTAGTTACCAAAACACCAAATTCCATGCAAAACTAGCTTTATGTGGGAAAAAAATAATATTACCAGAAAATGTCTTTCGAGTGTTTTTGAGAGTGTTAGGCAATAAAGCACTAAAAAGCAGGGCAATCACATTACATGGGAATAAATCCAACTTTTACCAAGAACTTGCCTTTAGGTGTTTTTGAGCTCATTTCATACCAAAACGCTAAAAACGCATGCAAAAAAACTTTTATGGACAAACAGAATAACTTTACCAAAAACATGTATTTTGAGTGTTTTTGATCATATTTTCCATAATAACGCTTAAATACATGCAAAGAACCTTATGTTTGGAAAACGAAAGAACATTACGAGAAATATGTATTATGAGTGTTTTTTAGTTCCTTAGGTACCAAAAAGCTAAAACCCACAAATAACACTTTATTTAGAAAAATAAATAAATAAAAAATGAAAAAATAGGATTTTTTTTTGTTATTCATCTTCGTAGGTACCGAGATGCCGAAATTCTGGGAAAATTCCGGGCTATTATATGATAAAAGAAAATTATCAAAAAAGTTAATTTTAGTTTTTTTTCGGACTGTTTTATAGCAAACTCTTAAATGCATGCAAAGCCTCTTATATGAGGAAATTCAACGACCTTAAAAGAAATTTGTCTTTTGAGTGTTTTTCAGAATGATAGGCACCAAAACGATAAATAAATAAGGAATACACTCTATATGGGAATTCAAAACAAAATTACTGAAAACATGTTTTCTCAGTGTTTTACGCAGAAAAACGCTAAAACGGATGCAAACCAACCAATATAAAAAAAAATAGAAAAACATTACCAAAAATTAGATTTTGAGTTTGTTACCTATAAAAAACGCGAAAATTGATTGAAAGCACTCTATATTAGGAAATAAAGGGACACTGCAAGAAAGTGTATAATGAGTGTTTTATAGTTCAAAAGAACAAAAAGGCAAAAAATGCAAAAACTTGTGGATATGGAGAAGTTTCCTAGATACCAAAATGCTGAAACTCATGAATAACATTCCTAATTGAGAAACAGAACAACCTTACTAAATGCTTGTATTTTGAGAGCTTTTCACATTCTTAGTTACCAAAACTCCAAATTGCATGGGAAACCAGCTTTATGTGAGAAAAAAATGACATTACCAGAAAAATGTCTTCTGAGTGTTTTTGAGCCTTATAGGCAATAAAGCACTAAAAAGCAGGGCAATCACATTACATTTGAATAAAACCAATTATTATCAAGAACTTGCCTTTATGTGTTTTTGAGCTTCTTATATACTAAACAGCTAAAACGCATGCAAAACATGCTTTATGGAGAAACAGAAAAAAATTACCAAAAACATGTATTTTGAGTGTTTTTGATCATGTTATCTATAAAAGCGCTTAAATACATGCAAAGAACCTTATGCTTGGGAAAGAAAAGGATTTTACGAGAAACGTATATTATGAGTGTTTTTAAATTTGTTAAATACCAAAAATCTAAAACCCACTCTTTATTTAGAAAAAATAAATAAATAATAAAAAAAAATAGAAATATTTTTTTTTTGTTATTCATCTTCATAAGTACTGAATACCAAAATTCTGGGAAAAATGATAAGAGAATATTATCAAAAAAGTTGATTTTAGTTTTTTTTTATTCGGACTGTTATGTACCAAACCCTAAACTGCATGCAAAGCCTCCTATATAAGGAAATTAAACGACCTTACCAGAAATCTGTCTTTTGAGTGTTTTTCAGCATGTTAGGCACCAAAATGATAAATAATAAGGAACTCCACTTTATATGGGAATCCAAAACAAAATTACTGAAAACGTGTCTTCCCAGTGTTTTACGTAGAAAAACGCCAAAATGGATGCAAACCAACCAATATCAAGAAATAGAAAAAAAACTACCAAAAAGGTATATTTTAAGTGTTTTGAGCTTGTTACCTACAAAAAAAAACACGAAAATTGATACAAAGCACTCTATATTGGGAAACAAAGGGACATTGCGAGAAAAGTGTATAATGAATGTTTTATAGTTCAAAAGAACCACAAGACAAAAAACGCAAAAACT
Source organism: Scylla paramamosain (assembly GCF_035594125.1). Lineage (NCBI taxonomy): Eukaryota > Metazoa > Arthropoda > Malacostraca > Decapoda > Portunidae > Scylla > Scylla paramamosain. The sequence continues at coordinate 16,581,174 of NC_087157.1, read as the reverse complement.
CGTGTATATGGAGTTTCCTAGATACAAAAATGCTGAAACTCATGAATAACACTCTTAATTAAGAAACAGAACAAGTTTACTAAATGCGTGTAATTTTAGTGCTTTTCACATTCTTAGTTACCAAAATCCGAAATTAAATCCGAAGCCAGCTTTATGTGGGAAAAAAATGACATTACCAGAAAAGTGTCTTTTGAGTGTTTTTGAGCATGATAGGCAATAAAGCACTAAAAAGCAGGGGAATCACTTTATATGGCAATAAAATCAATTTTTACCAAGAACTTGCCTTTAATTGTTTTGAGCTCCTTATATACCAAAACGCTAAAACGCATGCAAAACACACTTTATGGAGAAAGAGAATAACATTACCAAAAACATATATTTTGAGTGTTTTTGATCATATTACCAATAAAAACGTTTAAATACATGCAAAGAACCCTATTTTTGGGAAACGAAAGGACATTACGAGAAACGTGTATAATGAGTGTTTTTAAGATCATTATTTACCAAAAAGCTAAAAGCCACAAATAACACTCTTTATTGAGAAAAAATAAATAAATAAATAAAGATACGATATTTGTTTTTCTTTTCATCTTCGCAGGTACCGAGATGCCAAAATTTGGGCAAAATTCAGGAAATTTTGAGTCAATTATCAAAAAAGTTAATTTTAGCTTTTATTTTCGTACTGTTATGTACCTAACCCTAAAGTGCATGCAAAGCCACCTTCATGGGAAATTAAACGTCTTTGCCAAATACCTGTCTTATGAGTGTTTTTCAGCTTGTTAGGCACCACAACGGTAAATAACATGTAAGTCATTCTATATAGCATTCTAAAACAAAATTACTGAAAACGTGTCTTTTCGGTGTTTTAGGTAGAAAAACGCTAAAACGGATGGAAACCAACCAATAAGAAGAAATAAAATAACATTACCAAAAAGGTACATTTTGAGTGTTTTTGAGCTTGTTACCTACAAAAAACGCAAACATGGATGCAAAGCACTCCTTATTGGGAAACAAAAGACATTACGAGAAACGTGTATAATGAGTGTCTTATTATTTTTGAGCAAAAGAACTTGTGGTTCAGAAAAAAAAACATAAGGCAAAAAACGCAAAAAACTCGTGTATATAAAGAAGTTTCTTAGATACCAAAATGCTGAAACTCATGAATAACAATATTAATTGAGAAACAGAACAACCTTACCAAATGCGTGTATTTTGAGTGTTTTTCACATTCTTAGCAAAACTCGAAATAGCACGCGAAACTATGCTGGAAAAAAATGACATTACCAGAAGTGTCTTTTGAGTGTTTTTGAGCGTGTTAGGCAATAAATCACAAAAAAAAAAACCAGGGCAATCACAATACATGTGAATAAAACCAACCTTTACCAAGAATTTGCCTTGAAGTGTTTTTGACCTCCTTACAAACCAAAACGCTAAAACGCATGTAAAAAACTCTTTTATGGAGAAGCAGAATAACATTACTAAAAACGTGTTTTAAGTGTTTTTGATCATGTTAACTATAAAAACGCTTAAATATATGGAAAAAACCCTATGTTTGGGAAACGAAAGGACATTAAGAGAAACGTGTATTAGGACCGTTTTTAAGTTCCTTAAGTACCAAAACGTTAAAACCCACAAATAAGACTCTTTATAGAGAAAAAAATAAAATAAATATGAATAGCTTTTTTTTATATTAATTTTCATAGGTACCAAGAAGCCAAAATTCTGGCACAATTTAGGGAATTTTTGTGGAAAGAAGAACATTATCAAAAAAGTTAATTTTAGCTTTTTTTCGGATTGTTATGTACCAAACCCTAAAGTCCATGCAAAGCCACCTATATATGGAAATTAAACGACTTTACAAGAAACCTGTCCTTTGAGTATTTTTAAGCATGTTAGGCACCAAAACGATAAATACCATTGAAGTCACTCAATATGGGAATCCAAAACAAAATTACTGAAAACATGTCTTCTCAGTGTTTTTCGTAGAAAAACGCAAAAAACTGATGCAAACCAATCAATACGAAGAAATAGAAAAACATCACCAAATATTTTGAGTGTTTTTGAACTTGTTTTTGGTATATTTTGAGTGTTTTTGAACTTGTTACCGACAAAAACGCGAAAATGCATGAAAAGCACTCTATATTGGGAAACAAAAGGACATTACGAGAAACGTGTTTTATAGTTTCACAAGATCCACAAGGTAAAAAACACAAAATCTCGTATATATGGAAAATTTTCTTAGATACCAAAATGCTGAAACTCATGAATAACACTCTTAAATGAAAAACAGAACAACCTTACTAAATGCGTGTATTTTGAGTGTTTTTTTTCACATTCTTAGTTAAAAAAAAAAACGAAATTCCATGCGAATATAGCTTTATGTGGGAAAAAAATGACATTACCAGAAAAGTGTCTTTTCAGTGTTTTTGAGAGTGTTAGGCAATAAAGCACTAAAAAGCAGGTCAATCACATTACATGGAATAAAACCAACGTTTACCAAGAACTTGCCTTGAAGTGTTTTTCAGCTCCTTATATGCGCTAAAACGCATGCAAAACACACTTTATATAGAAACAAAATAACATTACCAACAACAGGTATTTTGAGTGTTTTTTAATTATATTGTCTATAAAAACGCTGAAATACATGCAAAGAACCTTATGTTTGGGAAAGGAAAGGATATTACGAGAAACGTGTATTATGAGTGTTTTTTAAGTTCCTTAAGAACCAAAAAGATAAAACGCACAAGTAACACTTTATTTAGAAAAAAAAAATAAATAGAAAAATAGGATTTTTTATTTTTTTTATTTATCTTCAAAGGTACCGGGATGCTAAAACTCTGCCAAAATTCAGGGCAACTATGGGATAAAAGTTAATTTTAGCTTTTTTTTCGGACTGTTATTTACCAAAAACTAAAGTGCATGCAAAGCCACCTATATGAGGAAATTAAACGAGTTTACCAGAAACCTGTCTTTTGAGTGATTTTCAGCTTGTTAGGCATCAAAACGATAAATCATATGGAAGTCACTCTAAATGAGAATCCAAAACAAAATACTGAAAACGTGTCTTTTCTGTGTTTTAGGTAGGAAAACGCTAAAACGGATGCAAACCAACAAATATGAAGAAACAGAATATTACCAAAAAGGTATATTTTGATCTTGTTACCTACGAAAAACGTGAAAAAAATGCAAAGCACTCTATATTGGGAAACAAAAGGACATTACGAGAAACGTGAATAATGAGTGTTTTATAGATTCACAAGAACCACAAGGCAAAAAAACGCAAAAACTCGTGTAAATGGAGAAGTTTCTTAGTTACGAAAACGCTGGTACTCATGAATAACACTCTTAAATGAGAAACATAACAACCTTACGAAATCCGTGTATTTTGAGTGTTTTTCACATTATTATTTACAAAAATCCTAAATTGCATGCAAAACTAGCTTTATGTTTGTAAGAAATGACATTTCCCGAAAAGTGACTTTGGGTGTTTCTGAGTGTGTTAGGCAATAAAACATTAAAAAGCAGGGCAATAACATTACATAGGAATGAAACTAATTTTACCAAGAACTTGCCTTTAAGTTTTTTGAGCTCCTTACATACTAAAACGTTAAAACGAATGCAACTCTTTATGGGGAATTAGAATAACATTACCAAAAACATGTATTTTGAGTGTTTTTGATCATGCTACCTATAAAAACGCGAAAATACATGCAAAGAACACTATGTTTGGGAAACGAAAGAACATTACTTGAAACGTGTATTATGAGTGTTTTTAAGTTCCTTAAGAAACAAAAAACTAAAACCCACAAATAACACTCTTTATAAAGAAAAAAATAAATAAATATAAAAAAAACGGCAATTTTTTTTTTTTGTTATTCATCTTTATAGGTACCGATATGCCAAAATTCTGGAAAAAGTTCTCGGCAATTATGTGATAAAAAAATATTATCAAAAAAGTTTATAGCTTTTTTTCGGAATGTTATGTACCAAACTCTAAAGTGAATGCAAAGCCACCTACATGAGGAAATTAAACGACTTTACGACAAACCTTACTTTTGAGTGTTTTTTCAGTATGTTAGGCACCAAAACTATAAAAACATGGAAGTCACTCAATATGGGAATCCAAAACAAAATTACTGAAAACGTGTCTTTTCAGTGTTTTACGTAGAAAAACGCTAAAAAGGATGCAAAGCAACCAATATGAAGAAATAAAATAACATTAAAAAAATGTATATATTTTGAATGTTTTTCAGCTTGTTACCTAAAAAAAATGCAAAAATGGATGCAAAGTATTGCAAAACAAAAGGACATTCTGAAAAACGTGTATAATGAGTGTTTTATAGTTCCACAAGAACAAAAAGGCAAAAAAGACAAAAACTCGTGTATCTAGAGATGTTTCTTAGATACCAAAATGATGAAACTCATGAATAACCCTTTTAATTGAGAAACAGAATTACCTTACAAAATGTGTGTATTTTGAGTGTTTTTCACATTCTTAGTTACAAAAATCCCAAATTACATTTGAAACTAGGTTTATGTGAGAAATAAATGACATTACCAGAAAATAGTGTCTTTTGAGTGTTTTTGAGCGTTATATGCAACAAAGCACTAAAAAGCAGAACAATCACAATACATTGGAATACAACAAGATGGTACGAAGAATAACGAAAAAGAAAAAGCTTACCAAATGAGTGTATTTTGGGTGTTTTTCACATTCTTAGTTACCAAAACCCCAAATTGCATGCGAAATATTGTGGGATAAAAATGTGGGAAAAAAATTACTTTAACATAAAAAAGTTTTTTTTTTGTGTTTTTAACTGTGTTAGGAAATAAAGTACTAAAAAGCATGGCAATCACATTATATAGGGATAAAACCAATTTTTACCAAGAACTTCCCTTTAAGATTTTTTGAGCTTTTTAGATACAAAAACTCTAAAACGCATGCAAAACACCCTTTATGGAGAAACAGAAGACATTACAAAAAAAACACGTATATTGAGTGTTTTTGATCATGTTACCTATAAACGAAAAAAAAATTACGATAAACGTGTATTATGAGTATTTTTAAGTTTCTTAAGTACCAAAAAGCTTAAAACCACAAATAACACTTTTTATATAGAAAAAAATAAATAAATAAAAAAATAGCAATTTATTATTTTTTTTTGTTATTCATATTCATAGGTACTGAGATGCCGAAAGTCTGGCAAAATTCAGGGAAATTATGTGGAAAAATTAACATTATCAAAAAAGTTAATTTTATCTTTTTTTTCGGACTGTTATGTACCAAACCCTAAAGTGCATCCAAAGCCACCTATATGAGGAAATTACACGACTTTACCAGAAACCTCTCTTTTGAATGTTTTCTTTTTTAGCATGTAAGGCATCAAAAGGATAAATAATATGGAAGTCATTCAATATGTGAATGCAAAAAAAATACTGAAAACGTGTCTTTTCCGTGTTTTACGTAGAAAAACGCTAAAACGGATGCAAACCAACCAATATGAAGAAATAGAATAACATTACCAAAAAGGTATCCTTTGAGTGTTTTTGAGCCTGTTAACCACAAGAAACGCGAGAATGGATGCAAAGCACTCTATATTGGGAAACAAAAGGACATTACGAGAAACGTGTATAATGAGTGTTTTATGGTTTCATAAGAACCACAAGGCAAAAAACGCAAAAATTCGTATATATGGATAAGTTTTGTTAGATGCCAAAATGCTGCAACTCATGAATAACACTCTTAATTGAGAAATAGAACAATCTTACTAAATGCGTGTATTTTGAGAGCTTTTCACATTTTTAGTTACCAAAACAACAAATTGCATGCGAAACCAAATTTATGTGGGAAAAAATAACATTAACAAAAAAATTATTTTGAGTGTTTTGGAGCGTGATAGGATATAAAGCACTAAAAAGCAGAGGAATTACTAAAAAGCAGAGGAATTAAATTCGAATAAAACCAATTTTTACCAAAAACTTGCCTTTAAGTTTTTTTGAGCTCCTTATATACCAAAACGCTAAAACGCCTGCAAAACACACTTTATGGAGAAACAGAATAACATTACCAAAAACATGTATTTTGAGTGTTTTTGATCAAGTTATCTATAAAAACGCTTAAATACATAAAAAAAAAAAAACCTTATGTTTGGGAAATGAAAGGACATTACGAGAAACGTGTATTATGTGTGTTTTTAAGTTCCTGAAGTACCAAAAAGCTAAAACCCACAAATAACACTCTTTATTTAGAAAAAAAAATCAAAAATAAAAAAATGAAAAATTATTATTATTTTTTTTTTTTTGTCATTCATCTTCATAGGTACCGAGATGACAAAATTCTGGGAAAATTCAGGGCAATTAATGATAAAAGAATATTATCAAAAAAGTTGATTTTAGCTTTTTTTTCGGACTGTTATGTACCAAACCTTAAAGAGCATGCAAAGCCTCCTATATGTGGAAATTGAATGACTTTACTTTGTCTTTTGAGTGTTTTTCAGCATGTTAGGCACCAAAACGATAAATAATAATGAACTCACTCAATATGGGAATCCAAAACAAACTTACTTAAAACGTGTCTTCTCAGTATTTTACGTAGAAAAACGCTAAAACGGATGCAAACCAACCAATATCAAGAAAAAGAAAAACATTACCAAAAAGGTACATTTTGAGTGTTTTTGAGCTTACCTTAAAAAAAATTAATGCAAAGCACTCTATATTGGGAAAGAAAGGGACATTGCGAGAAAAGTGTATAATGAGTGTTTTATAGTTCAAAAGAACAACACGGCAAAAAACGCAAAAACTCGTGTATATGGAGAAGTTTCCTAGATACCAAAATGCTGAAACTCATGAACGACACTCTTAATTGGGAAACAGAACAACCTTACTAAATGCGTGTATTTTGAGTGCTTTTCACATTCTTTGTTAACCAAAACCCAAATTGATTGCGAAACCAGCTTTATGTGGTAAAAAAAAAAAAAAGACATTTTCAGAAAAGTGTTTATTGAATGTTTTTGAGCGTGATAGGCAGTAAAGCACTAAAAAAAAGGGCAATCACATTACATGGGAATAAAACCAATGTTTACCAAGAACTTGCCTTTAAGTATTTTTGAGCTCCTTATATAACAAAACGCAAAAATGCATCCAAAATACACTTGATGGAGAAACAGAATAACATTACCAAAAACATGTATTTTCAGTGTTTTTGATCATGTTACCAATAAAACGCTTAAATACATGCTAAGAACCCTATTTATAAGAAACGAAAGGACATTACAAGAAACGTGTATTATGAAAAGTTTTTAAATTCATTAAGTACCAAAAAGCTTTAACCTACAAATAACTTTCTATTGAGAAAAAATAAATCAATAAATAAAAAAAATACGATATTTTTTTTCTTTCTTTTACATCTTCACAGGTACTGAGATGCCAAAATTCGGGCAAAATACATGAAATTTTGTGAAATAAGAACATTATGAAAAAAAATAATTTTCGTTATTTTTTTTCGACAGTTATGTAGCAAACGCTAAAGTGCATGCAAAACCACCTATATGGTGAAATCAAACATCTTTGCCAGAAAACTGTCTGATGAGCGTTTTTCAGCATGTTAGGCACTAAAACGATAAATAACATGGAAGTCACTGTATATAGGAATCCAAAACAAAATTACTGAAAACGTGACATTTCGGTGTTTTACGTTGAAAAAAAGCTAAAACGGATGCAAACCAACCAATATGAAAAAAATAAAAGAATAACATTACCAAAAAGGTATATTTTGAGTGTTTTTGAGCTTGTTACCTACAAAAAAGGTGAAAATGGATGCAAAGCACTCCCTATTGGGAAACAAAAGGACATTACGAGAAACGTGTATAATGAGTGTCTTATTATTTTCGAGCAAAAGAACTTGTGGTTCACAAGAACCACAAGGCAAAAAACGCAAAAACTCGTGTACATACAGAAGTTTCTTAGATACCAAAATGCTGAAACTCATTAATAACAATCTTAATTGAAAAACATAACAACCTTACCAAAAGCGTGTATTTTCAGTGTTTTTCACATTCTTAGCAAAATCCCAAATAGCATGCGAAACTAGCTTTATGTGGGAAAAAATGACATTACCAGAAGTGTCTTTTGAGTACTTTCGACCGTGTTAGGCAATAAAGCACTAAAAAGCAGAGCAATCACATTACATGGGAATAAAACCAACTTTCACCAAGAACTTGCCATTATATGTTTTTGAGCTCCTTACATACCAAAACACTAAAACGCATGCAAACCACTCCTTTATGGAGAAGCAGAAAAACATTACAAAAAACATGTTTTTAAGTGTTTTTGATCATGTTACCTATAAAAACGCTTAAATACATGGAAAGAACCCTATCTTTGGGAAACGAAAGGACATTACGAGAAACGTGAATTATGACTGTTTTTAAGTTCCTTAAGTACCAAAACGTTAAAACCCACAAATAACACTCTTTAAAAAGAAAAAAAAAAGAAAAATAAATAAAAAAATAGCATTTTCTTTAAATCGATTTTCATAAGTACCGAGATGCCAAAATTCTGCCAAAATTCAGGGAATTTATGAGGAAAAAAGAACATTATCAAAAAAGTTAATTTTAGTATTTTTTTCGGATTGTTATTTACCAAACCCTAAAGAGTATACAAAGCCACCTATATGAGGAAGTAAAACGACTTTACCAGAAACCTGTCTTTTCAGTGTTTTTCAGCATGTTAGGCACCAAACCGATAAATAATATGTCAGTTAATATGTGAATCCAAAACAAAATTACTGAAAACGTGTCTTTTCAGTGTTTTACGTAGAAAAAGGCTAAAACGGATGCAAAGCAACGAATATGAAGAAATAGATTAACATTACCAAAAAGTGTTTTTGAGCTTTTTACCATAAAAAAACGCGAAAATGGATGTAAAAGCACTCTATATTGGGAAGCAAAAGGACATTTAGAGAGATGCGTATAATGATTGTTTTATAGTTTCACAAGAACCACAAGACAAAAAACGCAAAAAACTCGTGTCTCTAGAGAAGTTTCTTACATACCAAAATGCTAAAATTCATGAATAACACTTTTCATTGAGAAACAGAACTACCTTATCAAATGTGTGTATTTTGAGTGTTTTTCACATTCTTAGTTACGAAAATCCCAAATTACGTGCGCAACTAGCTTTATGTGGGAAAAAAATGATATTATCAGAAAATTGTCTTTTGAGTGTTTTTGAGCGGGATATGCAACAAAGCACTAAAAAGCAGAATAATCACATTATATAGGAATAAAACTAACTTTTACGAAGAACTTGCCTTTAAGTGTTCTTTAGCTCCTTATATAACAAAACGCTAAAACGCATGCAAAACACCCTTTATGGAGAAACAGAATAACATTACCAAAAACATGTATTTTGAGTGTTTTTGATCATGTTACCTATATAAACGCTTAAATACATGCAAAGAACTCTATGTCTGTGAAACGAAAGGACATTACGAAAACCGTGTATTATGATTGTTTTTAAGTTCCTCAAGTACAAAAGAACTAAAACCCACAAATAGAGAAAAAGTAAAAAAAAAAACAATTTTTTTTGTTATTCATCTACATAGGTATGAAGATGCAAAATTCAGGCAAAATTCAGGGAAATTATGTAAAAAAAAACATTAGAAAAAACAAATTTTAGTTTTTCCAGAATTATGTACCAAACCCAGAAATACATGCAAAGCCACCTATATAGGGAAATTACACGACTTTACCAGAAATATGTTTTTTGAGTGTTTTCCAGCAATTTCAACAATATTACTTAAAACGTGTCTTTTCAGTGATTTACGAAGAAAAAGACTAAAACGGATGCAAGCCAAGGAATATAAAGGAATAGAATAACATTACCAAAAAGATATATTTTGAGTATTTTTCAGCTTGTTACCTACAAAAAATGCGAAAATGGATGGAAAGCACTCTTTATTGGGAAACAAAAGAACATTACGAGAAACGTGTATAATAAGTGTTTTATAGTTTCACAAGAATCAAAAGGCAAAGAACCCAAAACTCGTGTGTATAGAGAAGTTTCTTACATACCAAAATGCTGAAATGCATGAATAACACTCTTAATTGAGAAACAGAACTACCTTAACAAATTGTGTATTTTGAGTGTTTTTCATATTCTTAGTTACGAAAATCCCAAATTACATGAGAAACTACCTTCATGTGGGAAAAGAAATGACATTACCAAAAAAAGTGTCTTTTTAGTGTTTTTAAGCTCTATATGCAACAAAGCACTAAAAAGCAGAACAATCACATTACATGCGAATAAAACCAACTTTTACGAAGAACTTGCCTTTAATTGTTTTTTTAACTCCTTACATACCAAATCGCTAAAACGCATGCAAAACACCCTTTATGGAGAAACAGAATAACATTACGAAAAACATGTATTTTGAGTGTTTTTAATCATGTAACCTATAAAATCGCTTAAATACATGTAAAGAACCCTATGTTTGAAAAACAAAAGGACATTACGAAAATCGTGTATTATGAGTGTTTTTAAGTTCCTTATGTACCAAAAATCTAAAAGCCACAAATAACACTCTTTATAGAGAGAAACATTTTTTTTTTTTTTTGTTATTTATCTTCATAGGTACTGAGATGCCGAAATTCTGGCAAAATTCATGGAAATTTTGAAAAAAAAAATCATTATAAAAAAAAATTATTTTTTTTTTCTGGAGTTCTGTACAAACCCTGAAGTGCATCCAAATCCACCTATATGGGAAAATTACACGTTTTTACCAAAAACCTGTCTTTTGAGTGTTTTTAGCAATTTCAACAATATTACTGAAAACGTGTCTTTTCAGTGATATATGTAGAAAAACGCTAAAAACGGATGTAAACGAACCAATATGAAGAAATAGAATAACATTACCAAAAAGATATATTTTAATGTCTTTTGAGCTTGTTACCCACAATAAATGCAAAAATGGATTGAAAGCACTTTATATTGACAAAGAAAAGAAAATTACGAGAAGCGTGTATGAGTGTTTCATAGTTTGACAAGAAACACAAGGTAAAAAACTAAAAAACTCGTGTACATAAAGAAGTTTCTTACAAACCAAAAAGCTAAAACTCATGAATAACACTTTTAATTTTAAAACAGAAATAACTTACCAAATGTGTCTATTAGAAAAGTTTCTTACATACCAAAATGCTGAAACTCATGAATAACACTTTTAATTAAGAAATAGAAAAACCTTACTAAATGCCTGTGTTTTGAGTTTTTTTTTCACATTCTTAGTTACCAAATCCCCAAATTCCATGCAAAACTAGCTTTATGTGGGAAAAAAAATATGATATTACCAGAAAAGTGTCTTATGAGTATTTTTGAGCGTGTTAGGCAACAAAGCACTAAAAAGCATGGCAATCACATTACATGGGAATAAAAACAACTTTTACGATGAAATTGCCTTTAAGTGTTTTGAGCTCATTACATACCAAAACGCTAAAACGCATGGAAAACACCTTATATGGAGAAACAGATTAAAATTTCCAAAAACATATATTTTGAGTGTTTTTGATCATGTTATCTATAAAAACGAATAAATACATGCAAAGAACCTTATGTTTGCGAAACGAAAGGACATTACGAGAAATGCGTATTATAAGTATTTTTTAAGTTCCTTAAGTACCAAAAAGCTAAAACCCACAAATAACACTCTTTATTTAGAAAAAAAAAGTAAGAAAATAAAAAAATAGGATTTTTTTTTTTTTTTGCTATTCATCTTCAAATGTTCCGAGATGCCAAAATTCTGAGAAAATTCAGTGCTATTATATGATAAAAGAAATTTATCAAAAAAGTAAATTTTAGCTTTTTTTTCGGACTGTTATGTACCAAATCCTAAAGTGCATCCAAAGAATCCTATATCAGGAAATTAATCGACCTTACCAGAAATCTCTTTTTTGAGTGTTTTTCAGCATGTTAAGCACCAAAACGAAAAATAATAAGGAACTCACTCTATATGAGAATCCAAAACAAGATTGCTGAAAACGTGTTTTTTCTGTGCTTTACGTAGAAAAACACTAAAATGGATGTAAACCAACCAATATCAAGAAATAGAAAAACATTACCAAAAAGTGTTTTTGAGCTTGTTACCTAGAAAAAACGCTAAAATTCATGTAAAGCACTCTATATTAGAAAACAAAAGTACTTTGCAAGAAAAGTGTATAATGAGTTTTTTATAGTTCAAAAGAACCAAAAGCCAAAAAACACAAAAACTAGTGTATATGGAGAAGGTTCCTAGATACCAAAATGCTGAAACTCATGAATAACACTCTTAATTGAGGAAGAGAACAACCTTACTAAATACGTGTATTTTTAATGCTTTTCACATTCTTAGTTATCAAAACACGAAATTGCATTCGAAACCACCTTTATGTGAAGAAATAATGACATTATCAGAAAAGTGTCTTTTAAGTGTTTTTGAGCGTGATAGGCAATAAAGCACTAAAAAGCAGGGCAATCATATTACATTGCAATAACACCAATTTATACAAAAAAAAACTTGCCTTTAAGTGTTTTTGAGCTCTTTATATACCAAACCGCTAAAACGCATGCAAAACAAACTTTATGGAGAAACAGAATAATAATACTAAAACCATGTATTTTGAGTGTTTTTGATCATGTTATCTATAAAAACGCTTAAATACATGCAAAGGACATTATGTTTGGGAAACAAAAGGACATTACGAGAAACGTGTATTATGAGTGTTTTTTTAAGTTCCTTCAGTACCAAAAAGCTAAAACCCACAAATAACACTCTTTATTTAGAGAATAAAAAAAAAAAAAAAAAAAAAAAAAATATCATTTTTTTTTTGTTATTTATATACATAGGTACCGAGATGCCAAAATTCTGGGAAAATTCAGGGCAATCATATGATAAAAGAATATTATCAAAAAAGTTAATTTCAGCTTTTTTTTCGGAATTATGTAGCAAACCCTAAAGTGCATGAAAATCCTCTTATATAAGGAAATTAAACGACCTTACCAGAAATCTGTGTTTTGAGTGTTTTTTAGCATGTTAGGCACCAAAACGATAAATAATAAGGAACTCACTCTATATGGGAATCCAAAACAAAGTTACTTAAAACGTGTCTTCTCATTGTTTTACGTAGGAAAACGCTAAAACGGATGCAAAGTAACCAATATCAAGAAATAGAACAACGTTACTAAAAAGGTATATTTTGAGTGTTTTTCAGCTTGTTACCTACAAAATCATGTATAACACTCCTAATTGAGAAACAGAACAACCTTAATAAATGCGTGTATTTTGAGTGCTTTTCACATTCTTAGTTACCAAACACCCCAAATTGCATGCGAAAATATATTTGTGGTAAAAAAAATGACTTTACCATAAAAATGTCCTTTAAGTGTTTTTGAGTCTGATAGGCAATGAAGCACTAAAAAGGAGAGCAATCACATTTTATTGAAGGAAAACGAATTTTTTACCAAAAACTTGCCTTTAAGTGTTTTTGAGCTCCTTATATGTTAAAACACTAAAACGCCTGCAAAACACTCTTTATGTTGAAACAGAATAACAATACCAAAAACATGTATTTTGAGTGTTTTTGATCGTGTTATTAATAAAAACGCATCAATACATGCAAAGAACGCTATTTTTGGGAAACGAAAAGAGATTATGAGAAACGTGTATTATGTGTTTTTAAGTTTATTGATTACCAAAAAGCTAAAAGCCACAAATAACACTCTTTATTGAGAAACAATAAATACAAAAAAAAATACAATATTTTTTTTTCTTATTAATCTTCACAGGTACCGAGATGCCAAAATTCGGGCAAAATTCAGGAAATTATGTGAAATAAGTGCATTATCAAAAAAGTTAAATTTAGCTTTTTTTTCGGACTGTTATGTACTAAAACCCTAAAGTGCATGCAAAGCCACCTATATGGGGAAATTAAACGTCTTTGCCAAAAAAGGGTCTTAAAAGTGTTTTTCAGCATGTTAGGAACCAACACGATAAATAATATGGAAGTTAATCTATATGGGAATCAAAAACAAAATTACTAAAAACGTGTTTTTTAGGTGTTTTACGTAGAAAGACACTAAAATGGATGCAAACCAACCAAAATAAAGAAATAAAATAACATTACCAAAAAGGTATATTTTGAGTGTTTTTGAAATTGTTACCTAGAAAAAAACGCGAAAATGGATGGAATTCTTTCTTTTTCATCTTGACAGGTACCGAGATGCCAAAATTTGGGCAAAATTCAGGAAATTATGAGTGAATTATCAAAAAAGTTAATTTTAGCTTTTTTTTTTCGTACTGTTATGTACCAAACCCTAAAGTGCATGGAGAGCCACCTATATGGGGAAATTAAACGTCTTTGCCAGAAAACTGTCTTATGAGTGTTTTTCAGCTTGTTAGGCACCATAACGGTAAATAACATGCAAGTCACTCTATATGGAATCTAAAACAAAATTACTAAAAACGTGTCTTTTTCGTGTTTTACGTAGAAAAACGCTAAAACGGATGCAAACCAACCAATAAGAAGAAATAAAATAACATTACCAAAAAGATACATTTTGAGTGTTTTGAGCTTGTTACCTACAAAAAACGCAAAAATGGATGCAAAGCACTCCCTATTGGGAAACAAAAGGACATTACGAGAAACGTGTATAATGAGTGTCTTATTATTTTTGAGCAAAAGAACTTGTGGTTCACAAGAACCACAAGGCAAAAAACGCAAAAACTCGTGTATATAAAGAAGTTTCTTAGATACCAAAATGCTGAAACTCATGAATAACAATATTAATTGAGAAACAGAAGAACCTTACCAAATGCGTGTATTTTTAATGTTTTTCACATTCTTAGCAAAACCCCAAATAGCACGCAAAACTATGTTGAAAAAAAATGACATTACCAGAAGTGTCTTTTGAGTGTTTTTGAGCGTGTTAGGCAATAAATCACAAAAAAACAGGGCAATCACATTACATGGGAATAAAACCAACTTTTACGAAGAACTTGCCTTTAAGTGTTTTTTGAGCTCCTTACAAACCAAAACGCTAAAACGCATGCGAAAAACTCCTTTATGGAGAAGCAGAATAACATTACTAAAGACATGTGTTTTAAGTGTTTTTGATCATGTTACCTATAAAAATGCTTAAATACATTGAAAGAATCCTATGTTTGGGAAACGAAAACACATTACGAGAAACGTGTATCAGGACCGTTTTTAAGTTCCTTAAGTACCAAAACGTTAAAACCCACAAATAACACTCATTATAGAGAAAAAAAAAATAAATAAAAAAATAACTTTTTTTTTATATTGATTTTCATAGGTACCAATATGCCAAAATTCTGCCAAAATTCAGTGAATTTATGTGGAAAAAAGAACATTATCAAAAAAGTTAATTATAGCTCTTTTTCGGATTTTTATGTACCAAACTCTAAAGTGCATGCCACCTATATAAGGAAGTTAAACGACTTTACCAGAAACCTGTTTTTTTCAGTGTTTTTCAGCATGTTAGGCACTAAAACGATAAATAATATGGAAGTCAGTCAATATGTGAATCCAAAACAAAATTACTGAAAAAGTGTCTTTTCAGTGTTTTACGTAGAAAAACGCTAAAACGGATGCAAACCAACAAATAATAAGAAATAGAATAACATTACCATAAAGTATTTTTGAGCTTTTTGCCTACAAAAAACGCGCAAATGGATGGAAAGCACTCTATATTGGGAAGCAAAAGGACATTACGAGAAACGTGTATAATAAGTGTTTTATAGTTTCACAAGTACCACAAGGCAAAAAACGCAAAAACTTGTGTATATAGAGAAGTTTCTTACATACCAAAAACGCTAAACCTCATGAATAACACTTTTAATTAAAAAACAGAATTACCTTACGAAATGTGTGTATTTTGAGAGTTTTTCCCATTCTTAGTTACGAAAATCCCAAATTACATGCAAAACTAGCTTTATGTGAGAAAAAAATGACATTACCAAAAAAGTGTCTTTTGAGTGTTTTTTGAGCGTTATATGCAACAAAACATTAAAAAGCAGAACAATCACATTACATTGGAATAAAACCAAATCTTACGAAGAACTTGCCTTTAAGTGTTTTTTAACTCCTTACATACCAAAACGCTAAACGCATGCAAAACAACCTTTATGGAGAAACACAATAACATTACCAAAAACATGTATTTTGAGTGTTTTTGATCATGTTACCTATAAAATAGCTTAAATACATGCAAAGAACGCTATGTTTGTGAAACGAACATTACGAAAATCGTGTATTATGAGTATTTTTAAGTTGCTTAAGTACCAAAAATCTAAAACCCACAAATAACAGTCTTTATAGAGAAAAAAAAAACAATAAAAAAATAATAGATTTTTTTTTGTTATTCATCTTTTTGGTACTTAAGGAACATAAAAACATTTATATTACACATTTTTCGTAATGTCCTTTTGTTTTGCAAACATAAGGTTCTTTGCATGTATTTAAGCGTTTTTATAGATAACATGATAAAAAACACTCAAAATACATGTTTTTCGTAATGTTATTCTGTTTCTCCATAAAAGTTGTTTTGCATGCGTTTTAGCGTTTTGGTATGTAATGAGCTCAAAAACACCTAAAGGCAAGTTCTTGGTAAAAGTTGCTTTTATTCCCATGTAAAGTGATTGCCCTGCTTTTTAGTGGTTTATTGCCTGACACGCTCAAAAACACTCGAAAGACATTTTTTGGTAATATTATTTTTTTCTCACATAAAGCTAGTTTCGCATGGAATTTGGGGTTTTGGTAACTAAGAATGTGAAAAACACTCAAAATACAGGCATTTAGTAAGATTGTTCTGTTTCTTGATTAAAGGTGTTATTCATGAGTTTAAACATTTTGGTATGTAAGAAACTTCATGTACATGAGTTTTTGAGTTTTTTGCCTTGTGGTTCTTGTGAAACTATAAAACACTCATTATACACGTTTCTCGTAATGTCCTTTTCTTTCCTAATATAGAGTGCGTTTCATCCATTTTCGCATTTTTTTTTTTTTGGTAACAAGGTCAAAAACACATCAAAATATATAATTATGACAATGTTATTCTGTTTCTTAATATTGGTTGGTTTGCATCAGTTTTAGCGTTTTTCTACGTAAATATCTGAAAAGACACATTTTCAGTAATATTATTGAAATTGCTGAAAAAAAAACACTCAAAAGACAGGTTTCTGGAAAAGTCGAGTAATTTCTCCATATAGGTGGCTATTGCATGCACTTCAGGGTTTGGTACATAACTCCGGAAAATAGCTAAAATTATTTTGTTTTATAATGATTTTTCTACAAAATTTCCCTAAATTTTTCCAGAATTTTGGTATCTCGGTACCTATGAAGATGAATAATATTTTTTTTTCTCTATAAAGTGTTATTTGTGAGTTTTAGCTTTTTGGTACTTAAGGAACTTAAAAACACTCATAATACACGATTTTCGTAATGTCCTTTTCTTATAAAAACATAGGGTTCTTTACATGTATTTAAGCGTTTTTATAGGTAACATGATCAAAATCACTCAAAATACATATTTTTGGTAATGTTACTCTGTTTCTCCATAAAGGGTGTTTTACATGCGTTTAAGCGTTTTGGTATGTAAGGAGTTAAAAAACACTTAAAAGCAAGTTCTTCGTAAAAGCTGGTTTTATTCCCAAGTAATGTGATTGTTCTGCTTTTTAGTGCTTTGTTGCATATCACGCTCAAAAAAACTCAAAGACATTTTTCTGGTAATGTCATTTTTTTCCCACATAAAGCTAGTTTCGCATGTAATTTGGCAATTTCGTAACTAAGAATGTGAAAAAAAATAAAAATACACAATTTGGTAGGGTAGTTCTGTTTCTCCATTAAAAGTATTATTTATGCATTTCATCATTTTGGTATGTAAGAAACTTCTCTATATAAACGAGTTTTTGCGTTTATTGCCTTGTGGTTCTTGTGAAACTATAAAACACTTATTATTTCTCATTTCTCGTAATGTTCTTTTGTTTCGTAATATAGAGTGCTTTCTATCCACTTTTGCATTTTTTGTAGGTAACAAGCTTAAAAACACTAAAAATATATCTTTTTGGTAATGTTATTCTATTTCTTCATATTGGTTGGTTTGCATCCGTTTTAGCGTTTATCTTCGTAAATCTCTGAAATGACTTGTTTTCAGTAATATAGTTGAAATTACTTCTGGTACAGGTTTCTGGTAAAGTCGTGTAATTTTTCCATATAGGTGGCTTTGCATGCACTTCAGGGTTTGGTACATAACTCCAGAAAAGAGCTAAAATTATTTTATTTATTTATTTTTTTCTTTATCTAATTTTCCTGATTTTTGCCAGAATTTTAGCATTTCGGTATCTATGAAGATATATAACAAAAAAGAAAAAAAATGTATTCATTTATTTTTTTTTCTTCTATAAAAAGTGTTATTTGTGTGTTTTAGCTTTTTGGTACTTAAAGAACCTAAAAACTCTCATAATACATAATTTACGTAATATCTTTTTGTTTCACAAACATAGGGTTCTTTGTATGTATTTAAGCGTTTTTATAGGTAACATCATCAAAAACACTTAAAATTCATGTTTTTAGTAATGTTATTTTGTTTCTCCATAAAGGGTGTTTTGCATGCGTTTTAGCGTTTTCTTATGTAAGGAGTTAAAAACACTGAAAGGCATGTTTTTGGTAAAAGTTGGTTTTATTCCTATGTAATGTGATTGTTCTGCTTTTTAGTGCTTTGCTGCATAGCACGCTCTAAAACACTCAAAAGACACTTTTCTGGTAATGTCATTTTTTCCCACATAAAACTAGTTTTTCTTGTAATTTCGGATTTTCGTAACTAAGAATGTGAAAAACACTCAAAATACTCACATTTGGTAAGACAGATCTGTTTCTCTGAAGTCTTATTCATAAGTTTCAGCATTTTCGAATGTAAGAAACTTCTTCATATACACGAGTTTTTGCGTTTTTTGCCTTGTGGTTCTTGTGAAACTATAAAACACTCATTATACTCGTTTCTCGTAATGTCATTTTGCTTCCCAATATAGAGTGCTTTCCATCCATTTTCGCGTTTTTTTGTAACAATTTCAAAAACACTCAAAATATACCTTTTTTGGTAATGTTATTCTATTTCTTCATTTTGGTTGGTTTACATCCGTTTTAGCGTTTTCTACGTTTTCAGTAATTTTTCCATATAGACTGACTTCCTTAGGTTTTATCGTGTTGGTTCCTAACATGCTGAAAAACATCCATAAGAGAGTTTTGTGGCAAAGACGTTTAATTTCCCCATATAGGTGGCTTTGCATGCACTTAGGGGTTTGGTACATAACAATTCGAAAAAAAAAGCTAAATTTATCTTTTTTGATAATGTTCTTATTTCATATAAATTCCTGAACTTTGCCCGAATTTTGGCACATCGTTACCTGTGAAGATGAATAAGAAGGAAAAAAATATCGTGTATATTTATTTTTTTTTTCATTTTTTTTCTCAATAAAGAGTATAATTTGTAATACACGTTTCTCGTAATGTCCTTTCGTTTCCCAAAAATAGGGTTCTTTGCATGTATTTAAGCGTTTTTATTGGTAATATGATTAAAAACACTCAAAATACATGTTTTTGGTAATGGTATTCTGTTTCACCATAAAGGGTATTTTGCATGCATTTTATTGTTTTGGTATATAAGGAGCTCAAAAACACTTAAAGGCAAGTTCTTGTTAAAAATTGGTTTCATTCCAATGTAATGTGATTGCCCTGCTTTTTAGTGATTTATTGCATAACACGCTCAAAAACTCTCAAAAGACATTTTTCTGGTAATGTCATTTTTTTTCCATATAAACCTGGTTTCGCATGCAATTTGGGGTTTTGGTAACTAAGAATGTGAAAAGCACTCAAAATACACGCATTTAGTAAGATTGTTCTGTTTCTCAATTCATGAGTTTCAGCATTTTGGTATCTACGAAACCTCTTCATATACACTAGTTATTGCATTTTATGCCTTGTGGTTCTTTTGAACTATAAAACCCTCATTATACACTTTTCTTGCAAAGTCCTTTTCTTTCCCATTATAGAGTGGTTTGCACCAATTTTCGTGTTTTTATAGGTAACAAGCTCAAAATGTTATTCTGTTTCTCCATAAAGTGTGTTTTACATGCGTTTTAGCAGTTTTGTATATAAGGAGCTCAAAAACACTTAAAGGCAAGTTTTTGTTATAAATTAGTGTTATTGCAGTGTAATATGATTGCCCTGCTTTTTAGTTCTTTATTGCGTATCACGCTCAAAAACACTTAAAAGACACTTTTCAGATAATGTCATTTTTTCTCACATAAAGGTGGTTTCGCATGCAATTTGGGGTTTTGGTAACTAAGAATGTGAAAAGCACTAAAAATACACGCATTTAGTAAGGTTGTTGTGTTTCTTAATTTAGAGTGTTATTCAAGAGTTTCAGCATTTTGGTATCTAGGAACCTTCTCCATATACACGAGTTTTTGTGTTTTTTGCCTTTTGGTTCTTTTGAACTATAAAAAACTCATTATACACTTTTTTTGCAAAGTACTTTTGTTTTCTAATATAGAGTGCTTTGCATCAATTTTCGCGTTTTTTGTAGGTAACAAGCTCAAAAACACTCAAAATATACATTTTGGTAATGTTTTTCTATTTATTGATATTGGTTGGTTTCCATCCGTTTTAGCGTTTTTCTACGTAAAGCATAGAAAAAACACGTTTTCAGAAATTCTGTTTTGGATTCTCATATAGAGTGAGTTCCTTATTATTTATCGTTTTGGTGCCTAACATGCTGAAAAACACTCAAAAAAGAGATTTCTGGTAAGCTCGTTTAATTTCCTCATATAGGAGTCTTTGGATGCACTTTAGGGTTTGGTATATAACAGTCCAAAAAAAAAGCTAAAATTAACTTATTTGATAATTATCTTTTATCATATAGTAGTTCTGAATTTTCGCAAAATTTTGCCATCTCGGTACCTATGAAGATGAATAACAAAAAAAAAAAATCCTATTTTTTTATTTTCTTACTTTATTTTTCTAAATAAAGAGTGTTATTTGTGGGTGTTAGCTTTTTGGTACTTAATGAACTTAAAAACACTTATAATACACATTTCTCGTAATGTCCTTTTGTTTCGCAAACATAAGGTTCTTTGCATGTATATAAGCGTTTTTATAGATAACATGATCAAAAACACTCAAAATATATGTTTTTGGTAATTTTATTCTGTTTCTCCATAAAAGTTGTTTTGCATGCGTTTTAGCGTTTTGGTATGTAATGAGCTCAAAAACACTTAGAGGCAAGTTCTTCGTAAAAGTTGTTTTTATTCCCATGTAAAGTGATTGCCCTGCTTTTTAGTGCTTTATTGCCTAACACGCTGAAAAACACTCATAAGACACTTTTCTGGTAATATCATATTTTTTTCCCACATAAAGGTAGTTTTCCATGGAATTTGGGGTTTTGGTAACTAAGAATGTGAAAAAACTCAAAACACAGGCATTTAGTAAGGATGTTCTATTTCTTAATTAAAAGTGTTTTTCATGAGTTTCAGCATTTTGGTATGTAAGAAACTTTTCTAATACACACATTTGGTAAGGTATTTCTGTTTTAAAATTAAAAGTGTTATTCATGAGTTTTAGCTTTTTGGTATGTAAGAAACTTCTTTATGTACACGAGTTTTTGAGTTTTTTACCTTGTGGTTCTTGTCAAACTATAAAACACTCATACATGTTTCTCGTAATGTCTTTTTCTTTGCCAATATAAAGTGCTTTCCATCCATTTTTGCAGTTTTTGTAGGTAACAAGCACCAAAACACATCAAAATATATATTTTTGGTGATGTTATTCTATATTTTCATATTGGTTGGTTTACATCCGTTTTAGCGTTTTTTTTCGTAAATCACTAAAAAAACACGTTTTCAGTAATATTGTTGAAATTGCTAAAAACACTCAAAAGACAGGTTTCTGGTAAAGTCGTGTAATTTCCCCATATAGGTGGATTTGTATGCAGTTCAGGGTTTGTACATAACTCCGGAAAAAAGCTAATTTTTTTTTATAATTATTTTTTTACAAAATTTCCATGAATTTTTCAAGAATTTTGGCATCTCGGTACCTATGAAGATAAATAACAAATTATATTTTCTCTCTCTATAAAGAGTGTTATTTGTGGGTTTTAGCTTTTTGGTATTTAAGGAACTTAAAAACACTCATAATACATGATTTTCGTAATATCCTTTTGTTATAAAAACATAGGGTTCTTTACATGTATTTAAGCGTTTTTTTAGTTTACACGACCAAAAACACTCAAAATACATGTTTTTCGTAATGTTATTCTCTTTCTCCATAAAGGGTGTTTTGCAATCGTTTTAGGGATTTGGTATGTAAGGAGTTAAAAAACACTTAACGGCAAGTTCTACGTAAAAGTTGGTTTTATTCCCATGTAATGTGATTGTTCTGCTTTTTACTTGCTTTGTTGCATATCACGCTGAAAAACACTAAAAAGACACATTTTTGGTAATGTCATTTATTTTTCCCACATGAAGGTAGTTTCGCATGTAATTTGGCATTTTCGTAACTAAGAATGTAAGAAACACCTAAAATACACAATTTGGTAAGGTATTTCTGTTTATCGATTAAAAGTGTTATTCATACATTTCATCATTTTAGTATGTAAGAAATTTCTCTGTATACACGAGTTTTTGCGTTTATTGCCTTATGGTTCTTTTAAAACTATAAGACACTCATTATACACGTTTCTCGTAATGTCCTTTTGTTTCCCAATATAGAGTGCTTTACATCCATTTTTGCATTTTTTTTGTAGGTAACAAGCTCAAAAACACTCAAAAAATATCTTTTTGGTAATGTTATTCTATTTCTTCATATAGGTTGGTTTGCTTCTGCTTTAGCGTTTTTCTACGTAAAGCACTGAAAAGAAACGTTTTCAGTAATTTGTTTTGGATTCACATATTGACTGACTTCCATATTATTTATCGTTTTGGTGCCTAACTTGCTGAAAAACACTGAAAAGACAGGTTTCTGGTAAAGTCGTTTAACTTCCCTATATATGTGGCTTTGCATGCACTTTAGGGTTTGGTACATAACAATCTGAAAAAAAGGCTATAATTTACTTTTTTGGTAATGTTCTTTTTTCCACATAAATTCCCTAAATTTTGGCAGAATTTTGGCATCTCGGTACCTATAAGGATGAATAACAAAAAAAAAATTCCCTTTTTTAATTTTTTTGTTTATTTTTATTTTATTTTTTTTTGTAAATAAAGAGTGTTATTTGTGGGGTTTTAGCTTTTAGGTACTGAAGGAACTTAAAAAAAACACTCATAATACACGTTTCTCGTAATGTCCTTTCCTTTCCCAAACATAAGATTCTTTGCATGTATTTAAGCGTGTTTATAGATAACATGATCAAAAACACTCAAAATACATGTATTTGGTAATATTATTCTGTTTCTCCATAAAATATATTTTGCATGCGTTTTAGCGTTTTGGTATGTAAGGAGCTCAAAAACACTTAAAGGCAAGTTCTTGGTAAAATTTGGTTTTATTCCCATGTAATGTAATTACCCTGGCTTTTAGTGCTTTATTGCGTACCACGCTCAAAAACACTCAAAAGACATGGAAGGCCTCGCGTATGAGGAAATTCAAGACTTTACCAGAAATCTTTCTTTTGAGTGTTTTTCAGCATGTTAGGCACAAAAACGATAAATAATAAGGAATTCATTCTATGTGGGAATCCAAAAGAAAATGACTGAAAACGTGTCTTCTCAGTGTTTTACGTAGAAAAACGCTAAAACTGATGCAAACCAACCAATATCAAGAAGCAGAAAAACATTACCAAAAATGTATATTTTGAGTGTTTTTGAGCTTGTTACCTACAAAAAAAACGCAAAAATTAATACAAAGCACTCTATATTTGGAAACAAAAGGATATTGCGAGAAAAGTGTATAATGAATGTTTTATAATAAAAAAAAAAAACACAAGGCAAAAAACGCAAAAACTCGTGTATATGGAGAAGTTTCCTAGATACCAAAATGCTGAATCTCATGAATAACACTCTTAATTGAGAAACAGAACAACCTTTCTAAATGCGTGTTAAAAACACTAAAAGGCAAGTTCTTCGTAAAAGTTGGTTTTATTGCCATGTAATGTGATTGCCCTGCTTTTTTGTGCTTTATTGCCTAACACGCTCAAAAACACTCAAAGACACTTTTCTGGTAATATTTTTTTTTCCCACATTTTGCATGGAATTTGGAGTTTTGTTAACTATGTAAAAAAAAACACTCAAAATACACGCATTTAGTGAAGTTGCTCTGTTTCTTGATTAAGAGTGTTATTCATGAGTTTCAGCATTTTGGTATCTTAAAAACTTCTCCCCACAGACGAGTTTTTTGCGTTTTTTGCCTTGTGATTTTGGTAAAACTATAAAACACTCATTATACACGTTTCTCGTTATGTCCTTTTTTTCCTAATATACAGTGCTTTGCATCCATTTCCGCGTTTTTTTTTTATGTAACAAGCTCAAAAACACACAAAATATTCTTTTCTGGTAATGTTATACTATTTTTTTTTTCATATTGGTTGGTTTGCATCCGTTTTAGCATTTTTCTACGTAAATCTTTTAAAAGACACTTTTTCAGTAATTTTGTTTTGGATTTCCATATTGAGTGACTTTCATATTATCGATCGTTTTGGTGCCTAACATGCGGAAAAACACTCAAAAGACAGGTTTCTTGTAAAGTTGTTAAATTTTCCCAAATAGGAGGCTTTGCATACACTTTATGGTTTGGTACATAACTCCGAAAAAAAAGGTAAAATTAACTTTTTCGATAATGTTCTTTTTTCCACATAATTTCCATAATTTCCCTGAATTTTGGCAGAATTTTGGCATCTTTATACTTATGAACATCAATAACAAAAAAATAAAAATGCTATTTTTTTATTTTTTTTTCTCTTTATACAGAGTGTTATTTGTAGGTTTTAACGTTTTGGTACTTAAGTAACTTAAAAACATTCATAATACACATTTCTCGTAATGTCCTTTCGTTTCCCAAATATAGGGATCTTTGAATGTATTTAAGCGTTTTTATTGGTAACATGATAAAAAACACTTAAAAACACTTGTTTTTGGTAATGTTATTCTGCTTCTCCATAAAGGAGTGTTTTCCATGCGTTTTAGCGATTTGGTATGTAAGGAGCTGAAAAACAATTCAAGGCAAGTTCTTGGTAAAAATTGGTTTTATTTCAATGTAATATGATTGCCCTCCTTTTTAGTGCTTTATTGCCTAACATGCTCAAAAACACTCAAAAGACACTTCTGGTAATGTCATTTTTTCCTACTTAAAGCTAGTTTCGCATGCTATTTGGGGTTTTTGCTAAGAATGTGAAAAAAACACTCAAAATACAGGCATTTGGTAATGTTGTTCTGTTTCTCAATTAAGATTATTATTCATGAGTCTCAGCATTTTGGTATCTAAAAAACTTCTTTATATACACGAGTTTTTGCATTTTTTGCCTTGTGGTTCTTGTGAACCACAAGTTCTTTTGACCGAAAATATTAAGACACTCATTATACACATTTCTCGTAATGTCCTTTTCTTTCCCAATAGGGAGTGCTTTGCATTCATTTTCGCGTTTTTTGTAACAAGCTCAAAAAACACTCAAAATATACCTTTTTGGTAATGTTATTCTATTTCTTCATATTGGTTGGTTTGCATCCATTTTAGCGTTTTTCTACGTAAAACACCGAAAATTTTTTTTTTCTCTATAAAGAGTGTTATTTGTTGGTTTTAGCTTTTTCTGGTACTTAACGACCTTGAAAACACTCATAATACACGTTTCTCGTCATGTTCATTCGTTTCCCAAACATAAGGTTCTTTGCATGTATTTAAGCGTTTTTATAAATAACATGATCAAAAAAACTCAAAATACATGTTTTTAGTAATGTTACTCTGTTTCTCCATAAAGGGTGATTTGCATGCGTTTTAGCGTTTTGGTATGTAAGGAGTTTAAAAAAACACAAAGGCAAGTTTTTCCTAAAAGTAGGTTTTATTCCAATGAAATGTGATTGTTCTGCTTTTTAGTGGTTTATTGCATATCACGCTGAAAAAAAACACTCAAAAGACACTTTTCTAGTAATATCATTTTTTTTCCCACATAAAGCTAGTTTCGCATGCAATTTGGGATTTTCGTAATTAAGAATGTGAAAAACACTCAAAATACACACATTTGGTAAGGTAGTTCTGTTTCTCAATTAAAAGTGTTATTCATGCATTTCAGCATTTTGGTATGTGAGAAACTTCTCTATATACACGAGTTTTGGCGTTTTTTGCCTTGTGGTTTGTTTGAAACTAAAAAACACTCATTATACACGTTTCTCGTAATCTTCTTTTGTTTCCCAATATAGAGTGCTTTCCATCCATTTTCGCATTTTTTGTAGGTAACAAGCTGAAAATTACTCAAAATATATCTTTTTGGTAATGTTATTCTATTTTTTCATATTGGTTGGTTTGCATCCGTTTTAGCGTTTTTCTTCGTAAATTACTGAAAAGACACGTTTTCAGTAATATTGTTGAAATTGCTGAAAAACACTAAAAAGACAGATTTCTGGTAAGGTCGTTTAATTTCCCCATATAGGTGGCTTTGCATGCATTTCTGGGTACGGTACATAATTCCGGAAAAAAGCTGATATTTTTTATAATGTTTTTTTACATAATTTCCCTGAATTTTGCCTGAATTTTGGCATCTTCATACCTATGTAGATGAATAACAAAAAAAAAAATCTATTTTTTTCATTTATTTTTTCTCTGTTTGTGGGGTTTTAGTTTTTTGGTACTTGAGGAACTTCAAAACATTAATAATACACGATTTTCTTAATGTCCTTTCGTTTCACAGGCATAGGGTTCTTTCCACGTATTTAAGCGTTTATATAGGTAACATGATCAAAAACACTCAAAATACATATTTTTGGTAATGTTATTCTGTTTCTCCATAAAGGGTGTTTCGCATGCGTTTTAGCGTTTTGGTATGTAAGGTGTTAAAAACACTTAAAGGCAAGTTCTTCGTAAAAGTTTTCTTTATTCCTATATAATGTGATTATTCTGCTTTTTAGTGCTTTGTTGCATATCACGCTGAAAAACACTCAAAAGACACTTTTCTCATAATGTCAATTTTTTTCCACATAAAGCTAGTTTCGCACGTAATTTGGGATTTTCGTAACTAAGAATGTGAAAAACACTCAAAATACACACATTTAGTAAGGTAGTTCTGTTTCTCAAATAAAAGTGTTATTCATGAGTTTTAGCATTTTGGTATGTAAGAAACTTCTCTATAGACACGAGTTCTGTGTTTTTTGTCTTATGGTTCTTGTGAAACTATAAAACAATCATTATCCACGTTTTTCTAAATGTCCTTTTGCTTCCCCATATAGAGTGCTTTTACATCCATTTTTGCGTTGTTTGTAGGTAAAAAGCTCAAAAACTCTTTTTTGGTAATGTTATTCTATTTCTTCATATTCGTTGCTTTGCATCCGTTTTAGCGTTTTTTCTACGTAAAACTGAAAAGATGTTTTCAGTAATTTTGTTTTGGATTCACATATTGACTGACTTCCATATTATTTATCGGTTTGGTGCCTAACATGCTGAAAAACACTGAAAAGACAGGTTTCTGGTAAATTCGTTTAATTTCCTTATATAGGTGGCTTTGCATGCTCTTTAGGGTTTGGTAAATAACAATCCGAAAAAAAGCTATAAATAACTTTTTTGATAATGTTCTTTTTTCCACATAATTTCCCTGAATTTTGGCAGAATTTTGGCATCTCGGTACTTATGAAAATCAATAAAAAAAATGCTATTTTTTATTTTTTTTTATTTATTTATTTTTCTCTTTAAAGAGTGTTATTTGTGGGTTTTAACATTTTGGTAATTAAGGAACTTAAAAAGAGTCATAATAAACGTTTCTCGTAATGTCCTTTCGTTTCCCAAAGATAGGGTACTTTGCATGTATTTAAGCGTTTTTATAGGTAACATGATCAAAAACACTTAAAACACATGTTTTTTGTAATGTTTTTCTGCTTCTCCATAAAGGAGTGTTTTGCATGCGTTTTAGCGTTTTCGTATGTAAGGAGCTCAAAAACACAGAATGGCAAGTTCTTGGTCAAAGTTGGTTTTATTCCCATCTAATGTGATTGCCCTGCTTTTTAGTGCTTTATTGCCTAACATGCTCAAAAACACTCAAAAGACAATTCTGGTAATGTCATTTTTTTCCCACATAAATCTAGTTTCGCATGCTATTTGGGATTTTGCTAACTAAGAATGTGAAAAACACTGAAAATACACGCTTTTGGTAAGGTTGTTCTGTTTTTCAAGTAAGATTGTTATTCATGAGTTTCAACATTTTGGTATCTAAGAAACATCTTTATATACACGAGTTTTTGCGTTTTTTGCCTTTTGGTTCTTGTGAACCACAAGTTCTTTTGCTAGAAAATAATAAGATACTCATTTTACACGTTTCTCGTAATGTCCTTTTGTTTCCCAATAGGGAATGCTTTGCATCCATTTTCACCTTTTTTGTAGGTAACAAGCTTAAAAACACTCAAAATATACCTTTTTGGTAATGTTATTCTTTTTTTTTTCATATTGGTTGGTTTGCATCCGTTTAGGCGTTTTTCTACGTAAAACACCGAAAAGAAACGTTTTCAGTAATTTTGTTTTTGATTCCCATATAGAGTGACTTCTTTATATTATTTATCGTTTTGGTGCCTAACATGCTGAAAAACACTCATAGGACAGTTTTCTGGCAAAGATGTTTGATTTCACCTTATAGGTGGTTTTCCATGCACTTTAAGGTTTGCTACATAAAAGTCGAAAAAAATGCTAAAATTAAGTTTTTTGATAATGTTCTTATTTCACAAAATTTCATGAATTTTTTCCCGAATTTTGGCATCTCGTTACCTGTGAAGATGAATAAGAAAGAAAGAAAAATATCGTATTTATTTATTTATTTTTTTTCAATAGAAAGTTATTTGTGGCTTTTAGCTTTTTGGTTCTTAGTGAATTTAAAAACACTCATAATACACGTTTCTCGTAATGTCCTTTCGTTTCCCACAAATAGGGTTCTTAGCATGTATTTAAGCGTTTTATTGGTAACATGATCAAAAACACTCTAAATACATGTTTTTGGTAATGTTATTCTGTTTCTCCATCAAGTGTGTTTTTCATGCATTTTATCGTTTTGTTTTATAAGGAGCTCAAAAACACTTAAAGGCAAGTTCTTGGTAAACATTGGTTTTATTCCCATGTAATGTGATTGCCCTTCTTTTTAGTGCTTTAATGCCTATCACGCTCAAAAACACTCAAAAGACATTTTTTTGGTAATGTCATTTTTTTCAAACATAAAGCTGGTGCAATTTTGGGGTTTTGGTAACAAAGTATGTGAAAAGCACTCAAAATACACGCATTTAGTAAGATTGTTCTGTTTTTCAATTGAGAGTGTTGTTCCAGAGTTTCAGTATTTTGGAATATAAGAAACTTCTCTATATACACGAGTTTTTGCGTTTTTTGCCTTGTAGTTCTTGTGAAACTATAAAACACTCATTATACACGTTTCGTGTAATGTCCTTTTGCTTTAAAATATAGAGTGCTTTCCATCCATTTTCGCGTTTTTTCTAGGTAAGAATTTCAAAAACACTCAAAATATACCTTTTTGGTAATGTTATTTTATTTCTTCATATTAGTTGGTTTCCATCCATTTTAGCGTTTTTCTACGTAAAACACCGAAAAAACACGTTTTTATTAATTTTGTTTTGGATTCCCATATAGATTGACTTCCATTTTATTTATTGTGTTGGTTCCTAACATGCTGAAAAACACTCTTAAGACCGTTTTTTAGCAAAGACGTTTAATTTCCCCATATAGGTGGCTTTGCATGCACTTTAGGTGTTTAGTACATAATAGTCCGAAAAAAAAGCTAAATTTTACTTGTTTGATAATGCACTTATTTCACATAATTTCCTGAATTTTGCCCGAATTTTGGCATCTCGGTACCTGTGAAGATTAATAAGAAAGAAAAAAAATAATGTATTTTTTTTATTTATTTATTGTTTCTCAATAAAGAGTGTTATTTGTGGCTTTTAGCTTTTTGGTAATTAATGAACTTAAAAACACTTATAATACACGTTTCTCGTAATCTCTTTTCGTTTCCCAAAAATAGCGTTCTTTGCATGTATTTATGCGTTTTTTATTAACACCTGATCAAAAACACTCAAAATACAAGTTTTTGGTAATGTTATTCTGTTTCAACATAAGAGTGTTTTGCATGCGTTTTAGTGTTTTAACATATAAGGAGCTCAAAAACACTTAAAGGCAAGTTCTTGGGAAAAATTCGTTTTCCTTCAATGTAATGTAATTGCCCTCCTTTTTAGTGCTTTATTTCCTATCACGCTGAAAAACACTCAAAAGACATTTTTCTGGTAAAGTCATTTTTTTTCCCACAAATATATTTTCGCATGCAATTTGGGGTGTTTGGTAACTAAGAATGTGAAAAGCCCTCAAAATACACGCATTTACTAAGGTTGTTCTGTTTCTCAATTAAGAGTGTTATACATGAGTTTTAACATTTTTTTATCTAGGAAACCTCTCCATATATACGAGATTTTGCGCTTTTTGCCTTGTGGTTTTCTTGAACTATAAAACACTCATTATACAATTTTCTTGCAATGTCCTTTTGTTTCCCAATATAGAGTGGTTTGCAACAATTTTCGCGTTTTTTGTAGGTAATAAGCTCAAAAACACTCAAAATATACCTTTTTAGTAACGTTTTTCTTGATATTGGTTACTTTGCATCCGTTTTAGCGTTTTTCTACGTAAAACAATGAGAAGACACGTTTTATGTAACTTTGTTTTGGATTCCCATATAGAGTGAGTTCCTTATTATTTATCGTTTTGGTGCCTAACATGCTAAAAAACACTCAAAACACAGATTTATGGTAAGGTCGTTTAATTTCCTTATATATAGGAGGATTTGCATGCACTTTAGGGTTTGGTACAGAAGTCCGAAAAAAAAGCTGAAATTAACTTTTTTGATAATATTCTTTTATCATATGATTGCCCTGAATTTTCCCAGAATTTTTGCATCTCGGTACCTATGAGTATGAATAAAAAAAAAAATTGATATTTTATTATTTTTTTTTTATTTTTTATTCTCTAAATAAAGTGTGTTATTTGTGGGTTTTAGCTTTTTGGTACTTAAGGAACTTAAAAAAAACACTCATAATACACGTTTCTCGTAATGTCCTTTTGTTTCCCAAACATAATGTTCTTTGCATGTATTTAAGCGTTTTTATAGATGACATGATCAAAAACACTCAAAATACATGTTTTTGGTAGTATTATTCTGTTTCTCCATAAAGTTTGTTTTGCATGCTTTTTAGCGATTTGGTATATAAGGAGCTGAAAAACACTTAAAGGCAAGTTTTTTGGTATAAATTGGTGTTATTGCAATGTAATATGATTGGCCTGCTTTTTAGTGCTTTATTGTCTATCACGCTCAAAAACACTTAAAAGACACTTTTCTGATAATGTCATTTTTTCCTCACATAAAGGTGGTTTCGCATGCAATTTGGTGTTTTGATAACTAAGAATGTGAAGAGCACTCAAAATACACGTATTTAGTAAGGTTGTTCTCTTCCTCAATTAAGAGTGTTATTCATGAGTTTCAGCATTTTGGTATCTAGGAAGCTTCTCCATATACACGAGTTTTTGTTTTTTGCCTTTTGGTTCTTTTGAACTATAAAAAACTCATTATACACTTTCCTTGCAAAGTACTTTTGTTTTCTAATATAGAGTGCTTTGCATCAATTTTCGCGTTTTTTGTAGGTAACAAGCTCAAAAACACTCAAAATATACCTTTTTGGTAATGTTTTTCTATTTTTTTATATTGGTTGGTTTGCATCCGTTTTAGCGTTTTTCTACGTAAAGCACAGAAAAAACACTTTTTTCAGCAATCTTGTTTTGGATTCTCATATAGAGTGAGTTCCTTATTATTTATCGTTTTGGTGCCTAACATGCTGAAAAAAACTCAAAAAAGAGATTTCTGGTAAGGTCGTTTAATTTCCTCATATAGGAGTCTTTGGATGCACTTTAGGGTTTAGTAGATAACAGTCCGAAAAAAAAGCTAAAATTTACTTTTTTGATAAATTTCTTTTATTATATATGAACCCTGAATTTTCCCAGAATTTTGGCATCTCGGAACCTATGAAGATGAATAACAAAAAAAAAAAAATCCTATTATTTTATTTTCTTACTTTTTTTTCTAAATAAAGAGTGTTATATGTGGGTTTTAGCTTTTTGGTACTTAAACTACTTAAAAACACTTATAATACACATTTCTCGTAATGTCCTTTCGTTTCGCAAACATAATGTTCTTTGCATGTATTTAAGCCTTTTTGTAGATAACATGATCAAAAACACTCAAAATATATGTTTTTGGTAATTTTAATCTGTTTCTCCATAAAAGGTGTTTTGCATGCGTTTTAGCGTATTGGTATGTAATGAGCTCAGAAACACTTCAAGGCAAGTTCATCGTAAAAGTTGTTTTTATTCCCATGTAATGTGACTGCCATGCTTTTTAGTGCTTTGTTGCCTAACACGCTCAAAAACACTCAAAAGGCACTTTTCTGGTAATATCATATTTTTTCCCACATAAAGCTAGTTTTCCATTGGAATTTGGGATGTTGGTAACTAAGAATGTAAAAAAAAAATTCAAAACACAGGCATTTAGTAAGGTTTTTCTATTTCTTAATTAAAAGTGTTATTCATGAGTTTCAGCACTTTGGTATGTAAGAAACTTTTATTATACACACATTTGGTAAGTTATTTCTGTTTTAAAATTAAAAGTGTTATTCATGAGTTTTAGCTTTTTGGTATGTAAGAAACTTGTATATGTACACGAGTTTTTTTAATTTTTTACCTTGTGGTTCTTGTCAAACTATAAAACACTCATACACTTTTCTCGTAATTTTTTTTTCTTTGTCAATATAAAGTGCTTTCAATCCATTTTTGCATTTATTGTAGGTAACAAGCTCAAAAACACATTAAAATATATCTTTTTGGTAATGTTATTCTATTTCTTTATATTGGTTGGTTTACATCCGTTTTAGCGTTTTTCTACGTATATCACCGAAAAGACACGTTTTCAGTAATATTGTTGAAATTGCTGAAAAAACACTCAAAAGACAGTTTTCTCGTAAAGTCGTGTAATTTCCCCATATAGGTGGATTTGCATGCACTTCATGATTTGTACATAACTCCAGAAAAAAGCTAAAATTATTTTTTTTTATGATTTTTTTTTTACAAAATTTCCATGAATTTTGCCAGAATTTTGGCATCTCCATACCTATGAAGATGAATAACAAATTTTTTTTCTTCTCTCTATAGTGTTATTTGTGGGTTTTAGCTTTTTAGTACTTAGGGAACTTAAAAACACTCATATTACACGATTTTCGAAATGTCCTTTTGTTACACAAACATAGGGTTCTTTACATGTATTTAAGCGTTTTTATAGGTTAAATGATCAAAAACAATCAAAATACATGTTTTTGGTAATGTTATTTTGTTTCTCCATAAAAGGTGTTTTGCATGCGTTTTAGCGATTTGGTATGTAAGGAGTTAAAAAACACTTAAAAGGCAAGTTCTTCGTAAAAGTTGGTTTTATTCCCATGTAATGTGATTGTTCTGTTTTTTTTTTTTTTTTTTTTGTGCTTTGTTACATATCACGGTCAAAAACACTAAAAAGACACTTTTTTGGTAATGTCATTTTTTTCCCACATGAAGGTAGTTTCGCATGTAATTTGGCATTTTCGGAACGAAGAATGTGAAAAACACTCAAAATACACAATTTGGTAAGGTAGTTCTGTTTACCGACTTAAACTGTTATTCATGCATTTCATCATTTGGTACGTTTCTCTATATACACGAGTTTTTGCGTTTATTGCCTTGTTGTTCTTTTAAAACTATAAAACACTCATTATACACGTTTCTCGTAATGTCCTTTTGTTTCCTAATATAGAGTGCTTTACATCCATTTTCGCATTTTTTTTTTTTTTGTAACAAGCTCAAAAACACTCAATATATATCTTTTTGGTAATGTTATTCTTTTTCTTCATATAGGTTAGTTTGTTTCATATAGGTTAGTTAGATGTAATTTTCCCATATAGGTGGATTTGCATGCACTTCAGGGTTTGTACATAACTCTGGAAAAAAGCTAAAATTTTTTTATAATGATTTTTTTTTTTTAATTTCCATGAATTTTGCCAGAATTTTGGCATCTCGGTACCTATGAAGATAAATAACCAAAAAAAAAAAAAAAATTCTCTCTATAAAGTGTTATTTGTGGGTTTTAGTTTTTTGGTACATAAGGAACTTAAAAACACTCATAATACACGATTTTCGTAATGTCCTTTTGTTATACAAACATAGAGTTCTTTACATGTATTTAAGCGTTTTTATAGGTTACATGATCAAAAACACTCAAAATACATATTTTTCGTAATGTTATTCTCTTTCCTCATAAAGGGTGTTTTGCATGCGTTTTAGCGATTTGGTATGTAAGGAGTTAAAAAACACTTAAAGGCAAGTTCTTCGTAAAAGTTGGTTTTATTCCAATGTAATGTGATTGTTCTGCTTATTAGTGCTTTGTTGTATAGAGAGCTGAAAAACACTAAAAAGACACTTTTTTGGTAGTCATTTTTTTTTCCCACATGAAGGTAGTTTCGCATGTAATTTGGGATTTTCGTAACTAAGAATTTGAAAAACACTCAAAATACACAATTTGGTAAGGTAGTTCTGTTTCTCAATTAAGAGTGTTATTCATACATTTCAGCATTTTGGTATGTAAGAAACTTCTCTATATACACGAGTTTTTGTGTTTTTTGACTTGTGATTCTTCTGAAACTATAAAACACTCATTATACAAGTTTCTCGTAATGTTCTTTTGTTTCCAAATATAGAGTGCTTTCCATCCATTTTCGCATTTTTTGTAGGTAACAAGCTGAAAAGCACTCAAAATATATCTTTTTGGTAATGTTATTTTATTTCTTCATATTGCTTGGTTTGCATCGTTTTAGCGTTTTTCTTCGTAAATCACTGAAAAGACACGTTTTCAGTAATATTGTTGTAATTGCTGGAAAACACTCAAAAGACAGACTTCTGGTAAAGTCGTGTAATTTTGCCATATAGGTGGCTTTGCAAGTATTGTTGGGTTTGGTACATAATTCTGGAAAAAAGCTAAAAATTTTTTTTCTAATGTTTTTTTTACATAAATCCCCTGAATTTTGCCTGAATTTTGCATCTTCATACCTATGTAGATGAATAACAAAAAAAGAAAATTCTTTTTTTTTTTTTTTCTCTCTTTTTGTGGGTTTTAGTTCTTTTGTACTTGAGAAACTTAAAAACAATCATAATACACGATTTTCGTAACGTCCTTTCGTTTCACAGACATAGAGTTCTTTGCATGTATTTAAGCGTTTTTATAGGTAACATGATCAAAAACACTCAAAATACATGTTTTTGGTAATGTTATTCTGTTTCTCCATAAAGGGTGTTTCGCATGCGTTTTAGCGTTTTGGTATGTAAGGAGTTAAAAACACTTACAGGCAAGTTCTTCGTAAAAGTTGGTTTTATTCCTATATAATGTGATTATTCTGCTTTTTAGTGCTTTGTTGCATATCCCGCTCAAAAACACTCAAAAGACACTTTTCTGATAATATCATTTTTTTTCCCACTTAAAGCTAGTTTCGCACGTAATTTGGGATTTTCGTAACTAAGAATGTGAATAACACTCAAAATACACACATTTAATAAGGTAGTTCTGTTTCTCAATTAAAAGTGTTATTCATGAATTTTAGCATTTTGGTATGTAAGAAACTTCTCTAGAGACACGAGTTTTTGCGTTTTTTGTCTTGTGGTTCTTGTGAAACTATAAAACAATCATTATACACATTTCTCTAAATGTTCTTTTGCTTCCCAATATAGAGTGCTTTTACATCCATTTTCGCGTTTTTTGTAGGTAAAAAGCTTAAAAACACTTTTTGGTTATGTTATTCTATTTCTTCATATTCGTTGCTTTGCATCAGTTTTAGGGTTTTTCTACGTAAAACACTGAAAAGACACGTTTTCAGTAATTTTGTTTTGGATTCATATATTGACTGACTTCCATATTATATATCGGTTTGGTGCCTGACATGGTGAAAAACACTGAAAAGACAGGTTTCTGGTAAAGTCGTTTAATTTCCTCATATAGGAGCCTTTGTATACTCTTTAGGGTTTGGTAAATAACAATCCTAAAAAAAACTAAAATTAACTGAATTTTGGCAGAATTTTCGAATCTCGGTACTTATGAAAATCAATACCAAAAAATGCTATTTTTTTATTTATTTTTTCTTGTTTTTTTCTTTTTAAAGAGTGTTATTTGTGTGTTTCAACGTTTTGGTACTTAAGGATCTTAAAAACATAATAATACACATTTCTCGTAATGTCCTTTCGTTTCCGAAAGATAGGGTTCTTTGGAAGTATTTAAGCGTTTTTATAGGTAACATGATCAAAAACACTTAAAACACATGTTTTTTGTAATGTTTTTCTGCTTCTCCATAAAGGTGTGGTTTGCATGCGTTTTAGCGTTTTGGTATGTAAGGAGCTCAAAAAAAACACAATGGCAAGTTCTTGGTGAAAGTTGGTTTTATTCCCATGTAATGTGATTGCTCTGCTTTTTAGTGCTTTATTGCCTAACACGGTCAAAAACACTCAAAAGACACTTCTGGTAATGTCATTTTTTTCCCACATAAATCTAGTTTCGCATGCTATTTCGGATTCTGCTAAGAATGTGAAAAACACTGAAAATAAACGCTTTTGGTAAGGTTGTTATGTTTTTCAATTAAGATTGTAATTAATGAGCTTCAGCATTTTGGTATCTAAGAAACTTTTTTCGTTTTTTGCCTTGTGGTTCTTATGAACGACAAGTTCTTTTGCTCGAAAATAATAAGACACTCATTATACACGTTTCTCGTAATGTCCTCTTGTTTCCCAAGAGGGAGTGCTTTGCATCCATTTTCACCTTTTTTGTAGGTAACAAGCTCAAAAACACTTAAAATATACCTTTTTGGTAATGTTATTCTTTTATTTTTTTCATGTAGGTTGGTTTCTATCCGTTTTAGCGTTTTTCTACGTAAAACACCGAAAAGACACGTTTTCAGTAATTTTGTTTTGGATTCCTATATAGAGTGATTTCCATGTTATTTATCGTTTTGGTGCCTAACATGCTGAAAAACAGTTATAAACCAGTTTTCTGGCAAAGATGTTTGATTTCACCATATAGGTGGTTTTGCATGCACTTTAGAGTTTGCTACATAACTATAAAAAAAAAAAAAAAAAAACTAAAATTAACTTTTTTGATAATGTTCTTATTTCATAAAATTTCATGAATTTTGCCCGAATATTAGCATCTTTGTACCTTTGAAGATGAATAAGAAAGAAAAAAAATATCGTATTTTTTTATTTATTTATTTTTTTTCTCAATAGAAAGTTATTTGTGGGTTTTAGCATTTTGGTACTTAATGAATTTAAAAACTCATAATACACGTTTTTTGTAATGTCCTTTTGTTTCCCATAAATAGGGTTCTTAGCATATACGAGTATTTAAGCGTTTTATTGGTAACATGATCAAAAACACTCAAAATACATGTTTTTGGTAAATTTATTCTGTTTCTCTATGAAGTGTATTTTGCATGCATTTTAGCGTTTTGTTATATAAGGAGCTCAAAAACACTTAAAGGCAAGTTCTTGGTAAAATTGGTTTTATTCCTATGTAATGTGATTGCCCTTCTTTTTAGTGCTTAACTGCCTATCACGCTCAAAAACACTCATTAGACACTTTTCTGAAAATGTCATTTTTTTTTTTTTTTACCATATAAAGCTGGTTTCGCAATCAATTTGGGTTTTGAGTATCTAAGAATGTGAAAAGCACTCAAAATACACGCATTTAGTAAGGTTGTTCTTTTCCTCAATTAAGAGTGTCATTCACGAGTTTCAGCATTTTCGTATCTAGGAAACTTCTCCATATACACGAGTTTTTGCATTTTTTGCCTTGTTGTTCTTTTGAACTATAAAACACTCATTATACACTTTTCTCGCAATGTCCCTTTCTTTCCCAATATAGAGTGCTTTGCATTAATTTTTGCGTTTTTTTTTTAAGGTAAGCTCAAAAAACACTCGAAATGTACCTTTTTGGTAATGTTTTTCTATTTCTTGATATTGGTTGGTTTGCATCTGTTTTAGCGTTTTTGTACGTAAAATACTGAGAAGACACGTTTTAAGTATTTTTTTTTGGATTCCCATATTGAGTGAGTTTATTATTATTTATCGTTTTGGTTCCTAACATGCTGAAAAACACTCAAAAGACAAAATAAAGTCATTGAATTTCCTCATATAAGAGGCTTTTCATGCTCTTTAGGGTTTGGTACTTAACAGTCCGAAAAAAAAAGCTAAAACCAACTTTTTTGATAATATTCTTTTATCATTAATTACCCTGAATATTCCCAGAATTTTGTCATCTCGGTACCTATGAAGATGAATGACAAAAAAATTTCAATTTTTCATTTTTTCATTTTTTTATTTTTTTTCTAAATAAAGTGTTATTTGTGGGTTTTAGCTTTTTGGTACTTCAGGAACTTAAAAACACTCATAATACACGTTTCTCGTAATGTCCTTTCATTTCCCAAACATAAGGTTTTTTTTATGTATTTAAGCGTTTTTATAGATAACATGATCAAAAACACTCAGAATACATGTTTTTGGTAATGTAATTCTGTTTCTCCACAAAGTGTTTTTTCCAGTCGTTTTAGCGTTTTGGTATATAAGGAGCTTAAAAACACTTAAAGGTAAGATTTTGGTAAAAATTGGTTATATTCGAATTTAATGTAATTCCTCTGCTTTTTAGTGCTTTATTGCCTATCACGCTCAAAAACATTGAAAAATACATTTTTCTGGTAATGTCATTTTTCCCACATAAATCTGGTTTCGCATGCAATTTGGGGTTTTGGTAATTAAAAATGTGAAAAGCTCTCAAAATACACGCATTTAGTAAGGTTTTTCTGTTTCTCAATTAAGAGTGTTATTCATGAGTTTCAGCATTTTGGTATCTAAGAAACTTATATATATATATATATATACGAGTTTTTGCGTTTTTTGCATTGTGGTTCTTGTGAAACCATAAAACACTCATTATACACGTCTCTCGTAATGTCCTTTTGTTTCCCAATATAGAGTGCTTTGCATCCATTTTCGCGTTTCTTGTGGTTAAGAGGCTCAAAAACACTCAAAATATACCTTTTTGGTAATGTTATTCTATTTCTTCATATTGGTTGGTTTGCATCCGTTTTAGCGTTTTTCTACGTTAAACACGGAAAAGACACGTTTTCAGTAATTTTTTTTGCATTCACATATTGAGTGACTTCCATATTATTTATCCTTTTGATGCCTAACATGCTAAAAAAGAAAACACTCAAAAGAGAGGTTTCTGGTAAAGTCGTGTAATTTCCTCATATAGGTGGCTTTGGATGCACTTTAAGGTTTGGTACATAACAGTCCGAAAAAAAAGATAAAATTAACTTTTTTGATAATGTTAATTTTTCCATATAATTTCCCTGATTTTTGCCAGACTTTCGGCATCTCAGTACCTATGAATATGAATAACAAAAAAAAAATTTGCTATTTTTATTTATATTTTTCTCTATAAAAAGTGTTATTTGTGGCTTTTAGCTTTTTGATACTTAAGAAACTGAAAAACACTCATAATACACGTTTATCGTAATGTTTTTTTTTTCGTTCATAGGTAACATGATCAAAAACACCCAAAATACGTGTTTTTGGAAATGTTATTCTGTTTCTCCATAAAGGGTGTTTTGCATGCATTTTAGAGTTTTTGTATCTAAGGAGCTTAAAAATCTTAAAGGTGAAAATTGGTTTTATCCCTATGTAATGTGATTGCCATGCTTTTTAGTGCTTTATTTCCTAACACGCTCAAAAACACTAATAAAAAACTTTTTTATGTTAGTCTTTTTTTTTCCCACATTTTTATCCCACAATATTTCTCATGCAATTTGGGGTTTTGGTAACTAAGAATGTGAAAAACACCCAAAATACACTCATTTGGTAAGCTTTTTCTTTTTCTTTATTCTTTGTAACATTTGGTTGTATTCCAATGTAATGTGATTGTTCTGCTTTTTAGTCCTTTGTTGCATATAACGCTCAAAAACACTCAAAAGACACTTTTCTGGTAATGTCATTTATTTCTCACATAAACCTTGTTTCGAATGTAATTTGGGATTTTCGTAACTAAGAATGTGAAAACTCATGAATAACACTCTTAATTGAGAAACAGAACAACCTTACTAAATGCGTGTATTTTGAGTGCTTTTCACATTCTTAGTTACCAAAATAACAAATTGCATGCGAAACCAGCTTTATGTGGAAGAAAATGACATTACCAGAAAAGTGTCTTTTGAGTGTTTTTGAGCGTGATAGTCAATAAAGCACTAAAAAGCAGGGGGAATCACTTTACATGGCAAAAAAATCAATTTTTACCAAGAACTTGCCTTTAAGTGTTTTCAGCTCCTTATATACGAAAACGCTAAAACGCATGCAAAACATGTTACCAATAAAAACGCTTAAATACATGCAAAGAACCCTATTTATTTGGAAACGAAAGGACATTACGAGAAACGTGTATAATGAATGTTTTTAAGATCATTATTTACCAAAAAGCTAAAAGCCACAAATAACACTGTTTATTGAGAAAAAAATAAAAATAAATACAATATTTTTTTTTTCTTTTTCATCTTGACAGGTACCGAGATGACAAAATTTGGGCAAAATTCAGGAAATTATGAGTCAATTATCAAAAAAGGTAATTTTAGCTTTTTTTTTTTCGTACTGTTATATACCAAACCCTAAAGTGCATGGAAAGCCACCTACCTATATGGGGAAATTAAACGTCTTTGCCAGAAAACTGTCTTATGAGTGTTTTTCAGGTTGTTAGGTACCATTACGGTAAATAACATGCAAGTCACTCTATATGGGAATCTAAAACAAAATTACTAAAAACGTGTCATTTCGGTGTTTTACGTAGAAAAACGCTAAAACGGATGCAAACCAACCAATAAGAAATAAAATAACATTACCAAAAAGATACATTTTGAGTGTTTTTGAGCTTGTTACCTACAAAAAACGCGAAAATGGATGTAAAGCACTCCCTATTGGGAAACAAAAGTACATTACGAGAAACGTGTATAATGAATGTCTTATTATTTTTGAGCAAAAGAACTTGTGGTTCACAAGAACCACAAGGCAAAAAACGCAAAAACTCGTGTATATAAAGAAGTTTCTTAGATACTAAAATGCTGAAACTCATGAATAACAATATTAATTGAGAAACAGAAGAACCTTACCAAATGCGTGTATTTTTAATGTTTTTCACATTCTTAGCAAAACCCCAAATAGCACGTGAAACTATATTGCAAAAAAATGACATTACCAGAAGTGTCTTTTGAGTGTTTTTGAGCGTGTTAGGCAATAAATCACAAAAAAATAAAAAAAACAGGGGAATCACATTACATGGGAATAAAACCAACTTTTACCAAGAACTTGCCTTAAGTGTTTTTGAGCTCCTTACAAACCAAAACGCTAAAACGGATGCGAAAAAATCCTTTATGGAGAAGCAGAATAACATTACTAAAAACATGTGTTTTAAGTGTTTTTGGCCATGTTACCTATAAAAATGCTTAAATGCATGAAAAGAATCCTGTTTGGGAAACGAAAGGACATTACGAGAAACGTGTATCAGGACCGTTTTTAAGTTCCTTAAGTACCAAAACGTTAAAACCTACAAATAACACTATAGAGTAAAAAAAAATAAATAAATAAATAAATAACTTTTTTTTTATATTGATTTTCATAGGCACCAATATGCCAAAATTCTGCCAAAATTCAGGGAATTTATGTGGAAAAAAGAACATTATCAAAAAAGTTAATTATAGCTCTTTTTTCGGATTTTTATGTACCAAACTCTAAAGTGCATGCCACCATAAGGAAGTTAAACGACTTTACCAGAAACCTGTTTTTTTCAGTGTTTTTCAGCATGTTAGGCACTAAAACGATAAATAATATGGAAGTCAGTCAATATGTGAATCCAAAACAAAATTACTGAAAAGTGTCTTTTCAGTGTTTTACGTAGAAAAACGGTAAAACGGATGGAAACCAACAAATAAGAAGAAATAGAATAACATTACCAAAAAGTGTTTTTTGAGCTTTATGCCTACAAAAAAACGCGCAAATGGATGGAAAACACTCTATATTGGGAAGCAAAAGGACATTACGAGAAATGTGTATAATGAGGGTTTTATAGTTTCACAAGAACCACAAGGCAAAATACGCAAAAACTTGTGTATATAGAGAAGTTTCTTACATACCAAAAACGCCAAAACTCATGAATAACACTTTTAATTGAAAAACAGATCTAACTTACCAAATGTGTGTTTTTTGAGTGTTTTTCACATTCTTAGTTACGAAAATCTCAAATTACATACGAAACTAGCTTTATGTGAGAAAAAAAATGACATTACCAGAAAAGTGTCTTTTGAGTGTTTTTGAGCGTTATATGCAACAAACACTAAATAGCAGAACAATCACATTACATTGGAATAAAACCAAATTTTACGAAGAACTTGCCTTTAAGTGTTTTTTAACTCCTTACATACCAAAACGCTAAACGCATGCAAAACAACCTTTATGGAAAAACACAATAACATTACCAAAAACATGTATTTTGAGTGTTTTTGATCATGTTACCTATAAAATAGCTTAAATACATGCAAAGAACGCTATGTTTGTGAAACGAACATTACGAAAATCGTGTATTATGAGTATTTTTAAGTTCCTTAACTACCAAAAATCTAAAACCCACAAATAGCACTCTTTATAGAGAAAAAAAAAATAATAGATTTTTTTTTGTTATTCATCTTTTTGGTACTTAAGGAACTTAAAAACATTTGTATTACACATTTTTCGTAATGTCCTTTTGTTTTGCAAACATAAGGTTCTTTGCATATATTTAAGCGTTTTTATAGATAACATGATCAAAAACAATCAAAATACATGTTTTTCGTAATGTTATTCTGTTTCTCCATAAAAGGTGTTTTGCTTGCTTTTTAGCGTTTTGGTATGCAATGAGCTCAAAAACACCTAAAGGCAAGTTCCTGGTAAAAGTTGCTTTTATTCCCATGTAATGTGATTGCCCTGCTTTTTAGTGGTTTATTGCCTAACACGCTCAAAAATACTCGAAAGACATTTTCTGGTAATATTATTTTTTTCTCACATAAAGCTAGTTTCGCATGGAATTTGCGGTTTTGGTAACTAAGAATGTGAAAAACACTCAAAATATAGGCATTTAGTAAGTTTGTTCTGTTTCTTAATTAAAAGTGTTATGAGTTTAAGCATTTTGGTATGTAAAAAACTTCATGTACACGAGTTTTTGAGTTTTTTGCCTTGTGGTTCTTGTGAAACTATAAAACACTCATTATACACGTTTCTAGTAATGTCCTTTTCTTTCCTAATATAGAGTGCGTTTCATCCATTTTCGCATTTTTTTTGGTAACAAGGTCAAAAACACATCAATATATATAATTTTGGTAATGTTATTCTATTTCTTCATATTGGTTGATTTGCATCCGTTTTAGCATTTTTCTACGTAAATCGCTGAAAAGACACATTTTCAGTAATATTATTGAAATTGCTGAAAAAAAACACTCAAAAGATAGGTTTCTGTTAAAGTCGAGTAATTTCTCCATATAGGTGGCTATTGCATTCACTTCAGGGTTTGGTACATAACTCCGGAAAATAGCTAAAATTATTTTGTTTTATAATTATTTTTTTTACAAAATTTCCCTAATTTTTTTCAGAATTTTGGTATCTCGGTACCTATGAAGATGAATATTTTTTTTCTCTCTCTCTATAAAGTGTTATTTGTGAGTTTTAGCTTTTTGGTACTTAAAGAACTTAAAAACACTCATAATACACGATTTTCGTAATGTCCCTTTCATAGGATTCTTTACATAGGATTCTTTACATGTATTTAAGCGTTTTTATAGGTAACATGATCAAAAACACTCAAAATACATTTTTTTGGTAATGTTATTCTGTTTCTCCATAAAGGGTGTTTTACATGCGTTTTAGCGTTTTGGTATGTAAGGAGTTAAAAAACACTTAAAAGCAACTTCTTCGTAAAAGTTGGTTTTATTCCCAAGTAATGTGATTGTTCTGCTTTTTAGTGCTTTGTTGCATATCACGCTCAAAAACACTCAAAGACATTTTTCTGGTAATGTCATTTTTTTCCCACATAAAGCTAGTTTCGCATGTAA
Organism: Scylla paramamosain; assembly: GCF_035594125.1. Lineage (NCBI taxonomy): Eukaryota > Metazoa > Arthropoda > Malacostraca > Decapoda > Portunidae > Scylla > Scylla paramamosain. The sequence goes on along the minus strand of NC_087157.1, from coordinate 16,536,674 downwards.
TTTTGCAATTTCGTAATTAAGAATGTGAAAAACATTCAAAATACACAATTTGGTAGGGTAGTTCTGTTTCTCCATTAAAAGTGTTATTTATGCATTTCATCATTTTGGTATGTAAGAAACTTCTCTATATAAACGAGTTTTTGCGTTTATTGCCTTGTGGTTCTTGTGAAACTATAAAACACTTATTATTTCTCATTTCTAGTAATGTTCTTTTGTTTCGTAATATTGAGTGCTTTCTATCCACTTTTGCATTTTTTGTAGGTAACAAGCTTAAAAACACTCAAAATATATCTTTTTGGTAATGTTATTCTATTTCTTCATATTTGTTGGTTTGCATCCGTTTTAGCGTTTTTCTTCGTAAATCTCTGAAAAAACTTGTTTTCAGTAATATAGTTGAAATTGCTTCTGGTACAGGTTTCTGGTAAAGTTGTGTAATTTTTCCATATAGGTGGCTTTGCATGCACTTCAGGGTTTGGTACATAACTCCGGAAAAGAGCTAAAATTATTTTATTTATTTATTTTTTTTCTTTATGTAATTTTCCTGATTTTTGCCAGAATTTTAGCATTTCGGTACCTATGAAGATATATAACAAAAAAGAAAAAAAATTTATTCATTTATTTTTTTTTTTCTTGTATAAAAAGTGTTATTTGTGTGTTTTAGCTTTTTGGTACTTCAAGAACCTAAAAACTCTCATAATACATAATTTACGTAATATCCTTTCGTTTCACAAACATAGGGTTCTTTGTATGTATTTAAGCGTTTATATAGGTAACATCATCAAAAACACTTAAAATTCATGTTTTTAGTAATGTTATTTTGTTTCTCCATAAAGGGTGTTTTCCATGCCTTTTAGCGTTTTCTTATGTAAGGAGCTAAAAACACTGAAAGGCATGTTTTTGGTAAAAGTTGGTTTTATTCCTATGTAATGTGATTGTTCTGCTTTTTAGTGCTTTGTTGCATAGCACGCTATAAAAACCTCAAAAGACACTTTTCTGGTAATGTCATTTTTTCCCACATAAAACTAGTTTTTCTTGTAATTTCGGATTTTTGTAACTAAGAATGTGAAAAACACTCAAAATACTTACATTTGGTAAGATAGATCTGTTTCTCTGAAGTCTTATTCATAAGTTTCAGCATTTTGGAATGTAAGAAACTTCTTCATATACACGAGTTTTTTGCGTTTTTTGCCTTGTGGTTCTTGTGAAACTATAAAACACTCATTATACTCGTTTCTCGTAATGTCATTTTGCTTCCCAATATAGAGTGTTTTCCATCCATTTTCGCGTTTTTTTGTAACAATTTCAAAAACACCCAAAATATACCTTTTTGGTAATGTTATTCTATTTCTTCATTTTGGTTGGTTTCCACCCGTTTTAGCGTTTTCTACGTAAAACACCGAAAAGACACGTTTTCACTAATTTTTCCATATAGATTGACTTCTTTGGGTTTTATCGTGTTGGTTCCTAACATGCTGAAAAACATCCATAAGACAGTTTTGTGGCAAAAACGTTTAATTTCCCATATAGGTGGCTTTGCATGCACTTTAGGGGTTTGGTACATAACAGTCCTAAAAAAAAAGCTAAATTTATCTTTTTTGATAATGTTCTTATTTCATATAATTTCCTGAACTTTGCCCGAATTTTGGCGCCTCGTTACCTGTGAAGATGAATAAAAAGGAAAAAAAATATCGTATATATTTTTTATTTTTTATTTTTTTCTCAATAAAGAGTATAATTTGTAATACACGTTTCTCGTAATGTTTTTTTCGTTTTCCAAAAATAGGGTTCTTTGCATGTATTTAAGCGTTTTTATTGGTAACATGATTAAAAACACTCAAAATACATATTTTTGGTAAAGTTATTCTGTTTCACCATAAAGGGTATTTTGCATGCATTTTATTGTTTTGGTATATAAGGAGCTCAAAAACACTTAAAGGCAAGTTCTTGTTAAAAATTGGTTTAATTCCAATGTAATGTGATTGCCCTGCTTTTTAGTGATTTATTGCATAACACGCTCAAAAACTCTCAAAAGACATTTTTCTGGTAATGTCATTTTTTTTTTCCATATAAACCTGGTTTTGCATGCAATTTGGGGTTTTGGTAACTAAGAATGTGAAAAGCACTCAAAATACACGCATTTAGTAAGATTGTTCTGTTTCTCAATTAAGAGTGTTCTTCATGAGTTTCACCATTTTGGTATCTACGAAACTTCTTCATATACACTAGTTATTGCATTTTATGCCTTGTGGTTCTTTTGAACTATAAAACCATCATTATACACTTTTCTTGCAATGTCCTTTTTTTTCCCATTATAGAGTGCTTTGCACCAATTTTCCTGTTTTTTATAGGTAACAAGCTGAAAAACACTCAAAATATACCTGTTTGGTAATGTTTTTCTATTTCTTTATATTGGTTGGTTTGCATCCGTTTTAACGTTTTTCTACAATTTAGGGCAATTATATGATAAAAGAATATTATCAAAAAAGTTAATTTTAGCTTTTTTTTTCAAACTGTTATGTACCAAACCCTAAAGTGTATGCAAAGCCTTCTATATGAGGAAATTAAACGACCTTATCAGAAATCTGTCTTTTGAGTGTTGTTCAGCATGTTAGGCACCAAAACGATAAATAATAAGGAACTCACTCTATATGGGAATTCAAAACAAATTACTAAAAACTTTTTAGTAATTTGTTTTGAATTCCCATATAGAGTGAGTTCCTTATTATTTATCGTTTTGGTGCCTAACATGCTGAACAACACTCAAAAGACAGATTTCTGATAAGGTCGTTTAATTTCCTCATATAGAAGGCTTTGCATACACTTTAGGGTTTGGTACATAACAGTTTGAAAAAAAAAGCTAAAATTAACTTTTTTGATAATATTCTTTTATCATATAATTGCCCTAAATTTTCCCAGAATTTTGGCATCTCGGTACCTAAGAAGATAAATAAAAAAAAAAAAACTATTTTTTTTTTATATTTATTTATTTATTTTTTTCTCAATAAAGAGTGTTATTTGTGGGATTTAGCTTTTTGGTACTTAAGGAACTTAAAAACACTTATAATACACGTTTCTCGTAATGTCCTTTCCTTTCCCAAATATAAGGTTCTTTGTATGTATTTAAATGTTTTTATAGATAACATGATCAAAAACACTCAAAATACAAGGTTTTCGTAATGTTATTCTGTTTCTCCATAAAGTGTGTTTTACATGCGTTTTAGCAGTTTTGTACATAAGGAGCTCAAAAACACTTAAAGGCAAGTTTTTGTTATAAATTAGTGTTATTGCAGTGTAATATGATTGCCCTGCTTTTTAGTGCTTTATTGCATATCACGCTCAAAAACACTTAAAAGACACTTTTCTGACAATGTCATTATTTTGTCACATAAAGGTGGTTTCGCATGCAATTTGGGGTTTTGGTAACTAAGAATGTGAAAAGCACTCAAAATACACGCATTTAGTAAGGTTGTTCTGTTTCTGAATTAGGAGTGTTATTCATGAGTTTCAGCATTTTGGTATCTAGAAAATCTCTCCATATACACGAGTTTTTGCGTTTTTTGCTTTGTGGTTCTTTTGAACTATAAAACAGTCTTTAGACAATTTTCTTGCAATGTCCTTTTCTTTCCCAATATAGAGTGCTTTACATCAATTTTCGCGTTTTTTGTAGGTAATAAGCTCAAAAACACACAAAATATACCTTTTTAGTAACGTTTTTCTATTTCTTGATATTGCTTGGTTTCCATCCGTTTTAACGTTTTTCTACGTAAAACACTGAGATGACACGTTTTCAGTAACTTTGTTTTGGATTCCCATATAGAGTGAGTCCCTTATTATTTATCGTTTTGGTGCCTAACATGGTAAAAAACACTCAAAACACAGATTTCATGTAAGGTCGTTTAATTTCCTCATATTGGAGGCTTTGCATGCACTTTAGGGTTTGGTACATAACAGTCCGAAAAAAAAGCTGAAATTAACTTTTTTGATATTATTCTTTTATCATAAAATTGCAGTGAATTTTCCCAGAATTTTGAGTGTTTTTCACATTCTTAGTTACCAAAACCCCAAAATGCATGCGAAACCAGGTTTATATGGAAAAAAAAATGACATTACCAGAAAAATGTCTTTTGAGTGTTTTTCAGCGTGTTATGCAATAAATCACTAAAAAGCAAGGCAATCACATTACATTGGAATTAAACCAATTTTTAACAAGAACTTGCCTTTAAGCTGAAACTTATGAATAAGACTTCAGAGAAACAGATCTATCTTACCAAATGTAAGTATTTTGAGTGCTTTTCACATTCTTAGTTACGAAAATCCGAAATTACAAGAAAAACTAGTTTTATGTGGGAAAAAATGACATTACCAGAAAAGTGTCTTTTGAGTGTTTTAAAGCGTGCTATGCAACAAAGCACTAAAAAGCAGAACAATCACATTACATAGGAATAAAACCAACTTTTACCAAAAACATGCCTTTCAGTGTTTTTAGCTCCTTACATAAGAAAACGCTAAAACGCATGGAAAACACCCTTTATGGAAAAACAAAATAACATTACTAAAAACATGAATTTTAAGTGTTTTTGATGATGTTACCTATATAAACGCTTAAATACATACAAAGAACCCTATGTTTGTGAAACGAAAGGATATTACATAAATTATGTATTATGAGAGTTTTTAGGTTCTTTAAGTACCAAAAAGCTAAAACACACAAATAACACTTTTTATAGAAGAAAAAAATAATAAATGAATAAATTTTTTTTCTTTTTTGTTATATATCTTCAGAGGTACCGAAATGCTAAAATTCTGGCAAAAATCAGGAAAATTAGATAAAGAAAAAAAAAATAAATAAAATAATTTTAGCTTTTTTCCGGAGTTATGTACCAAACCCTGAAGTGCATGCAAAGCACTTCAGAGAAATAACAATATGGAAAAATTACACGACTCTACCAGAAAACTGTACCAGAAGCAATTTCAACTATATTACTGAAAACAAGTGTTTTCATAGATTTACGAAGAAAAACGCTAAAACGATGCAAACCAACCAATATGAAGAAATAGAATAACATTACCAAAAAGATATATTTTGAGTGTTTTTAAGCTTGTTACCTACAAAAAATGCAAAAGTGCATAGAAAGCACTCTATATTACGAAATAAAAGAACATTACTAGAAATGAGAAATAATAAGTGTTTTATAGTTTCACAAGAACCACAAGGCAATAAACGCAAAAACTCGTTTATATAGAGAAGTTTCTTACATACCAAAATGATGAAATGCATAAATAACACTTTTAATGGAGAAACAGAACTACCCTATCAAATTGTGTATTTTGAATGTTTTTCACATTCTTAATTACGAAATTGCAAAATTACATGCGAAACTAACTTTATGTGGGAAAAAAATGACATTACCAGAAAAATGTCTTTGAGTTTTTTTGAGCGTGATATGCAACAAAGCACTAAAAAGCAGAACAATCCCATTACTTGGGAATAAAACCAACTTTTACGAAGAAGTTGCTTTTAAGTGTTTTTTAACTCCTTACATACCAAAACGCTAAAACGCATGTAAAACACCCTTTATGGAGAAACAGAATAACATTACCAAAAATATGTATTTTGAGTGTTTTTGATCATGTTACCTATAAAAACGCTTAAATACATGTAAAGAACCCTATGTTTTTATAAGAAAAGGACATTACGAAAATCATGTATTATGAGTGTTTTTAAGTTCCTTAAGTACCAAAAAGCTAAAACTCACAAATAACACTTTATAGAGAGAAAAAAAAATATTCATCTTCATAGGTACCTAAATACCAAAATTCTAAAAAAATTTAGGGAAATTTTGTAAAAAAAATAATTATAAAACAAAATAATTTTAGCTATTTTCCGGAGTTATATACCAAACCCTGAAGTGCATGCAATAGCCACCTATATGGAGAAATTACTCGACTTTAACAGAAACCTGTCTTTTGAGTGTTTTTTTTTTCAGCAATTTCAATAATATTACTGAAAATGTGTCTTTTCAGCGATTTACGTAGAAAAATGCTAAAACGGATGCAAACCAACCAATATGAAGAAATAGAATAACATTACCAAAATTATATATATTGATGTGTTTTTCACCTTGTTACCAAAAAAAATGCGAAAATGGATGAAACGCACTCTATATTAGGAAAGAAAAGGACATTACGAGAAACGTGTATTATGAGTGTTTTATAGTTTCACAAGAACCAAAAGGCAAAAAACTCAAAAACTCGTGTACATGAAGTTTCTTACATACCAAAATGTTTAAACTCATAACACTTTTAATTAAGAAACAGAACAACCTTACTAAATGCCTATATTTTGAGTGTTTTTCACATTCTTAGTTACCAAAACCCCAAATTCCATGCGAAACTAACTTTATGTGAGACAAATATAATATTACCAGAAAATGTCTTTCGAGTGTTTTTGAGCGTGTTAGGCAATAAACCACTAAAAAGCAGGGCAATCACATTACATGGGAATAAAAGCAACTTTTACCAAGAACTTGCCTTTAGGTGTTTTTGAGCTCATTACATACCAAAACGCTAAAACGCATGCAAAACACCTTTTATGGAGAAACGGAATAACATTACGAAAAAACATGTATTTTGAGTGTTTTTGATCATGTTATCTATAAAAACGCTTAAATACATGCAAAGAACCTTATGTTTGCAAAACAAAAGGACATTACGAAAAATGCGTAATAGAAATGTTTTTAAGTTCCTTAAGTACCAAAAAGATGAATAACAAAAAAAAATCTATTATTTTTTTATTATTTTTTTTTCTCCATAAAGAGTGTCATTTGTGGGTTTTAGATTTTTGGTAGTTAAGGAACTTAAAAATACTCATAATACACGATTTTCGTAATGTTCGTTTCACAAACATAGCGTTCTTTGCATGTATTTAAGCTATTTTATAGGTAACATGATCAAAAACACTCAAAATACATGTTTTTGGTAATGTTATTGTGTTTCTCCATAAAGGTTGTTTTGCATGCGTTTAGCGTTTTGGTATGTAAAGAGTTAAAAACACTTAAAGGCAAGTTCTTCGTAAAATTTGGTTTTATTCCAGTGTAATGTGATTGCCCTGTTTTTTTGTGATTTACACTCAAAAGACACTTTTCTGGTAATGTCATTTTTTTCTCACATAAACCTAGTTTCGTATGTAATTTGGGATTTTCGTAACTAAGAATGTGAAAAACATTCAAAATACACACATTTGGTAAGTTAGATCTGTTTTTCAATTAAAAGTGTTATTCATGAGTTTTAGCGTTTTTGGTATGTAAGAAACTTCTCTATATACACAAGTTTTTGCGTATTTTGCCTTGTGGTTCTTGTGAAACTATAAAACACTCATTATACACATTTTTCGTAATGTCCTTTTGCTTCCCAATATAGAGTGCTTTCCATCCATTTGCGCGTTTTTTTGTAGGCAAAAAGCTCAAAAACACTTTTTGATAATGTTATTCTATTTCTTCTTATTTGTTGGTTTGCATCCGTTTTAGCGTTTTTCTACGTAAAACACTGAAAAGACACTTTTTCAGTAATTTTGTTTTGGATTCACATATTGACTGACTTCCATATTATTTATCGTTTTAGTGCCTAACATGCTGAAAAACACTGAAAAAACAGGTTTCTGGTAAAGTCGTTTAACTTTTTTATATAGGTGGCATGCACTTTAGAGTTTGGTACATAAAAATCCGAAAAAGAGCTATAATTAACTTTTTTGATAATGTTCTTTTTTCCAAATAAATTCCCTGAATTTTGGCAGAATTTTGGCATATTGGTGCCTAAGAAAATCAATATAAAAAAAAAGTTATTTATTTTTTTATTTTTTTCTCTATAAAGAGTGTTATTTGTGGGTTTTAACGTTTTGGTACTTAAGGAACTTAAAAACGGTCCTGATACACGTTTCTCGTAATGTCCTTTCGTTTCCCAAACAGGATTCTTTTCATGCATTTAAGCATTTTTATAGGTAACATGGCCAAAAACACTTAAAACACATGTTTTTAGTAATGTTATTCTGCTTCTCCATAAAGGATTTTTTCGCATGCGTTTTAGCGTTTTGGTTTGTAAGGAGCTCAAAAACACTTAAGGCAAGTTCTTGGTAAAAGTTGGTTTTATTCCTATGTAATGTGATTGCCCTGTTTTTTTTTTTTTTTTGTGTGTGATTTATTGCCTAACACGCTCAAAAACACTAAAAAGACACTTCTGGTAATGTCATTTTTTTCCAATATAGTTTCACGTGCTATTTGGGGTTTTGCTAAGAATGTGAAAAACATTAAAAATACACGCATTTGGTAAGGTTCTTCTGTTTCTCAATTAATATTGTTATTCATGAGTTTCAGCATTTTGGTATCTAAGAAACTTCTTTATATACACGAGTTTTTGCGTTTTTTGCCTTGTGATTCTTGTGAACCACAAGTTCTTTTGCTCAAAAATAATAAGACATTCATTATACACGTTTCTCGTAATGTACTTTTGTTTCCCAATAGGGAGTGCTTTGCATCCATTTTCGCGTTTTTTGTAGGTAACAAGCTCAAAAACACTCAAAATGTAACTTTTTGGTAATGTTATTTTATTTCTTCTTATTGGTTGGTTTGCATCCGTTTTAGCGTTTTTCTACGTAAAACACCGAAAAGACACGTTTTTAGTAATTTTGTTTTAGATTCCCATATAGAGTGACTTGCATGTTATTTACCGTAATGGTGCCTAACAACCTGAAAAACACTCATAAGACAGTTTTCTGGCAAAGACGTTTAATTTCCCCATATAGGTGGCTTTCCATGCACTTTAGGGTTTGGTACATAACAGTACGAAAAAAAGAAAGCTAAAACTACCTTTTTTGATAATTGACTCATAATTTCCTGAATTTTGCCCAAATTTTGGCATCTCGGTACCTGTCAAGATGAAAAAGAAAGAAAAAAAATATCGTATTTATTTTTATTTTTTTCTCAATAAACAGTGTTATTTGTGGCTTTTAGCTTTTTGGTAAATAATGATCTTAAAAACACTCATTATACACGTTTCTCGTAATGTCCTTTCGTTTCCAAATAAATAGGGTTCTTTGCATGTATTTAAGCGTTTTTATTGGTAACATGTTTTGCATGCGTTTTAGCGTTTTCGTATATAAGGAGCTGAAAACACTTAAAGGCAAGTTCTTGGTAAAAATTGATTTTATTGCCATGTAAAGTGATTCCCCCTGCTTTTTAGTGCTTTATTGACTATCACGCTCAAAAACACTCAAAAGACACTTTTCTGGTAATGTCATTTTTTTCCACATAAAGCTGGTTTCGCATGCAATTTGTTATTTTGGTAACTAAGAATGTGAAAAGCACTCAAAATACACGCATTTAGTAAGGTTGTTCTGTTTCTCAATTAAGAGTGTTATTCATGAGTTTTCACATTCTTAGTTACGAAAATCCCAAATTACATTCGAAACTAGGTTTATGTGAGAAATAAATGACATTACCAGAAAAGTGTCTTTTGAGTGTTTTTGAGCGTTATATGCAACAAAGGACTAAAAAGCAGAACAATCACATTACATTGGAATACAACCAAATGTTACAAAGAATAAAGAAAAAGAAAAAGCTTACCAAATGAGTGTATTTTGGGTGTTTTTCACATTCTTAGTTACCAAAACCCCAAATTGCATGCGAAATATTGTGGGATAAAAATGTGGGAAAAAAAAGACTAACATAAAAAAGTTTTTTTTTAGTGTTTTTGAGCGTGTTAGGAAATAAAGCACTAAAAAGCATGGCAATCACATTACATAGGGATAAAACCAATTTTTACCTTTAAGATTTTTTAAGCTCCTTAGATACAAAAAACTCTAAAATGCATGCAAAACACCCTTTATGGAGAAACAGAATAACATTACCAAAAACACGTATTTTGGGTGTTTTTGATCATGTTACCTATGAACGAAAAAAAAAAACATTACGATAAACGTGTATTATGAGTGTTTTTAAGTTTCTTAAGTATCAAAAAGCTAAAAGCCACAAATAACACTTTTTATAGAGAAAAATATAAATGAAAATAGCAATTTTTTTTTTGTTATTCATATTCATAGGTACTGAGATGCCGAAAGTCTGGCAAAATTCAGGGAAATTATGTGGAAAAATTAACATTATCAAAAAAGTTAATTTTATCTTTTTTTTCGGACTGTTATGTACCAAACCTTAAAGTGCATCCAAAGCCACCTATATGAGGAAATTACACGACTTTACCAGAAACCTCTCTTTTGAGTGTTTTCTTTTTTAGCATGATAGGCATTAAAAGGATAAATAATTCACTCAATATGTGAATGCAAAAAAAATTACTGAAAACGTGTCTTTTCCGTGTTTAACGTAAAAAAACGCTAAAACGGATGCAAACCAACCAATATGAAGAAATAGAATAACATTACCAAAAAGGTATATTTTGAGTGTTTTTGAGCCTCTTAACCACAAGAAACGCGAAAATGGATGCAAAGCACTCTATATTGGGAAACAAAAGGACATTACGAGAGACGTGCATAATGAGTGTTTTATGGTTTCACAAGAACCACAATGCAAAAAACGCAAAAACTCGTATATATATATAAGTTTCTTAGATACCAAAATGCTGAAACTCATGAATAACACTCTTAATTGAGAAACAGAAAAACCTTACTAAATGCGTGTATTTTGAGAGCTTTTCACATTTTTAGTTACCAAAACCCCAAATTGCATGCGAAACCAGATTTATGTGGGAAAAATGACATTACCAGAAAAATGTATTTTTCAATGTTTTTGAGCGTGATAGGCAATAAAGCACTAAAAAGCAGACGAATTACATTAAATTCGAATTAAACCAATTTTTACCAAAATCTTACCTTTAAGTGTTTTTAAGCTCCTTATATACCAAAACGCTAAAACGCCTGGAAAAAACACTTTATAGAGAAACAGAATTACATTACCAAAAACATGTATTCTGAGTGTTTTTGATCATGTTATCTATAAAAACGCTTAAATACATAAAAAAATACCTTATGTTTGGGAAATGAAAGGACATTACGAGAAACGTGTATTATGAGTGTTTTTAAGTTTCTGAAGTACCAAAAAGCTAAAACCCACAAATAACACTTTATTTAGAAAAAAATAAAAAATAAGAAAATGAAAAATAGAAATTTTTTTGTCATTCATCTTCATAGGTACCGAGATGACAAAATTCTGGGAATATTCAGGGTAATTAATGATAAAAGAATATTATCAAAAAAGTTGGTTTTAGCTTTTTTTTCGGACTGTTAAGTATCAAACCCTAAAGAGCATGAAAAGCCTCTTATATGAGGAAATTCAATTACTTTATTTTGTCTTTTGAGTGTTTTTCAGCATGTTAGGAACCAAAACGATAAATAATAATAAACTCACTCAATATGGGAATCCAAAAAAAAAATGACTTAAAACGTGTCTTCTCAGTATTTTAGGTACAAAAACGCTAAAACAGATGCAAACCAACCAATATCAAGAAATAGAAAAACATTACCAAAAAGGTACATTTCGAGTGTTTTTTGAGCTTACCTTAAAAAAAAAAACGGGAAAATTAATGCAAAGCACTCTATATTGGGAAAGAAAGGGACATTGCAAGAAAAGTGTATAATGAATGTTTTATAGTTCAAAAGAACAACAAGGCTAAAAACGCAAAAACTCGTGTATATGGAGAAGTTTCCTAGATACCAAAATGCTGAAACTCGTGAATGACACTCTTAATTGAGGAACAGAACAACCTTACTAAATGCGTGTATTTTGAGTGCTTTTCACATTCTTAGCTACTCAAAATCCAAATTGATTGTGAAACCAGCTTTATATGGTAAAAAAAAAAAAATGACATTTTCAGAAAAGTGTCTAATGAGTGTTTTTGAGCGTGATAGGCAGTTAAGCACTGAAAAGAAGGGCAATCACATTACATAGGAATAAAACCAATTTTACCAAGAACTTGCCTTTAAGTGTTTTTGAGCTCCTTATATAACAAAACGCTAAAGTGCATAGAAAATACACTTCATAGAGAAACAGAATAAATTTACCAAAAACATGTATTTTGAGTGATTTGATCATGTTACCAATAAAACGCTTAAATATATGCTAAGAACCCTATTTATGGGAAACAAAAGGACATTACAAGAAACGTGTATTATGAGAGTTTTTAAATTCATTAAGTACCAAAAAGCTAAAACCCACAAATAACTTTCTATTGAGAAAAAAAATAAATCAATAAATAAAAAAATACGATATTTTTTTTTCTTTCTTATTCATCTTCACAGGTACAGAGATGCTAATATTCGGGCAAAATTCATGAAATTTTATGAAATAAGAACATTATCAAAAAAGTTAATTTTAGTTTTTTTTTTTTCGATAGTTATGTAGCAAACTCTAAAGTGCATGCAAAACCACCTATATGGTGAAATCAAACATCTTTGCCAGAAAACTGGTTTATAAGTGTTTTTCAGCATGTTAGGCACCAAAACGATAAATAACATGGAAATCACTCTATATGGGAATCCAAAAAAAAATTATTGAAAACGTGTCTTTTCGGTGTTTTACGTAGAAAAACGCTAAAACGGATAGAAACCAACCTACATGAAAAAAAAAAGAATAACATTACCAAAAAGGTATATTTTAAGTGTTTTTGAGCTTGTTACCTACAAAAAAGGTGAAAATGGATGCATAGCACTCCCTCTTGGGAAACAAGAGGACATTACAAGAAACGTGTATAATGAGTGTCTTATTATTTTCGAGCAAAAGAACTTGTGGTTCACAAGAACCACAAGGCAAAAAACGAAAAAAGTTTCTTAGATACCAAAATGCTGAAACTCATTAATTACAATCTTAATTGAAAAACATAACAACCTTACCAAAAGCGTTTATTTTCAGTGTTTTTCACATTCTTAGCAGAAACCGAAATAGCATGCGAAACTAGATTTATGTGGGAAAAAAATGACATTACCAGAAGTGTCTTTTGAGTGTTTTTGACCGTGTTAGGCAATAAAGCACTAAAAAGCAGAGCAATCACATTATATGGGAATAAAACCAACTTACACTAAGAACTTGCCATTATGTTTTTTTTGAGCTCCTTACATACCAAAACGCTAAAACGCATGCAAACCACTCGATTATGGAGAAGCAGAAAAACATTACAAAAAACATGTGTTTTAAGTGTTTTTGATCATGTTACCTATAAAAACGCTTAAATACTTGCAAAGAACCCTATCTTTCGGAAACGAAAGGACATTACGAGAAATGTGTATTATGACTGTTTTTTAAGATCCTTAAGTACCAAAACGTTAAAACCCACAAATAACACTCTTTAAAAAGAAAAAAACTGGAAAAAAATAAATTAAAAAATAGCATTTTTTGGTATTGATTTTCATAAGTACCGAGATGCCAAAATTCTGCCAAAATTCAGTGAATTTATGTGGAAAAAAGAACATTATCAAAAAAGTTAATTTTAGTTTTTTTTTCGGATTGTTATTTACCAAACCCTAAAGAGTAAACAAAGGCTCCTATATGAGGAAATTAAACGACTTTACCAGAAACCTGTCTTTTCAGTGTTTTCAGCATGTCAGGCACCAAACCGATATATAATATGGAAGTCAATCAATATATGAATCCAAAACAAAATTACTGAAAACGTGTCTTTTCAGTGTTTTACGTAGAAAAACGCTAAAACTGATGCAAAGCAACGAATATGAAGAAATAGAATAACATAACCAAAAAGTGTTTTTAAGCTTTTTACCTACAAAAAACGCGAAAATGGATGTAAAAGCACTCTATATTGGGAAGCAAAAGGACATTTAGAGAAATGTGTATAATGATTGTTTTATAGTTTCACAAGAACCAAAAGACAAAAAACGCAAAAACTCGTGTCTCTAGAGAAGTTTCTTACATACCAAAATGCTAAAATTCATGAATAACACTTTTAATTGAGAAACAGAACTACCTTATTAAATGTGTGTATTTTGAGTGTTTTTCACATTCTTAGTTACAAAAATCCCAAATTACGTGCGAAACTAGCTTTATGTGGGGAAAAAAATGATATCAGAAAAGTGTCTTTTGAGTGTTTTTGAGCGGGATATGCAACAAAGCACTAAAAAGCAGAATAATCACATTATATAGGAATAAAACCAACTTTTACGAAGAACTTGCCTCTAAGTGTTTTTAACTCTTTACATACCAAAATGCTAAAACGCATGCGAAACACCCTTTATGGAGAAACAGAATAACATTACCAAAAACATGTATTTTGAGTGTTTTTGATCATGTTACCTATAAAAACGCTTAAATGCATGCAAAGAACTCTATGTCTGTGAAACGAAAGGACGTTACGAAAATCGTGTATTATGATTGTTTTTAAGTTTCTCAAGTACAAAAGAACTAAAACCCACAAATAGAGAAAAAAAAAAAAAAAAAGAATTTTCTTTTTTTGTTATTCATCTACATAGGTATGAAGATGCAAAATTCAGGAAAATTTCAGGGAATATATGTAAAAAAAACATTAGAAAAAAAAATTTTAGGTATTCTCCAGAATTATGTACCAAACCCAACAATACTTGCAAAGCCACCTATATGGCAAAATTACACGACTTTACCAGAAATCTGTCTTTTGAGTGTTTTCCAGCAATTACAACAATATTACTGAAAACGTGTCTTTTCAGTGATTTACGAAGAAAAACGCTAAAACGGATGCAAACCAAGCAATATGAAGAAATAGAATGACATTACCAAAAAGATATATTTTGAGTGTTTTTCAGCTTGTTACCTACAAAAAATGCGAAAATGGATGGAAAGCACTCTATATTTGGAAACAAAAGAACATTACGAGAAACTTGTATAATGAGTGTTTTATAGTTTCAGAAGAATCACAAGTCAAAAAACGCAAAAACTCGTGTATATAGAGAAGTTTCTTACATACCAAAATGCTGAAATGTATGAATAACACTCTTAATTGAGAAACAGAACTACCTTACCAAATTGTGTATTTTGAGTGTTTTTCAAATTCTT
Source organism: Scylla paramamosain (assembly GCF_035594125.1). Taxonomy (NCBI): domain Eukaryota; kingdom Metazoa; phylum Arthropoda; class Malacostraca; order Decapoda; family Portunidae; genus Scylla; species Scylla paramamosain. The sequence continues at coordinate 16,521,636 of NC_087157.1, read as the reverse complement.
AGTTACGAAAATCCCAAATTACATGCGAAACTACCTTCATGTGGGAAAAAAAATGACTACCAAAAAAGTGTCTTTTTAGTGTTTTTCAGCTCTCTATACAACAAAGCACTAATAAGCAGAACAATCACATTACATTGGAATAAAACCAACTTTTACGAAGAACTTGCCTTTAAGTGTTTTTTAACTCCTTACATACCAAATCGCTAAAACACATGCAAAACACCCTTTATGGGGAAACAAAATAACATTACGAAAAATATGTATATTGAGTGTTTTTGATCTTGTAACCTATAAAAACGCTTAAATACATGTAAAGAACTCTATGTTTGTATAACAAAAGGACATTACGAAAATCGTGTATTATGAGTGTTTTTAAGTTCCTTATGTACCAAAAAACTAAAACCAACAAATAACACTTTATAGAGAGAATTTTTTTTTTTTTTGGTTATTTATCTTCATAGGTACCGAGAGGCCAAAATTCTGGCAAAATTCATGTAAATTTTGTAAAAAAAAATCATTATAAAAAAATTTTAGCTCTTATCCAGAGTTATGTACAAACCCTGAAGTGCATGCAAATCCACTTATATGGGAAAATTACATCTAAAAACCTATATGAAACAAACTAACCTATATGAAGAAATAGAATAACATTACCAAAAAGATATATTTTGAGTGTTTTTGAGCTTGTTACAAAAAAAAAATGCAAAAATGGATGTAAAGCACTCTATATTAGGAAACAAAAGGACATTACGAGAAACGTGTATAATGAGTGTTTTATAGTTTTAAAAGAACCACAAGGCAATAAACGCAAAAACTCGTGTATATAGAGAAACGTACCAAATGATGAAATGCATGAATAACAGTTTAAGTCGGTAAACAGAACTACGTTACCAAATTGTGTATTTTGAGTGTTTTTCACATTCTTCGTTACGAAAATGCCAAAATACATGCGAAACTACCTTCATGTGGGAAAAAAAAATGACATTACCAAAAAAGTGTCTTTTTAGTGTTTTTGACCGTGATATGTAACAAAGCACAAAAAAAAAAAAAAACAGAACAATCACATTACATGGGAATAAAACCAACTTTTACGAAAAACTTGCCTTTAAGTGTTTTTTAACTTCTTACATACCAAATCGCTAAAACGCATGCAAAACACCTTTTATAGAGAAACAGAATAACATTACCAAAAACATGTATTTTGATTGTTTTTGATCATTTAACCTATAAAAACGCTTAAATACATGTAAAGAACCCTATGTTTGTGTAACAAAAGGACATTTCGAAAATCGTGTAATATGAGTGTTTTTAAGTTCCCTAAGTACTAAAAAGCTAAAACCCACAAATAACACTATAGAGAGAAGAAAAAATTTTTGTTATTCTTTTTCATAGGTATGGAGATGCCAAAATTCTGGCAAAATTCATGGAAATTTTGTAAAAAAAATCATAAAAAAAAATAATTTTAGCTTTTTTCTGGAGTTATGTACAAATCATGAAGTGCATGCAAATCCACCTATATGGGGAAATTACACGACTTTACGAGAAAACTGTCTTTTGAGTGTTTTTCAGCAATTTCAACAATATTACTGAATACGTGTCTTTTCGGTGATATACGTAGAAAAACGCTAAAACGGATGTAAACCAACCAATATAAAGAAATAGAATAACATTACCAAAAAGATATATTTTAATGTGTTTTTGAGCTTGTTACCTACAATAAATGCAAAAATGGATTGAAAGCGCTTTGTATTGACAAAGAAAAAAAAAATACGAGAAACGTGTATGAGTGTTTTATAGTTTGACAAGAACCACAAGGTAAAAAACTCAAAAAACTCGTGTACATATAGAAGTTTCTTACATACCAAAAAGCTAAAACTCATGAATAACACTTTTAATTTTAAAATAGAAATAACTTACCAAATGTGTGTATAATAAAAGTTTCTTACATACCAAAGTGCTGAAACTCATGAAAAACACTTTTAATTAAGAAATAGAAAAACCTTACTAAATGCCTGTGTTTTGAGTTTTTTTTTTTACATTCTTAGTTACCAATACCCCAAATTCCAATGGAAAACTAGCTTTATGTGGAAAAAAATATGATATTACCAGAAAAGTGCCTTTTGAGTGTTTTTGAGCGTGTTAGGCAACAAAGCACTAAAAAGCATGGCAGTCACATTACATGGGAATAAAAACAACTTTTACGATGAACTTGCCTTGAAGTGTTTTTGAGCTCATTACGCTAAAACGCATCCAAACCCCTTTTATGGAGAAACAGATTAAAATTACCAAAAACATATATTTTGAGTGTTTTTGATCATGTTATCTACAAAAACGCTTAAATACATGCAAAGAACATTATGTTTGCGAAACGAAAGGACATTACGAGAAATGTGTATTATAAGTGTTTTTAAGCAGTTTAAGTACCAAAAAGCTAAAATCCACATATAACACTCTATATTTAAAAAAAAAAAGTAAGAAGATAAAATAACAGAATTTTTTTTTTTTTTTTTTGTTATTCATCTTCATAGGTTCCGAGATGCCAAAATTCTGGGAAAATTCATGGTTCTTATATGATAAAAGAAATTTATGAAAAAAGTAAATTTTAGGTTTTTTTTCGGACTGTTATGTACCAAACCCTAAAGTGCATCCAAAGACTCCTATATGAGGAAATTAAACGACCTTACCAGAAATCTCTTTTTTGAGTTTTTTTCAGCATGTTAGGCACCAAAACGATAAATAATAAGGAACTTACTCTATATGAAAATCCAAAACAAGATTGCTGAAAACGTGTTTTTTCTGTGCTTTACGTAGAAAAACGCTAAAACGGATGCAAACCAACCAATATAAAAAAAAAGGAAAAACATTACCAAAAAGGTATATTTTGAGTGTTTTTGAGCTTATTACCTACAAAAAACGCGAAAATTGATGCAAAGCACTCTATATTAGAAAACAAAAGTACTTTGCAAGGAAAGTGTATAATGAGTTTTTTATAGTTCAAAAGAACCAAAAGGCAAAAAACAAAAACTCGTGTATATGGAGAAGCTTCCTAGATACCAAAATGCTGAAACTCATGAATAACACTCTTAATTGAGGAAGAGAACAACCTTACTAAATACGTGTATTTTGAGTGCTCTTCACATTCTTAGTTATCAAAACACCAAATTGCATGCGAAACCACCTTTATGTGAGGAAAAAATGACATTATCAGAAAAGTGTCTTTTAAGTGTTTTTGAGCGTGATAGACAATAAAGCACTAAAAAGCAGGCCAATCATATTACATTGCAATAACACCAATTTATACCAAAAAACTTGCCTTTAAGTGTTTTTGAGCTCCTTATATACCAAACCGCTAAAACGCATGCAAAACAAACTTTATGGAGAAACAGAATAATACTACCAAAAACATGTATTTTGAGTGTTTTTGATCATGTCATCTATAAAAACGCTTAAATACATGCAAAGAACATTATGTTTGGGAAACAAAAGGACATTACGAGAAACGTGTATTATGAGTGTTTTTTTTAAGTTCCTTAAGTACCAAAAAGCTAAAACCCACAAATAATACACTTTATTTAGAGAATAAAAAAATAAAAAAAAAAAATATGAATTTTTTTTTTTGTTATTCATATTCATAGGTACCGAGATGCCAAAATTCTAAGAAAATTCAGGGCAATGATATGATAAAAGAATATTATCAAAAAAGTTAATTTCAGCTTTTTTTCGGACTTCTGTACCAAACCCTAAAGTGCATGTAAATCCTCCTATATATAAGGAAATTAAACGACCTTACCATAAATCTGTGTTTTGAGTGTTTTTTAGCATGTTAGGCACCAAAACGATAAATAATAAGGAACTCACTCTATATGGGAATCCAAAACAAAGTTACATAAAACGTGTTTTCTCATTGTTTTACGTAGAAAAACGCTAAAACGGATGCAAAGTAACCAATATCAAGAAATAGAAAAACGTTACTAAAAAGGTATATTTTGAGTGTTTTTTAGCTTATTACCTACAAAAAACGCGAAAATTGATGCAAATCACTCTATATTGGGAAACAAAAGGACATTGCAAGAAAATTGTATAATGAGTGTTTTATATTTCAAGAAAACCACAAGGCAAAAAGCGCAAAATCTCGTGTATATGGAGAGGTTTCCTAGATAAAAAAATGTTAAAACTCATGTATAACACTCTTAATTGAGAAACACAACAACCTTAATAAATGCGTGTATTTTGAGGGCTTTTCACATTCTTAGTTACCAAACACCCCAAATTGCATGCGAAAATATATTTGTGGGAAAAAAAATGACTTTACCAGAAAAATGTCTTTTGAGTGTTTTTCAGCGTGAAAGGCAATAAAGCACTAAAAAGGACGGCAATTACATTACATTGAAGGAAAACGAATTTTTCCCAAGAACTTGCCTTTAAGTGTTTTTGAGCTCCTTATATGTTAAAACACTAAAACGCATGCAAAACACTCTTATGTTGAAACAGAATAACATTACCAAAAACTTGTATTTTGAGTGTTTTTGATCAAGTGTTAATAAAAACGCATAAATACATGCAAAGAACGCTATTTTTGGGAAACGAAAAGAGATTACGAGAAACATGTATTATAAGTGTTTTTAAGTTCATTAATTACCAAAAAGCTAAAAGCCACAAATAACACTCTTTATTGAGAAACAATAGATAAATAAAAAAAATACATTATTTTTTTTTCTTTCTTATTAATCTTCACAGGTACCGAGATGCCAAAATTCGGGCAAAATTCAGGAAATTATGTGAAATAAGTGCATTATCAAAAAAGTGTAATTTAGCTTTTTTTTTCGGACTATTATGTACTAAACACCTAAAGTGCATGCAAAGCCACCTATATGGGGAAATTAAACGTCTTTGCCAAAAAACGGTCTTAAGAGTGTTTTTCAGCATGTTAGGAACCAACACAATAAATAAAATGGAAGTCAATCTATATGGGAATCCAAAACAAAATTAATAGAAACGTGTTTTTTCGGTGTTTTACGTAGAAAAATGCTAAAATGGATGGAAACCAACTAATATGAAGAAATAAAATAACATTACCAAAAAGGTATATTTTGAGTGTTTTTGAAATTATTACCTAGAAAAAACGCGAAAATGGATGGAAAGCACTCTATATTTTAAAGCAAAAGGACATTACACGAAACGTGTATAATGAGTGTTTTATAGTTTCACAAGAACTACAAGGCAAAAAACGCAAAAACTCGTGTATATAGAGAAGTTTATTATATTCCAAAATGCTGGAACTCTGGAACAACACTCTTAATTGAGAAACAGAACAATCTTACTAAATGCGTGTATTTTGAGTGCTTTTCACATTCTTAGCTACCAAAACCCCAAAATGCATGCGAAACCAGGTTTATATGGAAAAAAAATGACATTACCAAAAAAAATGTCTTTTGAGTGTTTTTGAGCGTGATAGGCATTAAAGCACTAAAAAGAAGGGCAATCACATTACATGGGAATAAAACCAATGTATACCAAGAACTTGCCTTTAAGTGTTTTTGAGCTCCTTATAAAACAAAACGATAAAATGCATGAAAAACACAATTGATGGAGAAACAGAATAACATTACCAAAAACATGTATTTAGAGTGTTTTTGATCATGTTACCAATAAAACGCTTAAATACATGCTAAGAACCCTAATTGTGGGAAACGAAAGGACATTACGAGAAACGTGTATTATGAGTGTTTTTAAATTCACTAAGAACCAAAAAGCTAAAAGCCACAAATGACTTTCTATTGAAAATAAATAAATAAATAAATACGATATTTTTCTTTCTTTCTTATTCATCTTCACAGGTAACGAGATGCCAAAATTCGGGAAAAAATTCATGAAATTTTGTAAAATAAGAACATTATCAAAAAACTTAATTTTAGCATTTTTTTCGACTTTTATGTAGCAAACCTTAAAGTGCATGCAAAACCACCTATAAGGTGAAATCAAACATCTTTGCCAGAAAACTGTCCTATGAGTGTTTTTCAGCATGTTAGGCACCAAAACGATAAATAATAAAAAGAAGTCACTCTATATGGGAATCAAAAACAAAATTACTGAAAACGTTTCTTTTCGGTGTTTTACGTAGAAAAACGCCAAAACGGATGCAAACCAACCAATATGAAAAAAAAGAATAACATTACCGAAAAGGTATATTTTGAGTGTTTTTAAGCTTGTTACCTACAAAAAAGGTGAAAATGGATGCAAAGCATTCCCTATTGGGAAACAAAAGGACATTACGAGAAACGTGTATAATGAGTATCTTATTATTTTCTAGCAAAAGAACTTGTGGTTCACAAGAACCAAACGGCAAAAAACGCAAAAACTCGTGTATATAAAGAAGTTTCTTAGATACCAAAATGCTTAAACTCATGAATAACAATCTTACTTGAAAAACAGAACAACCTTACCAAAAGCGTGTATTTTCAGTGTTTTTCACATTCTTAGCAAAATCCCAAATAGCATGCGAAACTAGGTTTATGTGGGAAAAAATGACATTACCAGAAATGTCTTTTGGGTGTTTTTGAGCATGTTACGCAATAAAGCACTAAAAAGCAGGGCAATCACATTAGATGGGAATAAAACCAACTTTGACCAAGAACTTGCCATTCTGTGTTTTTGAGCTCCTTACATACGAAAACGCTAAAACGCATGCAAAACACTCCTTTATGGAGAAGCAGAAAAACATTACAAAAAACATGTGTTTTAAGTGTTTTTGATCATGTTACCTATAAAAACGCTTAAATACATGCAAAGTACCCTATCTTTGGGAAACGAAAGGACATTACGAGAAACGTTTATAAAAAAATATGACTCTTTTTAAGTTCCTTAATTACCAAAATGTTAAAACCCACAAATAACACTCTTTAAAGAGAAAAAGAAATAAATAAAAAAAATAAAAAAATAGCATTTTTTTTTATTGATTTTCATAAGTACCGAGATGCCAAAATTCTGCCAAAATTCAGGGAAATTATGTGGAAAAAAGTTATCAAAAAAGTTAATTATAGCTTTTTTTTCGGATTGTTATTTACCAAACCCTAAAGAGCATGCAAAGCCACCTATATAAGGAAATTAAACGAATTTACCAGAAACCTGTCTTTTCAGTGTTTTTCAGCATGTTAGGCACCAAACCGATAAATAATATGGAAGTCAGTCAATATGTGAATCCAAAACAAAATTACTGAAAACATCTTTTCAGTTTTACGTAGAAAAAACGCTAAAACGGATGCAAAGCAACAAATATGAAGAAATAGAATAACATTACCAAAAAGAGTTTTTGAGCTTTTTACCTACAAACAACGCAAAAATGGATGTAAAAGCACTCTATATGGGGAAGCAAAAGGACATTTAGAAAAACGTGGATAATGATTGTCTTATAGTTTCACAAGAACCATAAGACAAAAAACACAGAACTCGTGTCTATAGAGAAGTTTCTTACATACCAAAATGCTAAAACTCATGAATAACACTTTTATTTGAGAAACAGAACTACCTTACTAAATGTGTGTATTTTGAGTGTTTTTCACATTCTTAATTACGAAAATCCCAAATTACGTGCGAAACTAGCTTTATGTGGAAAAAAAATGACATTATCAGAAAAGTGTCTTTTGAGTGTTTTTCAGCGTGATATGCAACAAAGCACTAAAAAGCAGAATAATCACATTATATAGGAATAAAGAAAACTTTTACGAAGAACTTGCCTTTAAGTGTTTTTAACTCCTTACATACCAAAACGCTTAAACGCATGCGAAACACCCTTTATGGAGAAACAGAATAACATTACCAAAAATATGTATTTTAAGTGTTTTTGATCATGTTACCTATATAAACGCTTAAATACGTGGAAAGAACCCTATGTCTGTGAAACGAAAGGACATTAAGAAAATCGTGTATTATTAATGTTTTTTTAAGTTCCTCAAGTACCAAAAAACTAAAACCCCACAAAGAGAGAAAAAATAAATGAAAAAAATAGATTTTTTTTTTTTGTTATTCATCTACATAGGTATGAAGATGCCAAAATTCAGGCAAAATTCAGGGAAATTATGTAAAAAAACATTATAAAAAAAAAATCAGCTTTTTTCTGGAATTATGTACCGTACCCAGAAGTGCATGCAAAGCCACCTATATGGGGAAATTACACGACCTTACCAGAAATCTGTCTTTTTAGTGTTTTTCAGCAATTTCAACAATATTACTGAAAACGTGTCTTTTCAGTAATTTACGAAGAAAAACGCTAAAACGGATGCAAACCAACCAATATGAAAAAATAGAATAACATTACCAAAAAGATATATTTTGAGTAATTTTCAGCTTGTTACCTACAAAAAATGCGAAAATGGATGGAAAGCACTCTATATTGGGAAACAAAAGAAGATTACGAGAAACGTGTATAATGAGTGTTTTTTAGTTTCAAACGAACCACAAGGCAAAAAACGCCAAAACTCGTGTATATAGAGAAGTTTCTCACATACCAAAATGCTGAAATGCATGAATAACACTTTTAATTGAGAAACAGAACTACCTTACCAAATGTGTGTATTTTGAGTGTTTTTCACATTCTTAGTTACGAAAATCCCAAATTACATGCGAAACTAGCTTTATGTGGGAAAAAAAACGATATTACTAGAAAAGTGTCTTTTGAGTGTTTTTTCAGCGTGATATGCAATAAACCACTAAAAAGTAGAACAATTACATTTCATTGGAATAAAACCCACTTTTAGGAAAAACTTGCCTTTGTGTTTTTTTAAACTCCTTACATACCAAAACGCTAAAACGCATGCAAAACACCCTTTATGGAGAAACAGAGTAACATTACTAAAAACATGTATTTTGAGTGTTTTTGATCATGTTATTTATAAAAACGCTTAAATACATGCAAAGAACCTTATGTTTGGGAAACAAATGGACATTACGAAAAACGTGTATTATGAGTGTTTTCAAGGTCCTTAAGTACCAAAAAAGATAAAACCCACAAATAACACTCTTTATAGAGAAAAAAAATAAATTTTGTTATTCATCTTCATAGGTACTTAGCTGCCAAAATTCTGGCAATAGTCTTTGGGAATCGAAAACAAAATTACTGGAAACGTGTCTTTTCGGTGTTTTACGTAGAAAAACGCTAAAATGGATGCAAACCAACCAATATGAAGAAAAAGAATAACATTACCAAAAAGGTATATTTTGATTGTTTTTGAGCTTGTTACAAAAAACGCGAAAATGGATGCAAAGCACTCCCTATTGGGAAAGAAAAGGACATTACGAGAAATGTGTATTATGAGTGTCTTAATATTTTCGGTCAAAAGAACTTGTTATTCACAAGAACCACAAGGCAAAAAATGCAAAAACTCGTGTATATAAAGAAGTTTTTTAGATACCAAAATGCTGAGACTCATGAATAATAATCTTAATTGAGAAACAGAACAACATTACCAAATGCCTGTATTTTGAGTGTTTTTTTTTTCACATTCTTAGCAAAAACCCCAAATAGCATGCGAAACTAGCTTTAAGTAGGGAAAAAATGATATTACCAGAAGTGTCTTTTGAGTGTTTTTGAGCGTGTTAGCCAATAAAGCACTAAAAAGGAGCGCAATCATATTACATTGAAATAAAACCAACTTTTACCAAGAACTTGCCTGAATTGTTTTTCAGCTCCTTACATACCAAATCGCTAAAACGCATGGAAAACACTCCTTTATGGAGAAGCAGAATAACATTACCAAAAACAAGTGTTTTTAAGTGTTTTTTATCATGTTACCAATAAAAACGCTTAAATACATGCAAAGATCCCTATATTTGGGAAACGAAAGAACATTACGAGAAATGTGTATTATGAATGTTTTTAAGTTACTTAAGTACCAAAACGTTAAAACCTACAAATAACACTCTTTATAAAGAGAAAAAAAATAAAAAAAAATAGCATTTTTATTTTTTTGTTATTGATGTTCACAATTATAAAGATGCTAAAATTCTGCCAAAATTCAGGGAAATTATGTGGAAAAAAGAACATTATCGAAAAAGTTAATTTTACCTTTTTTTTTCGGAGTTATGTACCAAACTATAAAGTGTATGCAAAGCCTCCTATTTGGGAAAATTTAATGACTTTACAAGAAACCTGTCTTTTGAGTGTTTTTCCGCATGTTAGGCACCAAAACGATCGATAATATGAGAGTCACTCAATATGGAAATCCAAAACAAAATTACTGAAAAAGTGTCTTTTAAAAGATTTACGTAGAAAAATGCTAAAACGGATGCAAACCAACCAATATGAAAAAAAAATAGTATAACATTACCAGAAAATAATATTTTGTGTTTTTGAGCTTGTTACATAAAAAAAAACGCAGAAATGGATGCAAAGCACTGTATATTAGGAAAAAAAGGACATAACGAGAAACGTGTATAATGAGTGTTTTATGGTTTTACCAAAATCACAAGGCAAAAAACGCAAAAACTCGTCTGTGGGGAGAAGTTTCTAAGATACCAAAATGCTGAAACTCATGAATAACACTCTTAATCAAGAAACAGAGCAACTTCACTAAATGCGTCTATTTTGAGTATTTTTTCTACATAGTTAACAAAACTCCAAATTCCATGCAAAATGTGGGAAAAAAAAATATTACCAGAAAAGTGTCTTTGAGTGTTTTTGAGCGTGTTAGGCAATAAAGCACTAAAAAGCAGGGCAATCACATTACATGGCAATAAAACCAACTTTTACGAAGAACTTGCCTTTTAGTGTTTTTAACACGCATTTAAAAAGGTTGTTCTGTTTCTCAATTAAGAGTGTTATTCATGAGTTTCAGCATTTTGGTATCTAGGAAACTTCTCCATATACACGAGTTTTTGCGTTTTTTGCCTTGTGGTTTTTTTGAATTATAAAACATTCATTATACACTTTTCTCGCAATATCCTTTTGTTTCCAAATATAGAGTGCTTTGTATTAATTTTTGCGTTTTTTTTTGTAGGTAACAAGCTCAAAAACACTAAAAATATACATTTTTGGTAATGTTTATCTGCTTCTTGATATTGGTTGGTTTGCATCAGTTTTAGCGTTTTTCTACGTAAAACACTGAGAAGACACGTTTTCAGTCATTTTGTTTTGGATTCCCACAGAATGAATTCCTTATTATTTATCGTTTTTGTGCCTAACATGCTGAAAAACACTCAAAAGAAAGATTTCTGGTAAAGTCTTGAATTTCCTCATACGCGAGGCCTTCCATGTCTTTTGAGTGTTTTTGAGCGTGGTACGCAATAAAGCACTAAAAGCCAGGGTAATTACATTACATGGGAATAAAACCAAATTTTACCAAGAACTTGCCCTTAAGTGTTTTTGAGCTCCTTACATACCAAAACGCTAAAACGCATGCAAAATATATTTTATGGAGAAACAGAACAATATTACCAAATACATGTATTTTGAGTGTTTTTGATCATGTTATCTTTAAAAACGCTTAAATACATGCAAAGAATCTTATGTTTGGGAAAGGAAAGGACATTACGAGAAACGTGTATTATGAGTGTTTTTTTTTTAAGTTCCTTCAGTACCTAAAAGCTAAAACCCACAAATAACACTCTTTATTTACAAAAAAAATAAAAATAAAATAAACAAAAAAATAAAAAAATGGGTATTTTTTTTTTTTGTTATTCATCCTTATAGGTACCGAGATGCCAAAATTCTGCCAAAATTTAGGGAATTTATGTGGAAAAAAGAACATTACCAAAAAAGTAAATTAAAGCCTTTTTTTCAGATTGTTATGTACCAAACCCTAAAGTGCATGCAAAGCCACATATATAGGGATGTTAAACGACTTTACCAGATACCTGTCTTTTCAGTGTTTTTCAGCAAGTTAGGCACCAAAACGATAAATAATATGGAAGTCAGTCAATATGTAAATCCAAAGCAAAATTACTGAAAACGTTTCTTTTCAGTGCTTTACGTAGAAAACGCTAAAGCAGAAACAAACCAACCTATATGAAGAAATAGAATAACATTACCAAAAAGATATTTTTTGAGTGTTTTTGAGCTTGTTACCTACAAAAAAAAAATGCAAAAATGGATGTAAGGCACTCTATATTGGGAAACAAAAGGACATTACGAGAAACGTGTATAATGAGTGTCTTATGGTTTTAAAAGAACCACAAGGCAATAAACGCAAAAACTCGTGTATACAGAGAAATTTCTTACATACTAAAATGATGAAATATATGAATAACACTTTTAATCGATAAACAGAAATACCTTACCAAATTGTGTATTTTAGGTGTTTTTCACATTCTTAGTTACGAAAATGCCAAATTACATGCGAAACTACCTTCATGTGGGAAAAATAAATTATATTACCAAAAATGTGTCTTTTTAGTGTTTTTCAGCGTGATATGCAACAAAGCAAGTAAAAAGCAGAACAATCACATTACATGGGAATAAAACCAACTTTTACGTAGAACTTGCCGTTAAGTGTTTTTTAACTCCTTACATACCAAATCCCTAAAACGCATGCAAAACACCCTTTATGGAAAAAGAGAATAATATTACGAAAAACATGTATTTTGAGTGTTTTTGGTCATGTAACCTAAAAAAACGCTTAAATACATGTAAAGAACCCTATGTTTTTATAACAAAAGGACATTACGAAAATCATGTATTATGAGTGTTTTTAAGTTCCTTAAGTACCAAAAAGCTAAAACCCACAAATAACACTCTTTATAGAGAGAGAAAAAAAATTTTGTTATTTATCTTCATAGGTACCGAGATGCCAAAATTCTTGAAAAATTCACGGAAATTTTGTAAGAAAATAATTATAAAAAAAAAAAATTAGCTTTTTTCCGGAGTTATGTACAAACCCTGAACTGCATACAAATCTACCTATATGGGGAAATTACACGACTTTACCAGAAACCTGTCTTTTGAGTGTTTTTTTTAGCAATTTCAACAATATTACTGAAAACGTGTTTTTTAGTGATTTACGAAGAAAAACGCTAAAACGGATGTAAACCAACCAATATGAAAATATAGAATAACATCACCAAAAATATATATATTTTGATGTGTTTTGGTGCTTGTTACCTACAAAAACTGCAAAAATGGATGGAAAGCACTTTATATTGGCAAAGAAAAAGACATTACGAGAAACGTGTATGAGTGTTTTATAGTTTGACAAGAACTACAAGGTAAAAAACTCAAAAACTCGTGTACATAAAGAAGTTTCTTACATACCAAAAAGCTAAAACTCATGAATAACACTTTTAATTTTAAAACAGAAATACCTTACCAAATGTGTGTATTAGAAAAGTTTCTTACATACCAAAATGCTGAAACTCATGAATAACACTTTTAATTAAGAAATAGAACATCCTTACTAAATGCCTGTGTTTTGAGTTTTTTTTTCACATTCTTAGTTACCAAAACCCCAAATTCCATGGAAAACTACCTTTATGTGGGAAAAAAATATGATATTACCAGAAAAGTGTCTTATGAGTGTTTTTGAGCGTGTTAGGCAATAAAGCACTAAAAAGCAGGGCAATCACTTTACATGGGAATAAAAACAACTTTTACGAAGAACTTGTTTCTAAGTGTTTTTGAGCTCATTACATACCAAAACGCTAAAACGCATGCAAAACAACTTTTATGGAGAAACAGATTAAAATTACCAAAAACATATATTTTGACTGTTTTTGATCATGTTATCTATAAAAACGCTTATATACATGCAAAGAACCTTATGTTTGCGAAACAAAAGGACATTATGAGAAATGTGTATTATAAGTGTTTTTAAGTTCATTAAGTACCAAAAAGCTAACACCCACAAATAACACTCTTTATTTAGATGGCAAAATTCTGGGAAAATTCAGAGCTACTATATGATAAAAGATAATTATCAAATAAGTTAATTTTAGCTTTTTTTTTTGACTGTTATATACCAAACCCTAAAGTGCATCCAAAGACTCCTATATGAGGAAATTAAACGAGTTTACCAGAAATCTTTTTTTTGAGTGTTTTTCAGCATGTTAGGCACCAAAACGATAAATAATAAGGAACTCACTCTATATGAGAATCCAAAACAGAATTGCTGAAAACGTGTTTTTTCTATGCTTTACGTAGAAAAACGCTAAAACGGATGGAAACCAACCAATATCAAGAAATAGAAAAACATTACCAAAATGTATATTTTGAGTGTTTTTGAGCTTGTTACCTACAAAAAACGCGAAAATTGATGCAAAGCATCAAACAAAAGTACTTTGCAAAAAAAGTGTATAATAAGTTTTTTATAGTTCAAAAGAACCAAAAGGCAAAAAAACACAAAAACTCGTGTATATGGAGAAGGTTCCTAGATACCAAAATGCTGAAACTCTTGAATAACACTCTAAATTAAGAAACACAACAACCTTACTAAATGCATGTATTTTTAGTGCTTTTCACATTCTTAGTTACCAAAACCCCAAATTGCATGCGAAACCACCTTTATGTGAGAAAAAATGACATTATCAGAAAATTGTCTTTTAAGTGTTTTGAGCGTGATAGGCAATAAAGCACTAAAAAGCAGGGCAATCATATTACATTGGAATAACACCAATTTATACCAAAAACTTGTCATTAAGTGTTTTTTGAGCTCCTTATATACCAAACCGCTAAAACGCATGCAAAACAAACTTTTAGGAGAAACAGAATAACATTACCAAAAACATGTATTTTGAGAGTTTTGATCATGTTATTTATAAAAACCGTTAAATACGTGGAAAGAAAATTATGTTTCGGAAACAAAAGGACATTACGAGAAACGTTTATTATGAGCGTTTTTTTAAGTTCCTTAAGTACCAAAAAGCTAAAACTCACAAATAACACTCTTTATTTAGAAAATAAAAAAATAAAAAAATTTAAAAAATAGGAATTTTTTTTTATTTATATTCATAGGTACCGAGATGCAAAATTCTGGGAAAATTCAGTGCAATTATATGATAAAAGAATATTATCAAAAAAGTTAATTTCAGCTTTTTTTTCGGACTGTTATGTACCAAACCCTAAAGTGCATGCAAAGCCTCCAATATGAAAAAATTAAATGACCTTACCTGAAATCTGTATTTTAAGTGTTTTTTACCATGTTAGGCACCAAAACGATAAATAATAAGGGACTCACTCTAATATGGGAATCCAAAACAAAGTTACTGAAAACGTGTCATCTCAGTGTTTTACGTAGAAAAACGTTAAAACGGATGGAAACCAAGCAATATCAATAAATAGAAAAAAACGTTACTAAAAAGATATATTTTGTGTGTCTTTGAGCTTATTACCTACAAAAAACGCAAAAATTGATGCAAAGCACTCTATATTGGGAAACAAAAGGACATTGCAAGAAAATTGTATAATTAGTGTTTTATAGTTCAAAAGAACCACAAAGCAAAAAACGCAAAAAACTTGTGTATATGGAGAGATTTTTTAGATACCAAAATGATGAAACTCATGAATAACACTCCTAATTCAGAACAAGAATAACCTTACTAAATGCGTGTATTTTGAGTGCTTTTCACATTCTTAGTTACCAAAACCCCAAATTGCATGCGAAACTACCTTTATATGACAAAAAAAAAGACATTATCTGAAAAGTGTCTTTTAAGTGTTTTTGAGCGTGATACGCAATAAAGAACTAAAAAGCAGGGCAATCATATTACACTGCAATAACACTAATTTATAACAAAAACTTGCCTTTAAGTGTTTTTGAGCTCCTTATATACAAAACTGCTAAAACGCATGTAAAACACACTTTATGGAGAAACAGAATAACATTTTGAGCTTGTTACCTATAAAAACACGAAAATTGGTGCAAACCACTCTATAATGGGAAAGAAAAGGACTTTGCAAGAAAAGTGTATAATGAGGGTTTTATAGTTCAAAAGAACCACAAGGCATAAAATGCAATAACTAGTGTATATGAAGAAGTTTCGTAGATACCAAAATGCTGAAACTCATGAAGAACACTCTTAATTGAGAAACAGAACAATCTTACTAAATGCGTGCATTTTGAGTGCTTTTCACATTCTTAGCTACCAAAACCCCAAAATGCATGCGAAACCAGGTTTATATGGAAAAAAAATGACATTACCAGAAAAATGTCTTTTGAGAGTTTTTGAGCGTGTTATGCAATAAATCACTAAAAAGCAGGGCAATCACATTACATTGGAATGAAACCAATTTTTAACAAGAACTTGCCTTTAAGTGTTTTTGAGCTCCTTATATACCAAAACAATAAAATGCATGCAAAATACCCTTTATGGTGAAACAGAATACCATTACTAAAAACATGTATTTTGAGTGTTTTTAATCATGTTACCAATAAAAACGCTTAAATACATGCAAAGAACCCTATTTTTGGGAAACGAAAGGACATTAAAAGAAACGTGTATTACAAATTATACTCTTTATTGAGAAAAAAATAAAAAATAAATAAATATACACGATATTTTTTTCCTTCTTATTCATCTTCACAAGTAACGATGTGCCAAAATTCGGGCAAAGTTAAGGAAATTATATGAAATAAGAACATTATCAAAAGGATAAATTTAGCTTTTTTTTCGTACTGTTATGTACCAAACCCCTAAGTGCATGCAAAGCCACCTATATGGGGAAATTAAACGTCTTTGCCACAAAACTCTCTTATGGATATTTTTCAGCATGTTAGGAACGAACACGATAAAACCTAAGGAAGTCAGTCTATATAGAAAAATTACTGAAAACGTGTTTTTTCGGTGTTTTACGTAGAAAACGCTAAAACGGATGTAAACCAACCAAAATGAAGAAATAGAATAACATTACCAAAAAAGGTATATTTTGAGTGTTTTTGAAATTGTTACAAAATAACGCGAAAATGGATGGAAAGCACTCTATATTGGGAAGCAAAATTACATTAAGAGAAACGAGTATAATGAGTGTTTTATAGTTTCACAAGAACCACAAGGCAAAAAACGCAAAAACTCGTGTATATGAAGAAGTTTCTTACATTCCAAAATGCTGAAACTTATGAATAAGACTTCAGAGAAACAGATCTGTCTTACCAAATGTGAGTATTTTGAGTGTTTTTCACATTCTTAGTTACGAAAATCCGAAATTACAAGAAAAACTAGTTTTATGTGGGAAAAAATGACATTACCAGAAAAGTGTCTTATGAGTGTTTTAGAGCGTGCTATGCAGCAAAGCACTAAAAAGCAGAACAATCACATTACATAGGAATAAAACCAACTTTTACCAAAAACATGCCTTTCAGTGTTTTTAACTTCTTACATAAGAAAACGCTAAAACGCATGCAAAACACCCTTTACGGAGAAACAAAATAACATTACTAAAAACATGAATTTTAAGTGTTTTTGATGATGTTACCTATAAAAACGCTTAAATACGTACAAAGAACCCTATGTTTGTGAAACGAAAGGATATTACGTAAATTATGTATTATGAGAGTTTTTAGGTTCTTTAAGTACCAAAAAGCTAAAACACACAAATAACACTTTTTATAGAAGAAAAAAAAATAAATGAATAAAATTTTTTTCTTTTGTTATATATCTTCATAGATACCGAAATGCTAAAATTCTGGCAAAAATCAGGAAAATTAGATAAAGAAAAAAATAAATAAATAAAATAATTTTAGCTCTTTTCCGGAGTTATGTACCAAACCCTGAAGTGCATACAAAGCCACCTATAAATTACATGACTTTACCAGAAACCTGTACCAGAAGTAATTTCAACTATATTACTGAAAACAAGTCATTTCAGAGATTTACGAAGAAAAACGCTAAAACGGATGCAAACCAACCAATATGAAGAAATAGAATAACATTACCAAAAAGATATATTTTGAGTGTTTTTAAGCTTGTTACCTACAAAAAATGCAAAAGTGGATAGAAAGCACTCTATATTACGAAAGAAAAGAACATTACGAGAAGTGAGAAATAATAAGTGTTTTATAGTTTCACAAGAACCACAAGGCAATAAACGCAAAAACTCGTTTATATAGAGAAGTTTCTTACATACCAAAATGATGAAATGCATAAATAACACTTTTAATGGAGAAACAGAACTACACTACCAAATTGTGTATTTTTATTTTTTTTCACATTCTTAGTTACGAAATTGCCAAATTACATGCGAAACTAGCTTTATGTGGGAAAAAAATGACATTACCAAAAAAATGTCTGAGTTTTTTTGAGCGTGATATGCAACAAAGCACTAAAAAGCAGAACAATAATATTACTTGGGAATAAAACCAGCTTTTACGAAGAACTTGCTTTTAAGTGTTTTTTAACTCCTTACATACCAAAACGCTAAAACGCAAGTAAAACACCTTTTATGGAGAAACAGAGTAACATTACCAAAAATATGTATTTTGAGTGATTTTGATCATGTTACCTATAAAAACGCTTCAATACATGTAAAGAACCCTATGTTTTTATAAGAAAAGGACATTACGAAAATCATGTATTATGAGTGTTTTTAAGTTCCTTAAGTACCAAAAAGCTAAAACTCACAAATAACACTTTAAAGAGAAAAAAAAATATTATTCTTCTTCATAGGTACCAAGATACCAAAATTCTGGAAAAATTTAGGGAAATTTTGTAAAAAAAATCATTATAAAACAAAATAATTTTAGCTATTTTCCGGAGTTATGTACCAAACCCTGAAGTGCAGGCAATAGCCACCTATATGGAGAAATTACTCGACTTTTCCAGAAACCTGTCTTTTGAGTGTTTTTTTTTCAGCAATTTCAATAATATTACTGAAAATGTGTCTTTTCAGATATTTACGTAGAAAAACGCTAAAACTGATGCAAACCAACAAATATTAAGAAACAGAATAACATTGCCAAAACTATATATTTTGATGTGTTTTTGACCTTGTTACCAAAAAAAAAAAATGCGAAAATGGATGAAACGCACTCTATATTAGGAAAGAAAAGGACATTACGAGAAACGTGTATAATGAGTGTTTTATAGTTTCACAAGAACCACAAGGCAAAAAACTCAAAAACTCATGTACATGAAGTTTCTTATATAACAAAATGTTTAAACTCATGAATAACACCTTTAATCAAGAAACAGAACAATCTTACTAAATGCCTGTATTTTGAGTGTTTTTCACATTCTTAGTTACCAAAACCCCAAATTCCATGCGAAACTAGCTTTCTGTGAGAAAAAAAATAATATTACCAGAAAATGTCTTTCGAGTGTTTTTGAGCGTGTCAGGCAATAAACCACTAAAAAGCAGGGCAATCACTTTACATGGGAATAAAAGCAACTTTTACCAAGAACTTGCCTTTAGGTGTTTTTGAGCTCATTACATACCAAAACGCTAAAACGCATGCAAAACACCTTTTATGGAGAAACAGAATAACATTAACAAAAACATGTATTTTGAGTGTTTTTTATCATGTTATCTATAAAAACGCTTAAATACATGCAAAGAACCTTATGTTTGCAAAACAAAAGGACATTACGAAAAATGTGTAATATAAATGTTTTTATGTTCCTTAAGTACCAAAAAGATGAATAACAAAAAAAAATCTATTATTTTTTTATTGTTTTTTTTTCTCTATAAAGACTGTTATTTGTGAGTTTTAGATTTTTGGTACTTAAGCAACTTAAAAATACTCATAATACACGATTTTCGTAATGTTCGTTTCACAAACATAGCGTTCTTTGCATGTATTTAAGCTATTTTATAGGTAACATGATCAAAAACATTCAGAATACATGTTTTTGGTAATGTTATTGTACTTCTCCATAAAGGTTGTTTTGCATGCGTTTAGCGTTTTGGTATGTAAGGAGTTAAAAAACACTTAAAGGCAAGTTCTTCGTAAGATTTGGTTTTATTCCAATGTAATGTGATTGTTCTGCTTTTTAATGTTTTGTTGCATATAACGCTCAAAAAAACACTCAAAAGACACTTTTTTGGTAATGTCATTTTTTTCTCACATAAAGCTAGTTTCGCATGTAATTTGGGATTTTCGTAACAAAGAATGGGAAAAACACTCAAAATACACACATTTAGTAAAATAGTTCTGTTTTTTAATTAAAAGTGTTATTCATAAGTTTTAGCGTTTTTGGTATGTAAGAAACTTCTCTATATACACAAGTTTTTGCGTTTTTTGCCTTGTGGTACTTGTGAAACTATAAAACACTCATTATACACGTTTCTCGTAATGTCCTTTTGCTTCCCAATATAGAGTGCTTTCCATCCATTTGCGCGTTTTTTGTATTCAAAAAGCTCAAAAATACTTTATGGTAATGTTATTCTATTTCTTATTATTTGTTGGTTTGCATCCGTTTTAGCGTTTTTCTACGTAAAACAGTGAAAAGACATTTTTTCAGTAATTTTGTTTTGGATTCACATATTGACTGACTTCCATATTATTTATCGTTTTAGTGCCTAACATGCTGAAAAACACTGAAAAAAACAGGTTTCTGGTAAAGTCGTTTAACTTCCTCATATAGGTGGCATGCACTTTAGAGTTTGGTACATAAAAATCCGAAAAAGAGGTATAATTAACTTTTTTGATAATGTTCTTTTTTCCACATAAATTCCCTGAATTTTGGCAGAATTTTGGCATATTGGTACCTATGAAAATCAATATAAAAAAAGTTATTTTTTTATTTATTTTTTTCTCTATAAAGAGTGTTATTTGTGGGTTTTAACGTTTTGGTACTTAAGGAACTTAAAAACGGTCCTGATACACGTTTCTCGTAATGTCTTTTCGTTTCCCAAACATAGGATTCTTTCAATGTATTTAAGCATTTTTATAGGTAACATGATGAAAAACACTTAAAACACATGTCTTTAGTAATGTTATTCTGCTTCTCCATAAAGGAGTTTTTCGCTTGCGTTTTAGCGTTTTGGTTTGTAAGGAGCTCAAAAACACTTAAAGGCAAGTTCTTGGTAAAAGTTGGTTTTATTCCCATGTAATGTGATTGCCCTGTTTTTTTGTGATTTATTGCCTAACACGCTCAAAAACACTCAAAAGACACTTCTGGTAATGTCATTTTTTTCAACATAGTTTCGCGTGCTATTTGGGGTTTTGCTAAGAATGTGAAAAACATTAAAAATACACGCATTTGGTAAGGTTCTTCTGTTTCTCAATTCATATTGTTATTCATGAGTTTCAGCATTTTGGTATCTAAGAAACTTCTTTATATACACGAGTTTTTGCGTTTTTTGCCTTGTGGTTCTTGTGAACCACAAGTTCTTTTGCTCAAAAATAATAAGACACTCATTATACACGTTTCTCGTAATGTCCTTTTGTTTCCCAATAGGGAGTGCTTTGCATCCATTTTTGCATTTTTTGTAGGTAACAAGCTCAAAAACACTCAAAATGTATCTTTTTGGTAATGTTTTTTTTATTTCTTCATATTGGTTGGTTTGCATCCGTTTTAGCGTTTTTCTACGTAAAACACCAAAAAGACACGTTTTTAGTAATTTTGTTTTAGATTCCCATATAGAGTGACTTGCATGTTATTTACCGTTATGGTGCCTAACAAGCTGAAAAACACTCATAAAACAGTTTTCTGGCAAAGACGTTTAATTTCCCCATATAGGTGGCTTTCCATGCACTTAAGGGTTTGGTACATAACAGTACGAAAAAAAAAAGCTAAAATTAACTTTATTGATAATTCACTCATAATTTCCTGAATTTCGCCCAAATTTTGGCATCTCGGTACCTGTCAAGATGAAAAAGAAAGAAAAAAAAATATCGTATTTATTTATTTATTTTTCTAAATAAACAGTGTTATTTGTGGCTTTTAGCTTTTTGGTAAATAATGATCTTAAAAACACTCATTATACACGTTTCTCGTAATGTCCTTTCGTTTCCAAAAAAATTGGTTTCTTTGCATGTATTTAAGCGTTTTTATTGGTAACATGATCAAAAGCACTCAAAATATTTGTTTTTGGTAATGTTATTCTCTTTCTCCATAAAGTGTGCTTTGCATGCGTTTTAGCGTTTTGGTATATAAGGAGGTCAAAACACTTAAAGGCAAGTTCTTGGTAAAAATTGATTTTATTGCCATGTAAAGTGATTCCCCTTGCTTTTTAGTGCTTTATTGCCTATCACGCTCAAAAACACTCTAAAGACACTTTTCTGGTAATGTCATTTTTTTCCCACATAAAGCTGGTTTCGCATGCAATTTGGGATTTTGGTAACTAAGAATGTGAAAAGCACTCAAAATACACGCATTTAGTAAGGTTGTTCTGTTTCTCAATTAAGAGTGTTATTCATGAGTTTTCACATTCTTAGTTACGAAAATCCCAAATTACATTCGAAACTAGGTTTATGTGAGAAAAAAATGACATTACCAGAAAAGCGTCTTTTGAGTGTGAGCGTTATATGCAACAAAGCACTAAAAAGCAGAACAATCACATTACATTGGAATACAACCAAATGTTACGAAGAATAAAGAAAAAGAAAAATCTTACCAAATCAGTGTATTTTGGGTGTTTTTCACATTCGTAGTTACCAAAAACCCAAATTGCATGTGAAATATTTTGGGATAAAAATGTGGGAAAAAAATGACTAACATAAAAAAGTTTTTTTTTTCGTGTTTTTGAGCGTGTTAGGAAATAAAGCACTAAAAAGCATGGCAATCACATTACATAGGGATAAAACCAATTTTTACATTTAAGATTTTTTGAGCTCCTTAGATACAAAAACTCTAAAATGCATGCAAAACACCCTTTATGGAGAAACAGAATAACATTAACAAAAACACGTATTTTGGGTGTTTTTGATCATATTACCTATAAACGAAAAAAAACATTACAATAAACGTGTATTATGAGTGTTTTTAATTTTCTTAAGTATCAAAAAGCTAAAAGCCACAAATAACATTTTTTATAGAGAAAAAAAATAAAAAATAAAAAATAGCAATTTTTTTTTGTTATTCATATTCATAGGTACTGATATGCCGAAAGTCTGGCAAAATTCAGGGAAATTATGTGGAAAAATTAACATTATCAAAAAAGTTAATTTTATCTTTTTTTTCGGACTGTTATGTACCAAACCCTAAAGTGCATCCAAAGCCACCTATATGAGGAAATTACACGACTTTACCAGAAACCTCTCTTTTGAGTGCTTTCTTTTTTAGCATGTTAGGCATAAAAAGGATAAATAATATGGAAGTCACTCAATATGTGAATGCAAAAAAAAATACTGAAAACGTGTCTTTTCCGTGTTTAACGTAGAAAAACGCTAAAACGGATGCAAACCAACCAATATGAAGAAATAGAATAACATTACCAAAAAGGTATATTTTCAGTGTTTTTGAGCCTGTTAACCACAATAAACGCGAAAATGACTGCAAAGCACTCTATACTGGGAAACAAAAGGATATTATGAGAAACGTGTATAATGAGTGTTTTATGGTTTCACAAGAACCACAATGCAAAAAACGCAAAAACTCTTATATATGGATAAGTTTCTTAGATACCAAAATGCTGCAGCTCATGAATAACACTCTTAATTGAGAAACAGAACAACCTTACTAAATGCGTGTATTTGGAGAGCTTTTCACATTTTTAGTTACCAAAACCCCAGATAGCATGCGAAACCAGATTTATATGGGAAAAAAATGACATTACCAGAAAAATGTCTTTTGAGTGTTTTTGAGCGTGATAGGATATAAAGCACTAAAAAGCAGAGGAATTACATTAAATTAGAATAAAACCAATTTTTACCAAAATATTACCTTTAAGTGTTTTTAAGCTTCTTATATACCAAAACGCTAAAACGCCTGCAAAACACACTTTATAGAGAAAAAGAATAACATTACCAAAAACATGTATTTTCAGTGTTTTTGATCATGTTATCTATAAAGACGCTTAAATACATAAAAAAAACCTTATGTTTGGGAAATAAAAAGGACATTACGAGAAACGTGTATTATGAGTGTTTTTAAGTTCCTGAAGTACCAAAAAGCTAAAACCCACAAATAACACTTTATTTAAAAAAAATAAATAAAAAAAAAAAAATGAAAAATAGAAATTTATTTTTTCATTCATCTTCATAGGTACCGAGATGACAAAATTCTGGGAAAATTCAGGGCAATTAATGATAAGAAAATATTATCAAAAAAGTTGATTTTAGCTTTTTTTTCGGATTGTTAAGTACCAAACCCTAAAGAGCATGCAAAGCCTCTTATATGAGGAAATTGAATGACTTTACTTTGTCTTTTGAGTGTTTTTCAGCTTGTTAGGCACCAAAACGATAAATAATAATGAACTCACTCAATATGGGAATCCAAAACAAAATTCCTTAAAACGTGTCTTCTCAGTATTTTACGTACAAAAACGCTAAAACAGATCCAAACCAACCAATATCAAGAGATAGAATAACATTACCAAAAAGGTACATTTTGAGTGTTTTTGAGCTTACCTTAAAAAAAACGCGAAAATTAATGCAAAGCACTCTATATTGGGAAAGAAAGGGACATTGCAAGAAAAGTGTATAATGAGTGTTTTATAGTTCAAAAGAACAACAAGGCAAAAAACGCAAAAACTCGTGTATATGGAGAAGTTTCCTAGATACCAAAATGCTGAAACTCGTGAATGACACTCTTAATTGAGGAACAGAACAACCTTACTAAATGCAAGTATTTTGAATGCTTTTCACATTCTTAGTTACTGAAAACACAAATTGATTGCGAAACCAGCTTTATATGGTAAAAAAAAAAAAATGACATTTTCAGAAAAGTGTCTATTGAGTGTTTTTGAGCGTGATAGGCAGTAAAGCACTAAAAAGAAGGGCAATCACATTACATGGGAATAAAACCAATGTTTACCAAGAACTTGCCTTTAAGTGTTTTTGAGCTCCTTATATAACAAAATGCTAAAATGCATGCAAAATACACTTCATGGAGAAACAGAATAACATTACCAAAAACATGTATTTTGAGTGTTTTTTATCATGTTAACAATAAAATGCTTAAATACATGCTAAGAACCCTATTTATGGGAAACAAAAGGACATTACAAGAAACGTGTATTATGAGAGTTTTTAAATTCATTAAGTACCAAAAAGCTAAAACCCACAAATAACTTTCTATTGAGAAAAAATAAATAAATAAATAAAAAAATGCGATATTTTTTTTTCTTTCTTATTCATCTTCACAGGTACCGAGATACTAAAATTCGGGCAAAATTCATGAAATTTTGTGAAATAAGAACATTATCAAAAACGTTAATTTTAGTTTTTTTTTTTTTGACAGTTATGTAGCAAACTCTGCATGCAAAACCACCTATATAGTGAAATCAAACATCTTTTCCAGAAAACTGTTTTATAAGTGTTTTTCAGCATGTTAAGCACGAAAACGATAAATAACATGGAAATCACTCTATATGGGAATCCAAAACAAATTTACTGAAAACGTGTCTTTTCGGTGTGTTACGTAGAAAAACGCTAAAACGGATAGAAACCAACCAAGATGAAAAAATAAAAGAATAACATTACCAAAAAGGTATATTTTGAGTGTTTTTGAGCTTGTTACCTACAAAAAAGGTGAAAATGGAGGCAAAGCACTCCCTCTTGGGAAACAAAAGGACATTACGAGAAACGTGTATAATGAGTGTCTTATTATTTTCGAGCAAAATAACTTGTGGTTCACAAAAATCACAAGGCAAAAAACGCAAAAACTCGTGTATATAAAGAAGTTTCTTAGATACCAAAATGCTGAAACTCATTAATTACAATCTTAATTGGAAAACATAACAACCTTACCAAAAGCGTGTATTTTCAGTGTTTTTCACATTCTTAGCAGAATCCGAAATAGCATGCGAAACTAGATTTATGTGGGAAAAAAATGATATTACCAGAAGTGTCTTTTGAGTGTTTTTGACCATGTTAGGCAATAAAGCACTAAAAAGCAGAGAAATCACATTACATGGGAATAAAACCAACTTTCACCAAGAACTTGCCATTATGTTTTTTTTGAGCTCCTTACATACCAAAACGCTAAAACGCATGCAAACCACTCCTTTATGGAGAAGCAGAAAATCATTACAAAAAACATGTGTTTGAAGTGTTTTTGATCATGTTACCTATAAAAAAGCTTAAATACATGCAAAGAACCCTATCTTTGGGAAACGAAAGGACATTACGAGAAACGTGTATTATGACTTTTTAAGATGCGTAAGTACCAAAACGTTAAAACCCACAAATAACTCTCTTTAAAAAGAAAAAAAAGAAAAAATACATCAAAAAATAGCATTTTTTTGTATTGAATTTCATAAGTACCGAGATGCCAAAATTCTGCCAAAATTGAGGGAATTTATGTGGAAAAAAGAATATTACCAAAAAAGTTAATTTTAGTTTTTTTGTTTTGGATTGTTATTTACCAAACCCTAAAGAGTATACAAAGCCACCTATATGAGGAAATTAAACGACTTTACCAGAAACCTGTCTTTTCAGTGTTTTTCAGCATGTTAGGCAGCAGACCGATAAATAATATGGAAGTCAGTCAATATATAAATCCAAAACAAAATTACTGAAAACGTGTCTTTTCAGTGTTTTACGTAGAAAAACGCTAAAACTGATGCAAAGCAACGAATATGAAGAAATAGAATAACATTACCAAAAAGTGTTTTTGAGCTTTTTACCTACAAAAAACACGAAAATGCATGTAAAAGCACTCTATATTGGGAAGCAAAAGGACATTTAGAGAAATGTATATAATGATTGTTTTATAGTTTCACAAGAACTACAAGACAAAAAACGCAAAAACTCAGCGAAGGTGCCTCTGGCGTTTTGCCTCTGCTAGTTGGGGGGACCTGAGGAGGTATTTTGCTGATTTTCCTGGGAATGACTACTGCTTCCGTGTCAGAAACCCGTCTTTGTGTGCTGAGCGCATAACAGAGGATATAGTGTTTGACATGGAGGCGTACATTCCTCACTCTTTTTCTCGTCCTAAACCTTCTAAACCTTGGTTTAACATAGCTTGTTCTCGTGCTATACATGATAGAGAGGTGGCCCACAAAAGGTACTTAAGCCTTCCATCACCAGAATCTCATGCACTTTATATTTCTGCCCGGAACCATGCCAAGTTTGTTCTCCAACTAGCCAAAAACTCCTTCATTAACAAAAAATGTCAAAACCTTTCAAGATCTAACTCCTCTCGTGATTTCTGGCATCTAGCCAAAAATATCTCCAATAACTTTGCTTCTTCTTCTTTCCCTCTACTTCAACCAGATGGCACCACTGCTATCACATCTATTTCTAAAGCTGAACTCTTTGCTCAAACCTTTGCTAAAAACCCTACCTTGGACGATTCTGGGCTTGTTCCTCCCTCACCTCCACCCTCTGACTACTTCATGCCACATATTAAAATTCTTCGCAATGATGTTTTCCATGCCCTCGCTTGCCTAAACCCTCGGAAGGCTTATGGACCTGATGGGGTCCCTCCTATTGTTCTCCGAAACTGTGCCTCCGTGCTTGCACCTTGCCTAGTCAAACTCTTTCAGCTCTGTCTGTCAACATCTACCTTTCCTTGTTGCTTGAAGTTTGCCTACATTCAACCTGTTCCTAAAAAGGGTAACTGCTCTAATCCCTCAAACTACCGTCCTATTGCTTTAATTTCCTGCTTATCTAAAGTTTTTGAATCTATCCTCAACAGGAAGATTCTTAAACATCTATCACTTTACAACCTTCTATCTGATCGCCAGTATGGGTTCCGTCACGGCCGCTCTACTGGTGATCTTCTGGCTTTCCTTACTGAGTCTTGGTCATCCTCTTTTAGAGACTTTGGTGAAACTTTTGCTGTTGCCTTGGCACAAAGTTTTTTTTTTTTCCAAACTACCCTCCTACGGTTTCTATCCTTCTCTCTGTAACTTCATCTCAAGTTTCCTTTCTGACCGTTGTATTGCTGCTGTGGTAGACGGTCACTCTTCTTCTCCTAAATCTATTAACAGTGATGTTCCTCAGGGTTCTGTCCTGTCACCCACTCTCTTCTTATTATTAATTAATGATCTTCTAAACCAAACTTCTTGTCCTATCCACTCCTACGCTGATGATACCACCCTGCACTTTTCCACGTCTTTTCATAGACGTCCAACCCTTCAGGAGGTAAACATATCACGCAGGGAAGCCACAGAACGCCTGACTTCTGATCTTTCTAAAATTTCTGATTAGGGCAGAGCAAACTTGGTATTGTTCAATGCCTCAAAAACTCAATTCCTTCATCTATCAACTCGACACAACCTTCCAGACAACTATCCCCTCTTCTTCATTAACACTCAACTGTCCCCCTCTTCTACAATGAACATCCTCAGTCTGTCCTTTACTGATAATCTGAACTGGAAACTTCACATCTCATCTCTAGCTAAAACAGCTTCTATGAAGTTAGGTGTTCTGAGACGTCTCCGCCAGTTTTTCTCACCCCCCCAGCTGCTAACTCTGTACAAGGGCCTTATCCGTCCATGTATGGAGTATGCTTCACATGTCTGGAGGGGTTCTACTCATACTGCTCTTCTAGATAGGGTGGAATCAAAAGCTTTTCGTCTCATCAACTCCTCTCCTCTAACTGACTGTCTTCAGCCCCTCTCTCACCGCCGCAATGTTGCATATCTAGCTGTCTTCTACCGCTATTTTCATGCCAACTGCTCTTCTGATCTTGCTAACTGCATGCCTCCCCTCCTTCCACGGCCTCGCTGCACAAGACTTTCTTCTTTCTCTCACCCCTATTCTGTCCACCTCTCTAACGCAAGAGTTAACCAGTATTCTCAATCATTAATCCCTTTCTCTGGTAAACTCTGGAACTCCCTGCCTGCTTCTGTATTTCCACCTTCCTATGACTTGAATTCCTTCAAGAGGGAGGTTTCAAGACACTTATCCACCAATTTTTGACCACTGCTTTGACCCTTTTATGGGACTGGCATTTCAGGGGGCATTTTTTTTTATTAGATTTTTGTTGCCCTTGGCCAGTATCCTTCCTACATAAAAAAAAAAAGAAACATTTATGGGAAACTTTAGCAAAAAATTCTTATTTCAGTGTCTTTTAACTTGTTAGGTACTAGACCCCATATTACATGCAAAGAACCCTTTTTAATTAAGGAAACGAAACTATATAAACAGAAACGTGTATTTTGAGTGTTTTTATATATTTTTTTTATGTACCAAAACGCTAAAACACGTGAATATTATTCTATTTGAGAGAAAAAAAAAACATTAACAAAACTAGAAGCAAAACCACCAGAAACTTGTCATTTAGGTGTTTTGAGCGTATTAGGCAGCGAAACGCTAAAAAAAAGCAAGGAAAACTCTTTATATTGGAAAACAAGATAATATTAACAAAATCGAGTGTTTTTGAGCTTCTTACGTAACAAAACGATAAAAGGCGTCCAAAACAATATTAGCAAAAACGTATGTTCTTAGATTTTTTTTAGCTTGTTAGGTAACAAAACTCCAAGATGTATGCAAATTACCCTATATAGGTAAAAGAAACGATATTAACATAAAGGTGTATTATGTCTTTTTCAGCTTCATAGATACCAAAAGTCTAAAACGCGTGAATAATACTATATTTGCAGAAACAAAACAACATTACCAAAAGCGTACTTTATGAGTTTTTTTCCCCATGATAGGTACCAAAACACCTAAAAGCATAGTGAACACCATACATAAAAAAAAAAAAAACAGACCAACATTACGAAAAACTTGTATGCTGAGTGTTTTTGAGCTTGTTAGATACAAAAACACCAAAGTGCATGCAAGACAGCCTGTATAGAAAAAGCAATCAATATTAACAAAAACTTGTCTTTTGAGTGTTTTTCAGTTTCTTACGTACTAAAACTCTAAAACGCATGAAAAACACCCTTAATGGAGAAAGAGGACAACATTACTATAAACGCGTGTTTTGAGAGTTTTCCCGATCATTAGCTACCAAAACGCCAAAATGCAGACAGCACACTATTTGATGTAAAGAAATTATATTACCGGAAACGTGTCATTTGAGTGTTTTGACCATATTAGAAACCAACCCCACAAAAAAAAGAACATGGAAAACACTCTATATAGGAAAAAATATATATATATAACATCGAAAATGTGTCTTTTGAATGTTTTTGAGCTTCTTACGTACCGAATTTCTAAAAAGCGTGCAAAACATCCTTTATGGTGAAATAGAACATTAACAAAATTGTGTGTTTTGAGTCTTTTTGAGCTTGTTGGGTACGAAAACGCCAAAATACACACAAATTAACGGACATTGAGAAACGAAAAGCTATTAAGAAAAAATATTATTATGAGTGTTTTTCAACATCTTATGTACGAAAACATTAAAACACGTGAATATCACTCTATATGGAGAAAAAAGCATTAACCAAACAAATGGGTTTTTTCCTCATGTTAGGTACAACAATCGTTACAGAATACCATATATAAAAAACAGAACAACATTACCAAAAACGTATATTATAAATGTTTTTGAGCTTCTTAGGTAATAAAATATTGAAACACGTGATTCGCACATCCATTTAGGCGTTTTGGTTTCTAAAAAGCTGGAAAACGCTTAAATCATACGTTTTTGGTAATGTCTCCCGATAAAGGCTATTGTGCACGCGTTTTAGCATTTTGGAACGTAAGAAGCTCAAAAACACTCAAAAGACACCATTTTGATAATGTTGTTTTGATTTTTATATAGAGTGTCTCCCATGCTCTTTAGAGTTTTGGTGCCTAACGCTGAAAAGCCCCGAAATAACATTTCTTCTAGGAATGTCGTCTCTTTACCCTATAGAGGGTGAAATGGATGAATTTTTGCGTATTGGTACGTAATAAGCTGAAAAACATTCAAAATACACGTTTTTGGCAATATTATTCTGTTTCTCCATGAAGTTTCTTTTCTATGCATTATAGTGTTTTGGTACGTAAAAAGCTGAAAACAATCAAAAGACACGTTTTTGTTTGTTTCTCCAGTATAGCTTACTTTGCATGCACTTTGGCGTTTTCGAAAACACTACTAATACATGTTTTTGTACCCTAAATGAGGAAAGGAAACGCGATTTCCAGAAAAGTGCCTTTTGAATGTTTATTGGCGTGCTAGGCACCAAACGCTAAAAAGCATGGAAAGCACCCTATAAAGGAAAACAAAACATCTTAACCAAAAACGTCTGTTTTCAGTGTTTTTGAGTTTCTTACCTACCGAAACGCTAAATCGCATGAAAAAAAAAAAAAAACATGGAGAAATAATATTATCAAAAACAAATATTTCGAGTGTTTTTGAGTTAGTTAAGTAGAAAAACGCCAAAATGCATATATAGTATCTTAAATGGGAAAATGAAAAGACGTTACTAAAATGTGTACTATTGGTGTTTTTTTTTTTTAACTTATTAGGTACGAAGTCGCTAAAATGCATGAATAACACTCTATATGAAATAACATTACCAAAAACGTATATTTTCAGTGTTTTCACATTGTTATGAATGAAAACGCCATAATGCATGTAAAGCCCCATATTTGGGGAAAGGAAACGAGATTTCAGAAACGTGTCTAAAATGTGTTCTTCAGCGTGTTAGGCACAAAAATGCTAAAAAGCATACAAATCACCTGATATGGGAATACAAAACAACATTAAGAAAACGTTTCTTTTGAGTGTCCTACGTACCAAAACGATAAAAAAAAAAACATAGAAAACATCCTTTATGGAGAAACAGAATAACATTACCAAAAACAAGTATTTTTAATGTTTTATAAGATTGTTACGTAAAAAAAACGCCTAAATGAATCGAAAATACCCTATATGGGAAAAATCAAAAGACATTACGAGAAACGTGTATTATGGGTGTTTTTGACCTTCTTAGTATCAAAAGGGTAAAACGCATGAATAACGCTCTATATGGAGAAAAAGAACAATATTGCCCCCCCCCAAAAAAAAACGTGCATTTTGAGTGTTATGACATTGTTAGTTACCAAAAAGCCAAAATGCATGCAAAGACCCATATATAGATATATGAAACGACATTAAAAACGCATGAAAATACCCTATATGGAGAAACAGAATACATTTACCAAAAACGTGTATTTTGAGTGTCTTTGAGCTTATTATGTACAAAATCGCCTATCATCAAACAAAACACCCTGCATATGGAAATGAAAGGACATTACGAGAAACGTTTGTTATTTTTTTTTATTACTCTCTTAAATACCAAATCAGCAAAAAGCTTCAATAGTGCTCTGAAGAAAAAGAACAAACTTACCAAAAACGTGTATTTTTTTTACATTGATAATTACCAAAATGCCAACATGCATGTAAAGCAAACCTATATGAAGAAATGAAACGAAATCACTAGAAACTTGTCTTTTGTTATTTTTTGAGCGTGTTAGGCACCAAATCAGTAAGAAGCAACGAAATCACCCTATAGGGGAATACAAAACTACTAAAACGTCTCTTTAGAGTGTTTTTTTAGGTTCTTACGAACTAAAATGTCAAAATACATGCAAACACCCTGTTAGGTACCAAAGCACCAAAAAGGGCCTATATGAGGAAATGAAAGAACATGACAAAAAACGTGTATTATGAGTTTTTTTTTTCAGCTTCTTAGGTACCAAAACGCTAAAATAAATGAGAAGCACACTGTATGGAGAAAGAGAAAAACATTACCAAAATCGTGTAATTTGAATGTTGTTTTTTTTACATTGTCAGGTAGCAAAACACCATAATGCTTGCTCGCTATACGAGAAAATTAAACAATAATGTAAGAAATGTGTTTTTACGTGTTTTTCAGCGTGTTAGGCACGAAAACGCTAAATAGCATGGAAAGCACTTTATATAGAAATGCAAAATAACATTACTAAAAGCATGTCTTTTAAGTGTTTTAAACTTTTTACGTTCCAAAACGCTAAAACACGTGCAACAAACACGAATAACCCTACCAAATAGAAAAACCTTACCAAAACCGTGTATTTTGAGTCTTTTTCAGTCTGTTACGTACATCAACTTAAAAAATGCATGTACCCTGTATGTAGAAACGATAGGACATTACGAGAAACGTGCATTATCAGTGTTTTGAGTCTCTTAGGTACCAAACACTAAACCGCCTGAATGAAAATTGAATATATCCTATATCTCTTAATGGAGAAACAGAACATCACCAAAAATGTGTTTTTTAGTGTTTTTTTTTTTTTACCTTGTTATGTACCAAAACGTCAAAAAACATACGAAGCATCCTATATGGGGAAATAGAAAGACATTAGGAGAAACAAGTTTTGTTAGTGTTTTTGAGCTTCCTAAATACCAAAACGCTAAAACGCATGAATAGCACCCTATATAGAGAAAAGGAACAACATTAGCTAAAACCTTTATTTTGGGCGTTTTTCACATTATGTAGCAAAACATCATAATGCATGCAGATCCCTATATGAAGAAGCAAAACTATATTACAGGAAACGTGTCTTTTGAGTGTTTAATTGTGTTAGGAATCAAAATGCTAAAAAGCATTGAAAGCACCCTATTTGGCAATATAAAATAACATTACCAAGAAAGTATCTTTAGAGTGTTTTTGACCTTCTTACGTCCAAAATCGCTGAAACGCATGCAAAACAACCTTTATGGAGAAACAGAATAACATTACCAAAAACTTGTATTTTGATTGTTTTTGTGCTTGTTAAGTACAAAAATGCCAAATTACACGCAAAGCATCCTACATGGAGAAAACAAAGGACATTACGAGAAAAGTGTATTATGAGAGATCTTGAGCTTTTTAGGTACCAAGACTCAAAGACACATGATTAGCACTTTATATGGAAAAACAACTCTACCGAAAACTTTTACTTAAACTCTTTTTCATAATGTTAAGTACCAAAAGACAAGATGCATTGGAAGCCCCCTTTATCGGGAAACGAAACGACATTATCATCAACGTGTCTTTTGAGTGTTTTTCAACGTGTTAGACACCAGAACGCTAAAAAGCATGGAAAGCACTCTATAAAGGAATACAAAACAACATTACTAAAAACGTGTTTCATAGGTTCTTATGTACAGAAACGCTAAAACCTATGCAAAACACCCTTTATGGAAAAGCGAAATAAATATTTCGTTGATAAATTACATTCAGGACAGTTAGGGAACATCCCTTACAGAAGAAAAAAATCGCAGAAGAATGATCCTAAATGGATGACTGAGGTTAAAACACTACATAGGGCGAAGGAGAAGTATATATGAGATTAAAGACAGGGCAAGTGGTTTTAAGGCCATAATATAATGAATTAGAAAAGTCAGGAGTTTAACAAGGAAAGCTAAAAATAGTTATGAATTAAAGGTAGCCAGCCAAGCGAAGATGGACCTCAAGGGATTTTATCAGGCATATAAGACGAAGAATAAAGAAACAATAGTTCCTTAAAGACAGCAGAATGGGACCTGATTAGTTGTTGAGAGGAGATTAGTAAAATTGTGAGCGAGTATTTTTTAATTGTCTTTGCTCAGGAAAACATGCAGGATTTGCCGAATAGTGAGAAGATATTTAGAGTAGAAGAGGATGAGAAGCTGACAGATATTACCATAACTAAAAGAGATAGTGGAACAGGAGATAGATAAGTTGAAAAGTTCAAGTCACCAGGACCAGATGAAATATATTCCACAGTATTTAAGGAAAGGAAAAAGGTTATAAGTAATCTGTTAGTTTCTGTCCTTAGGAAATTACTTTAGTCATATGAGGTATCGGTAATTTGGAGGCAGGCGAATATAGTACCTACCTTTAAGAAAGGAGATAAAACTTTAACGTCTAACCTGTCAGCTTAACTTCTGTTGAATGTAAAATAATGGAGTCAATAATAGCGAAGAACATTTAAGAGCATTTAGACAAACATAACTTGATAACTCAGTTACAGCACGGCTTCTGGAATGGGGAGTCTTACCTGAGAAACTTGGTAAGTTTATACAGTAAGGTTTACAAGGCGGCAGATAATGGTGATAGTTATGGCATCCTATATCAGGACTTTAGTAAAGCGTTTGACAAGGTACCCTATCAGAGGCTACTGAGAAATGTTAGGGCGCACGAGAGAGATGAGGTGTTTAGATTGGATAAGGTCATGGCTAAGCGTCAGGCGGCAGAGTGTTGTAATAAACGGCTCTAAATTGGAGTGGGGTTAAGTAATTAGAAGGGTGACAAAAGGATTATTAGTATTAGGGCCGATGTTGTTAGTAATATATGTCAATGGCTTGGATAGTGGAATTAGTAGTGTTGTTAGTAAATTTGCGGATGACACGAGAAAAATGTAGATTAATTAGGTCAGAATAGCATACCATCGCCTTGCAGGCAGATTTGAATAGGTTGAACGAATGGACGGACAGATGGCAAATGCAGTTTAATGTCAACAAATGCAAAGCACTTAGCGTAAGTAGAAGAAACCCACACAGTAGTTACACAATGAACAACCAAGTTCTGGTAGGTTCAGGGTAAGTAAAAGATTTGAGATTTAAGGTTATATCTGAACTCCGTCTAAGAAAGCAATGCAAAGAGGTCAGAAACAAAGCAAATAGTGTATTATGATTCATTTTCAGGAGTGCTAAAAGTAGAACTCCCGAAGCAATATTAAAGTTACATTTGGCGCTGGTCAGACTTCATCTAGACTACGCTGTCCAATTCTGGTCACCACATCACAGGAAGGATAAAGGTCTATTAGAATCAGTACAAAGGAAAATGACCAAAAGGATAGAGGGGATGAGGAGTATTCCTTACGAAGCGATATTCAAGCTGTTAAATTTACATTCTTTAAAGAGACGTAGGTTAAGAGTGGACCTAATAGAAGTCTTTTAGTGGTATATGGGTTATAATAAAGGGACCATAAGGAAAATTCTTAGAATCTGTAAATATGATAGAACAAGAAAAACGGGTTCAAGCCTGAAAACTTGATGTTCAAAAAGGAGACAGGAAGAAATTGGTTCTCAAATAGAGTAGTAGATAATTGGAACGGACGTAGTAATCAAGCTGTTAGTGCTGAGGCATTTGGGAACAGTAAGAGAAAATTACACATTTATGGATGGGGATGATAGGTGGAAACAGGTAGGCATATTTCATACAAGTATTGCCACTTGTAGGCCTGATGCCTTCTTGCAGATTTATTTCTTATGTTCTTATGTTCTTAATACCAAAAGCGTGTATTTTCAGTGTTTTTCAGCTATTACGTGAAAAAAAGCCAAAATGCATGCAAAGCACCCTATATGAAGAAAAAGAGCGACATTACGAGAAACGTGCATTATGAGTGTTTTTGAGATTCTTAGGTACCAAAACGCTGAAACTCATAAATAACACTCCTAATTGAGATACAGAACAACCTTACCAAATGCCTATATTTTGAGTGTTTTTCACATTCTTAGTTACCAAAACTCCAAATTGCATGCGAAACTAGCTTTATGTGGAAAAAAAAAGACATTACCACAAGAGTGTCTTTTGAGTGTTTTTGAGCGTGTTAGGCAATAAAGCACTAAAAAGCAGGGAAATCACATTACATGGTAATAAAACCAAATTTTACCAAGAACTTGCCTTTAAGTGTTTTTGAGCTCCTTACATATAGAAACGCTAAAACGCATGCAAAACACCCTTTATGGAGAAACAGAAAAACATTACCAAAAACATGTATTTTGAGTGTTTTTGAACATGTTACCTATAAAAACGCTTAAATACATGCAAAGAACCCTATATTTGGGAAACGAAAGGACATTATCAGAAACGTGTATTATGAGTGTTTTTAAATTCCTTAAGTACCAAAAACCTAAAACCCACAAATAACACTCTTTATGGAGAAAAACAATAAATAAAAAAATAGCAATTTTTTTTGTATTTTTGTTAATCATCTTCATAGGTACCAAGATGCCAAAATTCTGGCAAAATTCAGGGAAATTATGTGGAAAAAAGAACATTATCAAAAAAGTTAATTATAGATTTTTTTTTTCGGAATGTTATGTACCAAAACCTAACGTGCATGCAAAGCCACCTATATATGGAAATTAAACGACTTTACAAGAAACCTGTCTTTTGAGTGTTTTTTTTAGCATGTTAGGCACCAAAACGATAAATACCATTGAAGTCACTCAATATGGGAATCCAAAACAAAATTACTGAAAACATGTCTTCTCAGTGTTTTACTAAAACGGATGCAAACCAACCAATACGAAGAAATAGAAAAACATCACCAAAAAAAATTGCAATTTTTTAAATGTTTTTGAATTTGTTACCTACAAAAAACGCGAAAATGCATACAAAGCACTCTATATTGGGAAACAAAAGGACATCACGAGAAACGTGTATAATGAGTGTTTTATAGTTTCACAAGATCCACAAGGCAAAAAAACACAAAAAACTCGTATATATGGAGAAGTTTCTTAGATACCAAAATGCTGAAAATCATAACACTCTTAATTGAAAAACAGAACAACCTTACTAAATGCGTGTATTTTGAGTGTTTTTTCATATTCTTAGTTAAAAAAAACGAAATTCCATGCGAATATAGGTTTACGTGGGAAAAAAATGACATTACCAGAAAAGTGTCTTTTGAGTGTTTTTGAGAGTGTTAGGCAATAAAGCACTAAAAAGCAGGGCAATCACATTACATGGAATAAAACCAACGTTTACCAAGAACTTGCCTTTAAAAGTTTTTCAGCTCCTTATATGCGCTAAAACGCATGCAAAACACACTTTATATAGAAACAAAATAACATCACCAACAACAGGTATTTTCAGTGTTTTTTAATCATGTTATCTATAAAAACGCTTAAATACATGCAAAGAACCTTATGTTTGGGAAAGGAAAGGATATTACGAGAAACGTGTGTTATGAGAGTTTTTAAGTTCCTTAAGAACCAAAAAGCTAAAACCCACAAATAACACTCTTTATTTAGAAAAAAGTAAAATAAATAAATAGAAAAATATAATTTATTTTTTTTTATTCATCTTCAAAGGTACCGAGATGCCAAATTCTGGCAAAAATTCAGGGCAATTATGTGATAAAAGATCATTATCAAAAAAGTTAATTTTAGCTTTTTTTCGGACTGTTATTTACCAAGCCCTAAAGTGCATGCATAGCCACCTATATAAGGAAATTAAACGACTTTATCAGAAACCTGTCTTTTGAGTGATTTTCAGCTTGTTAGGCATCAAAATGATAAATAATATGGAAGTCACTCTATATGAGAATCCAAAACAAAATACTGAAAACGTGTCTTTTCTGTGTTTTAGGTAGAAAAACGCTAAAACGGATGCAAACCAAACAATATGAAGAAATAGAATATTACCAAAAAGGTATATTTTGAGTGTTTTTAATCTTGTTATCTACAAAAAAACGCGAAAAAGGATGCAAAGCACTCTATATTGGGAAACAAAAGGACATTACGAGAAACGTGAATAATGAGTGTTTTATAGTTTCACAAGAACCACAAGGCAAAAAACGCAAAAACTCGTGTATATGGAGAAGTTTCTTAGTTACCAAAACGCTGGTACTCATGAATATCACTCTTAAATGAGAAATATAACAACCTTACGAAATGCGTGTATTTCGAGTGTTTTTCACATTCTTATTTACCAAAACCCCAAATTGCATGCAAAACTAGCTTTATGTTGGTAAGAAATGACATTACCAGAAAAGTGACTTTGGGTGTTTTTGAGCGTGTTAGGCAATAAAGCACTAAAAAGCAGGGCAATAACATTACATGGGAATGAAACCAAGTTTTACCAAGACCTTGCCTTTAAGTTTTTTTGAGCTCCTTACATACCAAAACGCTAAAACGAATACAAAACACCCTTGATGGAGAATTAGAATAACATTACCAAAAACATGTATTTTGAGTGTTTTTGATCATGTTACCAATAAAAACGCTTAAATACATGCAAAGAACCCTATTTTTTTTTAGTGTTTTTGATGATGCTACCCATAAAAACGCGAAAATACATGCAAAGAACCCTATGTTTGGGAAACGAAAAGACATTACGAGAAACGTGTATTATTAGTGTTTTTAAGTTCCTTAAGAACCAAAAAACTAAAACCCACAAATAACACTCTTTATAAAGAAAAAAATAAATAAATATATAAAAAAAACAGGAATTTTTTATATTTTTTTATTCATCTTCATAGGTACCGAGATGCCAAAATTCTGGGAAAATTCTGGGCAATTATGTGATACAAGAATATTATCAAAAAAGTTAATTTTAGCTTTTTTTTCGGAATGTTATGTACCAAACTCTAAAGTGAATGCAAAGCCACCTACATGAGGAAATTAAACGACTTTACTAGAAACCTTACTTTTGAGTGTTTTTCAGTATGTTAGGCACCAAAACGATAATAATATGGAAGTCACTCAATATGGGAATCCAAAACAAAATTACTGAAAACGTGTCTTTTCAATGTTTTACGTAGAAAAATGCTAGAAAGGATGCAAACCAACCAATATGAAGATATAGAATAACATTACCAAAAATGTATATTTTGAATGTTTTTGAGCTTGTTACCTAAAAAAAATACAAAAATGGATGCAAAGTATTGCAAAACAAAAGGACATTCTGAGAGACGTGTATAATAAGTGTTTTATAATTCTACAAGAACCAAAAGGCAAAAAACAATAACTCTTGTACCTAAAGAAGTTTCTTAGATACCAAAATGATGAAACTCATGAATAACACTTTAAATTGAGAAACAGAATTACCTTATAAAATGTGTGTATTTTGAGTGTTTTTCACATTCTTACTTACGAAGATCCCAAATTACATGCGAAACTAGCTTTATGTGGGAAATAAAGGACTACCAGAAAAGTGTCTTTTGAGTGTTTTTGAGCGTTATATGCAAGAAAGCACTAAAAAGCAGAACAATCACATTACATTGGAATAAAACCAAATTTTACGAAGAATAAAAAAAAAAGAACAAGCTTACAAAATGAGTGTATTTTCGGTGTTTTTCACATTCTTAGTTACCAAAACCCCAAATTGCATGCGAAATATTGTGGGATAAAAATGTGGGAAAAAAATGACATTAACATAAAAAAGTTTTTTTTGAGTGTTTTTGAGCGTGGTAGGAAATAAAGCACTTAAAAGCAGGGCAATCCCATTACATAGGGAAAAAAAACAATTTTTATCAAGAACTTCCCTTTAAGATTTTTTGAGCTCCTTACATACAAAAACGCTAAAACGCATGCAAAACAACCTTTATGGAGAAACAGAATAACATTACCAAAAACACGTATTTTGAGTGTTTTTGATCATGTTACCTATAAAAACACTTAAATACATGTTTGGGAAACGAAAAAAAACATTACGAGAAACGTGTATTATGAGTGTTTTTATGTTTCTTAAGTACCAAAAAGCTAAAAGCCACAAATAACACTCTTTATAGAGAAAAAAAATATATAAATAAATAAAAAAATAGCATTTTTTTTTGTTATTCATATTCATAGGTACTGAGATGCCAAAAGTCTGGCAAAATTCAGGGAAATTATGTGGAAAAAAGAACATTATCCAAAAAATTAATTTTAGCTTTTTTTTACGAATTTTAGCTGTTATGTACCAAACCCTAAAGTGCATCCAAAGCCACCTATATGGCAAATTACACGACTTTACCAGAAACCTCTCTTTTGAGTGTTTTCTTTTTTTAGCATGTTAGGCATCAAAAGGATAAATAATATGGAAGTCACTCAATATGGGAATGCAAAACAAAATTACTGAAAACGTGTCTTTTCCGTATTTTACGTAGAAAAACGCTAAAACGGATGGAAACCAACCAATATGAAGAAATAGAATAACGTTACCAAAAAGGTATATTTTGAGTGTTTTTGAGCCTGTTAACCACAAAAAACGCGAAAATGGATGCAAAGCACTCTATATTGGGAAACAAAAGGACATTACGAGAAACGTGTATAATGAGTGTTTTATGGTTTCACAAGAACCACAAGGGAAAAAACGCAAAAACTCGTATATATGGATAAGTTTCTTAGATACCAAAATGCTGAAACTCATGAATAACACTCTTAATTGAGAAACAGAATAACCTTACTAAATGCGTGTATTTTGAGAGCTTTTCACATTCTTAGTTACCAAAACCCCAAAATGCATGCGAAACAAGATTTATGTGGGAAAAAATGACAGAAAGGTGTCTTTTGAGTGTTTTTGAGCGTGATAGGATATAAAGCACTTAAAAGCAGGGGAATCACATTAAATTCGAATCAAACCAATTTTTACCAAGAACTTGCCTTTAAGTGTTTTTGAGCTCCTTATATACCAAAATGTTAAAACGCCTGCAAAACACACTTTATGGAGAAACAGAATAACATTACCAAAAACATGTATTTTGAGTGTTTTTGATCATGTTATCTATCAAAACACTTAGGTACATAAAAAGAACCTTATGTTTGGGAAACGAAAGGACATTACGAGAAACGTGTATTATGAGTGTTTTTAAGTTCCTTAAGTACCAAAAAGCTAAAACCCACAAATAACACTCTTTATTTTAGAAAAAATAAATAAATAAAGAAAATAAATAAAAGAAATAAAAAAAATATATATATTTTTTTTCATTCATCTTCTTAGGTACCGAGATGACAAAATTCCTTAAGAACAAAAAAACTAAAACCCACAAATAACACTCTTTATAAAGAAAAAAATTAATTAAATATATAAAAAAAACAGGAATTTTTTTATATTTTTTTATTCATCTTCATAGGTACCGAGATGCCAAAATTCTGGGAAAATTCTGGGCAATTATGTGATACAAGAATATTATCAAAAAAGTTGATTTTAGCTTTTTTTTTCGGACTGTTGTGTACCAAACCCTAAAGAGCATGCAAAGACTTCTATATGAGGAAATTCAATGATTTTACCAGAAATCTGTCTTTTGAGTGTTTTTCAGCATGTTAGGCACCGAAACGATAAATAATAATGAACTCACTCAATATGGGAATCCAAAACAAAATTACTTAAAACGTGTCTTCTCAGTATTTTACGTAGAAAAACGCTAAAACGGATGCTAAAACCAACCAATATCATGAAATAGAAAAACATTACCAAAAATATACATTTTGAGTGTTTTTGAGCTTGTCACCTACAAAAAAAAAACCGCAAAAATTGATACAAAGCACTCTATATTGGGAAAGAAAGGGACAATTCGAGAAAAGTGTATAATGAGTGTTTTATAGTTCAAAAGAACCACAAGGCAAAAAACGCAAAAACTCGTGTATATGGAGAAGTTTCCTAGATACCAAAATGCTAAAACTCATGAATAACACTCTTAATTGAGAAACCTTACTAAATGCGTGTATTTTGAGTGCTTTTCACATTCTTAGTTACCCAAAACCCAAATTGATTGCGAAACCAGCTTTATGTGGTAAAAAAAAAAAAAAGACATTTCCAGAAAAGTGTCTATTGAGTGTTTTTGAGCGTGATTAGCAGTAAAGCACTGAAAAGAAGGACAATTACATTACATGGGAATAAAACCAATGTTTACGAAAAACTTGCCTTTAAGTGTTTTTGAGCTCCTAATATACCAAAACGCTAAAACGCATGCAAAACACACTTTATGGAGAAACAGAATAACATTACCAAAAACATGTACTTTGAGTGTTTTTGATCATGTTACCAATAAAACGCTTAAATACATGCTAAGAATCCTATTTGTGGGAAACGAAAGGACATTACGAGAAACGTGTATTATGAGTGTTTTTAAATTCATTAAGTACCAAAAAGCTAAACGCCACAAATAACTCTCTATTGAGAGAAAAAAAAATAAATAAATACGATATTTTTTTTTCTTTCTTATTCATCTTCACAGGTACCGAGATGCCAAAATTCGGGCAAAATTCATGAAATTTTGTGAAATAAGAACATTATTAAAAAAGTTAATTTTTAGCTTTTTTTTCGACTGTTATGTAGCAAACACTAAAGTGCATGCAAAATCACCTATATGTTAGGCACCAAAACGTTAAATAACATGGAAGTCACTCTATATGGGAATCCAAAACAAAATTACTGAAAACGTGTCTTTTCGGTGTTTTACGTAAAAAAAACGCTAAAACGGATGCAAACCAACCAATATGAAAAAAAAAAATTGAATAACATTACCAAAAAGGTATATTTTGAGTGTTTTTGAGCATGTTACCTACAAAAAAGGTGAAAATGGATGCAAAACACTCCCTATTGGGAAACAAAAGGACATTACGAGAAACGTGTATAATGAGTGTCTTATCATTTTCGAGCAAAAGAACTTGTGGTTCACAAGAACCACAAGGCA
Source organism: Scylla paramamosain (assembly GCF_035594125.1). NCBI lineage: Eukaryota > Metazoa > Arthropoda > Malacostraca > Decapoda > Portunidae > Scylla > Scylla paramamosain. The sequence goes on along the minus strand of NC_087157.1, from coordinate 16,478,395 downwards.
AAAAACGCAAAAACTCGTGTATATAAAGAAGTTTCTTAGATACCAAAATGCTGAAACTCATGAATAACAATCATAATTGAGAAACAGAACAACCTTACCAAAAGCGTGTATTTTCGGTGTTTTTCACATTCTTAGCAAAATCCCAAATAGCATGCGAAACTAGCTTTATGTGAGAAAAAAATGACATTACCAGAAGTATCTTTTGAGTGTTTTTGAGCGTGTTAGGCAATAAAGCACTAAAAAGTAGGGCAATCACATTACATGGAAATAAAACCAACTTTCACCAAGAACTTGCCATTATGTGTTTTTGAACTCCTTACATACCAAAACGTTAAAACGCATGCAAAACACTCCTTTATGGAGAAGCAGAAAAACATTACAAAAAATATGTGTTTTAAGTGTTTTTCATTATGTTACCTATAAAAACGCTTAAATACATGCAAAGAACCCTATCTTTGGGAAACGAAAGGACATTACGAAAAACGTGTATTATGACTGTTTTCAAGTTCCTTATGTACCAAAACGTTAAAACCCACAAATAACACTCTTTAAAGAGAAAAAAAAAAATAAATAAATAAAAACAGCATTTTTTTGTATTGATTTTCATGAGTACGGAGATGCCAAAATTCTGCCAAAATTCAGGGAATTTATGTGGAAAAAAAGAATATTATCAAAAAAGCTATAATTAACCAAACCCTAAAGTGCATGCAAAGCCACCTATATGAGGAAATTAAACGACTTTACCAGAAACCTGTCTTTTCAGTGTTTTTCAGCATGTTAGGCAGCAAACCGATAAATAATAAGGAAGTCAGTCAATATGTTAATCCAAAACAAAATTACTGAAAACGTGTCTTTTCAGTGTTTTACGTAGAAAAAAACATTAAATCGGATGCAATGCAACGAATATGAAAAAAATAGAATAACATTACCAAAAAGTGTTTTTGAGCTTTTTACCTACAAAAAACGCGAAAATGGATGTAAAAGCACTCTATATTGGGAGGCAAAAGTACATTTAGAGAAACGTGTATAATGATTGTTTTATAGTTTCACACGAACCACAAGGCAAAAAACGCAAAAACTCGGGTGTATAGAGAAGTTTCTTACATACCAAAATGCTGAAATGCATGAATAACACTTTTAATTGAGAAACAGAACTACCTTACCAAATGTGTGTATTTTGAGTGTTTTTCACATTCTTAGTTACGAAAATCCCAAATTACATGCGAAACTAACTTTATGTAGGAAAAAAAAAAGATATTACCAGAAAAGTGTCTTTTGAGTGTTTTTGAGCGAGATATGCAACAAAGCACTAAAAAGCAGAATAATCACATTACATGGGAATAAAACCAACTTTTACGAAGAACTTGCCTTTAAGTGTTTTTTTTTTAACTCCTGACATACCAAAACTTTAAAACGCATGCAAAATACCCTTTATGGAGAAACAGAGTAACATTACCAAAAACATGTATTTTGAGTGTTTTTTATCATGTTATTTATAAAAACGCTTAAATACATGCAAAGAACCTTATGTTTGGGAAACGAAAGGACATTACGAGAAACGTGTATTATGAGTGTTTTTAAGTTCCTTAAGTACCAAAAAGATAAAACCCACAAATAACACTCTTTATAGAGAAAAAAAAATAATAAAATAATTTTTTTTTTTATTCATCTTCATAGGTACTAAGATGCCAAAATTCTGGCAATATTCTTTGGGAATCGAAAACAAAATTACTGAAAACGTGTCTTTTCGGTGTTTTACGTAGAAAAACGCTAAAACGGATGCAAACCAACCAATATCAAGAAATAGAAAAATATTACCAAAATGGAATATTTTGAGTGTTTTTGAGCTTGTTACCTACAAAAAACGCGAAAATAGATGCAAAGCTCTCCCTATTGGGAAAGAAAAGGACATTACGAGAAACATGTCTTATTATTTTCCGGGAAAAGAACTTGTGGTTCACAAGAACAACAAGGCAAAAAATGTAAAAACTCGTGTATATAAAGAAATTTCTTAGATACCAAAATGCTGAGACTCATGAATAACAATCTTAATTGAGAAGCAGAACAACATTCCCAAATGCGTGTATTTTGAGTGTTTTTCACATTCATAGTTAGCAAAACCTAAAATAGCATGCAAAACTAGCTTTATGTGGGAAAAAAATGACATTACCAGAAGTATCTTTTGAGTGTTTTTGAGCGTGTTAGGCAATAAAGCACTAAAAAGCAGGGCAATCATATTACATTAGAATAAAACAAACTTTTACCAAGAACTTGCCTTGAAGTGTTTTTCAGCTCCTTACATACCAAATCGCTAAAACGCATACAAAACACTGCTTTATGGAGAAGCAGAATAACATTACCAAAAACAAGTGTTTTTGAGTGTTTTTCATCATGTTACCTATAAAAAGGCTTAAATACATTCAAAGATCCCTATATTTGGGAAACGAAAGGACATTACGAGAAATATGTATTATGAATGTTTTTAAGTTCCTTAAGTACCAAAACGTTAAAACCTACAAATAACACTCTTTATAGAGAAAAAAATAAATAAAAAAATAGTTTCTTTATTTTTTTGTTATTGATGTTCATAGGTACCAAGATGCCAAAATTCTGCCAAAATTCAGGGAAATTATGTGGAAAAAAGAACATTATCGAAAAAGTTAATTTTACCTTTTTTTTTCGGAGTTATATACCAAACCATAAAGTGTATGCAAAGCCACCTATTTGGGAAATTTTAACGACTTTAAAAGAAACCTGTCTTTTGAGTGTTTTTCTGCATGTTAGGCACCAAAACGATAGATAATATGAAAGTCACTCTATATGGAAATCCAAAACAAAATTAATGAAAACGTGTCTTTTAAAAGATTTACGTAGAAAAACGCTAAAACGGATGCAAACCAACCAATATGGAAAAAAAATAGAATAACATTATCATCAAAGTATATTTTGTGTGTTTTTGAGCTTGTTACATAAAAAAACGCAAAAATGGATGCAAAGCATTGTATATTAGGAAAAAAAAGGACATAACGAGAAACGTGTATAATGAGTGTTTTATAGTTTCACCAGAATCACAAGGGAAAAAACGCAAAAACTCATCTGTGTGGGAAAGTTTCTAAGATACCAAAATGCTGAAAGTCATGAATAACACTCTTAATAAAAAAAAAAAAAAAGCAACCTTACTAAATGCGTGTATTTTGAGTGTTTTTTTTTACATTCTTAGTTACCAAAATTCCAAATTCCTTGCGAAACTAGCTTTACGTGGGAAAAAAATGACAATGGTAGAAAAGTGTCTTTGAGCGTTTTTGAGCGTGTTAAGCAATAAAGCACTAAAAAGCAGGGCAATCATATTACATGGGAATAAAACCAACTTTTACGAAGAACTTGCCCTTTAGTGTTTTTGACACACATTTAGTAAGGTTGTTCTGTTTCTCAATTAAGAGTGTTATTCATGAGTTTCAGCATTTTAGTATCTAGGAAACTTCAACATATACACGACTTTTTGCGTTTTTTGCCTTGTGGTTTTTTTGAACTATAAAACATTAATTATACACTTTTCTCGCAATGTCCCTTTGTTTCCCAATATAGAGTGGTTTGTATCAATTTTTGCAGTTTTTTTGGAGGTAACAAGCTCAAAAACACTCAAAATATACATTATTGGTAATGTTTTTTCTGCTTCTTGGTTGGTTTGCCTCAGTTTTAACGTTTTTCTACGTAAAACACTAAGAAGACACGTTTTCAGTAATTTTCTTTTGGATTCCCACATAGAGTGAGTTCCTTATAATTTATCATTTTGGTGCCTAACATGCTGAAAAACACTGAAAAGACAGATTTTTGGTAAGGTCTTTAATTTCCTCATATGCGAGGGCTTGCATGTCTTTTGAGTGTTTTTGAGCGTGTTACGGAATAAAGCACTAAAAGGAAGGGCAATCACATCACATGGGAATAAAACCAAATTTTACGAAGAACTTGCCTTTAAGTGTTTTTTTTTACATACCAAAACGCTGAAACGCATGCAAAATACATTTTATGGAGAAACAGAATAATATTACCAAATACATGTATTTTGATTTTTTTTTATAATGTTATCTATAAAAACGCTTAAATACATGCAAAGAACCTTATGTTTGCGAAACGAAAGGACATTACGAGAAATGTGTATTATAAGTGTTTTTACGTTCCTTAAGTACCAAAAAGCTAAAACCCACAAATAACACTCTTTATTTAGAAAAAAAAAGAAAGAAAATAAAAAAATGATTTTTATTTTTTTGTTATTCATCTTCATAGGTACCGAGATGCCAAAATTTCGGGAAAATTCAGGGCTATTAAAATAAAAGAAAATTATCAAAAAATTAATTTTAGCTTTTTTTTCGGACTCTTATGTACCAAACCCTAAAGTGTATCCAAAGACTCCTATAGAAAGAAAATTGAACGACCTGTTTTTTGAGTGTTTTTCAGCATGTTAGGCACAAAAACGATAAATAATAAGGAACTCACTCTATATGAGAATCCAAAACAAAATTGTTGAAAACGTGTCTTTTCTGTGTTTTACGTAGAAAAACGCTAAAATGGATGCAAACCAACCGATATCAAGAAATAGAAAAAAGAAATTACCAAAAAGTTATATTTTGAGTGTTTTTGAGCTTGTTACCTAAAAAAAACGCGAAAATTTATGCAAAGCACTTTATATTAGAAAACAAAAGGACTTTACAAGAAAAGTGTATAATGAGTTTTTTATAGTTCAAAAGAACCAAAAGGCAAAAAACACAAAAACTCGTGTATATGGACAAAGTTCCTAGATATCAAAATGCTGAAACTCAAGAATAACAGTCTTAATTGAGAAACAGAACAACCTTACTAAATGCGTGTATTTTGAGGGCTTTTCACATTCTTATTTACCAAAACCTCAAATTGCATGCGAAACCACCTTTATGTGAGAAAAAAATGACATTACCAGAAAAGTGTCTTAAATTTTAAGTTGTTTTTTTTTTGCGTGATAGCCAATAAAGCACTAAAAAGCAGGGTAATCATTTTACATTAGAATAACACCAATTTATACAAAAAACTTGCCTTTAAGTTTTTTTGAGCTCCTTATGTACCAAACCGCTAAAACGCATGCAAAACAAACTTTATGGAGAAACAGAATAACATTACCAAAAACATGTATTTTGAGTGTTTTTGATCATGTTATCTATAAAAACGCTTAAATACATGCAAAGAACATTATGTTTGGGAAACAAAAAGACATTACGAGAAACGTGTATTATGAGTGTTTTTTTAAGTTCCTTAAGTACCAGAAACCTAAAACTCACAAATAACGCTCTTTATTTAGAAAATAAAAAAATAAAAAAATAAAAAAAATAGGATTTTTTTTTTTTTTTTTTTTTTTTTTGTTATTCATCTTCATAGGTACCGAGATGCCAAAATTCTGGGAAAATTCAGGGCAATGATATAAAAAATATTATCAAAAAATTTAATTTCAGCTTTTTTTTTCGGACTGTTATATACCAAACCCTAAAGTGCATGCAAAGGCTTTTATATGAGGAAATTAAACGACCTTACCAGAAATCTGTTTTTTGTGTTTTTTTAGCATGTTAGGCATCAAAACGATAAATAATAAGGAACTCACTCCATATGGGAATTCAAAACAAAGTTACTGAAAACGTGTCTTCTCAGTGTTTTACGTAGAAAAACGCTAATACGGATGCAAAGCAACCAATATCAAGAAATAGAAAAACGTTATCTAAAAAGGTATATTTTGAGTGTTTTTGTGCTTGTTACCTATAAAAAACGCGAAAATTGATGCAAAGCATTCTATATTGGGAAACAAAAGGACATTGCAAGAAAAGTGTATAATGAGCGTTTTATAGTTCAAAAGAACCACAAGGCAAAAAACGCAAAATCTCTTGTATATGGAGAGGTTTCCGAGATACAAAAATGCTAAAACTCATGTATAACACTCCTAATTGAGAAACTGAACAACCTTAATAAATGCGTGTATTTTGAGTGCTTTTCACATTCTTAGTTACCAAAACCCCAAATTGCATACATTGCAGGAAAACGAATTTTTACCAAAAACTTGCCTTTAAGTGTTTTTGAGCTCCTTATATACCAAAACACTAAAACGCATGCAAAACACTCTTTATGGTGAAACAGAATAACATTACCAAAAACATGTATTTTGAGTATTTTTGATCATGTTACCAATAAAAACGCTTAAATACATGCAAAGAACACTATTTTTGGGAAACGGAAGGAGATTACAAGAAACGTGTATTATGAGTGTTTTCAATTTCATTAATTACCAAAAAGCTAAAAGCTACAAATAACACTCTTGATTGAGAAACAACAAATAAAAAAAAAACGATATTTTTTCTCTCTTATTCATCTTCACAGGTACCAAGATGCCAAAATTCGGGCAAAATTCAGGAAATTATGTGAAATAAGAACATTATCAAATAAGTTAAATTTAGCTTTTTTCGGACTGTTATGTACCAAACCCCTAAAGTGCATGCAAAGCCACCTATATGGGGAAATTAAACGTCTTTGCCAGAAAATAATCTTATTAGTGTTTTTTCAGCATGTTAGGAACCAACACGATAAATAACACGGAAGTCAATCTATATGGGAATCCAAAACAAAATTAATAAAGACGTGTCTTTTCGGTGTTTTACGTAGATAAACGCTAAAACCAATGCAAACCAACCAATATGAAGAAATAAAATAACATTACCAAAAAGGTATATTTTGAGTGTTTTTGAAATTGTTACCTACAAAAAACGCGAAAATTGATGGAAAGCACTCTTTATTGGGAACCAAATAACATTACGAGAAACGTGAATAATGAGTGTTTCATAGTTTCCCAAGAACTACAAGGCAAAAAACGCAAAAACTCGTCTATATAGAGATATTTCTTACATTCCAAAATGCTGAAAATCTGGAACAACACTCCTAATTGAGAAACAGAACAATCTTACTAAATGCGTGTATTTTGAGTGCTTTTTACATTCTTAGTTATCAAAACCCCAAATTGCATGCAAAACACTACCAGACACTACCAGAAAAATGTCTTTTGAGCGTTTTTGAGCGTGTTAAGCAATAAAGCACTAAAAAGCAGGGCAATCATTGGAATAAAACCAATTTTTAACAAGAACTTGCCTTTAAGTGTGTTTGAGCTAATTATATACCAAAACACTAAAATGCATGCAAAATAAACTTTACGGTGAAACAGAATAACATTACCATAAACATGTATTTTGAGTGTTTTTGATCATGTTACCAATAAAAACGCTTAAATACATGCAACGAACCCTATTTTTGGGAAACGAAAGGACATTACGAGAAACGTGTATTATGAGTGTTTTTAAGTTCCTTAAGTACCAAAAAAGCTAAAACCCACAAATAACACTCTTTATAGAGAGAGAAAAAAAAAGAAAAGTATATATATATATATATATATATATATATATATATATATATATATATATATATATATATATATATATATATATATATATATATATATATATATATATATATATATATATATATACTCGTATATATATATATATATATATTTTTTTTTTTTTTTTTTTTTTTTATTCATCTTCATAGGTACTAAGATGCCAAAATTCTGGCAATATTCTTTGGGAATCGAAAACAAAATTACTGAAAACTTGTCTTTTCGGTGTTTTACGAAGAAAAACGCTAAAACAGATGAAAACCAACCAATATGAAGAAATAGAATAACATTAACAAAAAAGTATATTTTTTAGTGTTTTTGAGCTTGTTACCTACAAAAAAACGCGAAAATGGATGTAAAGCACTCCTTATTTGGAAAGAAAAGGACATTACGAGATATATGTATAATGAGTGTTTTATTATTTTCGGGGAAAGGAACGTTTCTCGTAATGTTCTTTCGTTTTCAAAACATAAGGTTCTTTGCATGTATTTAAACGTTTTTATAGATAACATGATCAAAAACATTCAAAATACATGTATTTGGTAATGTTATTCTGTTTCTCCATAAAATGTATTTTGCATGCGTTTTAGCGTTTTGTTTTGTAAGGAGCTCAAAAACACTTAAAGACAAGTTCTTTGTAAAATTTTGTTTTATTCCCATGTAATGTGATTGCCCTGGCTTTTAGTGCTTTATTGCGTAACACGCTCAAAAACACTGAAAAGACATTCAAATCCTCCCATATGAGGAAATTAAAGACCTTACCAGAAATCTGTCTTTTGAGTGTTTTTCAGCATGTTAGGCACAAAAAACGAAAAATAATAAGGAACTCACTCCATGTGGGAATCCAAAAGAAAATTACTGAAAACGTGTCTTCTCAGTGTTTTACGTAGAAAAAAAAAAAACGCTAAAACTGATACAAACCAACAAATATCAAGAAGCAGAAAAACATGATCAAAAATGTATATTTTGAGTGTTTTTGAGCTTGTTACCTACAAAACAACGCAAAAATGGATACAAAGCACTCTATATTGGGAAACAAAGGGACATTGCGAGAAAAGTGTATAATGAATGTTTTATAATTAAAAAAAACACAAGGCAAATAACGCAAAAACTCGTGTGTATGCTGAAACTCATGAATAACACTCTTAATTGAGAAACAGAGCAAGTTTACTAAATGCGTGTCAAAAACACTAAAAGGCAAGTTCTTCGTAAAAGTTGGTTTTATTCCCATGTAATGTGATTGCCCTGCTTTTTAGTGCTGTATTGCCTAACACTCTCAAAAACATTCAAAGACACTTTTCTGGTAATGCCATTTTTTTCCCACAAAAAGCTAGTTTCGCATGGAATTTGGAGTTTTGGTAACTAAGAATGTAAAAAAAAAAAACACTCAAAATACACGTATTTAGTAAGGTTGTTCTGTTTCTTGATTAAGAGTATTATTCATGAGTTTCAGTATTTTGGTATCTTAGAAACTTCTCCATACAGTCGAGTTGTTGCATTTTTTGCTTTGTGATTCTGGTGAAACTATGAAACAATCATTATACAAGTTTCTCGTTATTTTCTTTTTTTTCCTTATATAGAGAGCTTTGCATCCATTTTCGCGTTTTTTTTTCATGTAACAAGCTCAAAAACACACAAAATATACTTTTTTGGTAATGTTATTCTATTTTTTCATATTGGTTGGTTTGCATCCGTTTTAGCGTTTTCTACGTAAATCTTTTAAAAGACACGTTTTCAGTAATTTTGTTTTGGATTTCCATATAGAGTGACTTTCATATTATATATCGTTTTGGTGCCTAACATGCAGAAAAACACTCAAAAGGAAGATTTCTTATAAAGTCGTTAAATTTCATCAGATAGGTGGCTTTGCATACTACACTTTATGGTTTGGAACATAACTCCGAAAAAAAGGTAAAATTAACTTTTTCAATAATGTTCTTTCTTCCACATATTTTCCCTGAATTTTTGCAGAATTTTGGGATCTTTGTACCTATGAACATCAATAACAAAAAAATAAAAATGCCATTTTTTTTATTTATTTATTTTTTTTTTCTCTATAAAGAGTGTTATTTGTAGGTTTTAACGTTTTGGTACTAAAGGAACTTAAAAACATTTATAATACACATTTCTTGTAATGTCCTTTCGTTTCCTAAATATGGGGATATTTGCATGTATTTAAGCGTTTTTATAGCTAACATGATAAAAAATACTCAAAACACTTGTTTTTGGTAATGTTATTCTGGTTCTTCATAAAGGAGTGTTTTGCATGCGTTTTAGCGATTTGCTATATAAGGAGCTGAAAAACACTTCATGGCACATTCTTGGTAAAAGTTGGTTTTATTCCAATGTAATATGATTGCCCTGCTTTTTAGTGCTTTATTGCCTAACACGCTCAAAAACACTGAAAAGACACTTCTGGTAATGTCATTTTTTTCCAACATAAAGCTAGTTTCGCATGCTATTAGGGGTTTGCTAAGAATGTGAAAAAAAAAACACTCAAAATACACGCATTTGGTAATGTTGTTCTGTTTCTGAATTAAGATTGTTTTCATGAGTTTAAGTATTTTGGTATCTAAGAAACTTCTTTATATACACGAGTTTTTGCGTTTTTTGCCTTGTGGTTCTTTTGAACCACAAGTTCCTTTGCCTGAAAATAATAAGACACTCATTATACATGTTTCTCGTAATGTCCTTTTCTTTCAAAATAGGGAATGCTTTGCATCAATTTTTGCGTTTTTTGTAGGTAACAAGCTCAAAAACACTCAAAATATACCGTTTTGGTAATGTTATTCTATTTCTTCGTATTGGTTGGTTTTCATCTGTTTTAGCGTTTTTTCTACGTAAAACACCGAAAAGACATGTTTTCAGTAATTTTGTTTTCGATTCCCAAAGAATATTGCCAGAATTTTGGCATCTTAGTATCTATGAAGATGAATAAAAAAAATATATATATAATTTTTTTTTTCACTCTATAAAGAGTGTTATTTGTGGGTTTAACTTTTTTGGTACTTAAGGAACTTAAAAACACTCATAATACACGTTTCACGTAATGTTCTTTCGTTTTACAAAAATAAGGATCTTTGCATTTATTTAAGCGTTTTTATTGGTAACATGATCAAAAACACTCAAAATACATGTTTTTGGTAATGTTATTCTGTTTCACCATAAAGAGTGTTTTGCATGCATTTTAGTGTTTTGGTATATAATTAGCTCAAACACTTAAAGGCAAGTTCTCGTTAAAAATTGGTTTTATTCCAATGTAATGTGATTGCCCTGCTTTTTAGTGCTTTTTTGCTCCAAAACACTTAAAGGCATGTTCTTGGTAAAAATTCGTTTTCCTCCAATGTAATGTGATTGCCCTCCTTTTTAGTGCTTTATTGCCTATCACGCTCAAAAACAATAGACACTTTTCTGGTAAAGTCTTTTTATTTATTTCCACAAATCTATTTTCGCATGCAATTTTGGGTTTTGGTAACTAAGAATGTGAAAAGCATTCAAAATACACGCATTTATTAAGGTTGTCCTGTTTCTCAATTAGGAGTGTTATACATGAGTTTTAGCATTTTTGTATATAGGAAACCTCTCCATATATACGAGATTTTGTGTGTTTTGCCTTGTGGTTCTTTTGAACTATAAAACACTTTTTATACACTTTTATTGCAATGTCCTTTTGTTTTGTTTTGCATTAATTTTCGCGTTTTTTGTAGGTAACAAGGACAAAACACTCAAAATATACGTTTTTAGGTTTTCCTTTATACGTTTTCCTATTTCTTGATATTGGTTGCTTTGCATCCGTTTTAGCGTTTTTCTACGTAAAACACTGAGAAGACACACGTTTTCAGTAACTTTGTTTTGTATTTTCATATAGAGTGAGTTCCTTATTATTTATTGTTTTGGTGCCTAACATGGTAAAAAAAAACACTCAAAAAACAGATTTCTGGTAAGGTCGTTTAATTTTCTTATATAGCAGGCTTTGCATGCACTTTAGGGTTTGATACATAACAGTCCGAAGAAAAAGCTGAAATTAACTTTTTGATGATATTCTTTTATCATATGATTGCCCTGAATTTTCCCAGAATTTTGGCATCTCGGTATCTATGAAGATGAATAACAAAAAAAAAAAAAAAAAAATCCTTTTTTTATTTTTTATTTTTTATTTTTTTTTATTTTCTAAATTAAGTGTAATTTCTGGGTTTTAGGTTTGTGGTACTTAAGGAACTTAAAACACACTCATAATACACGTTTCTCGTAATGTCCTTTTGTTTCTCAAACATAATGTTCTTTGCATGTATTTAAGCGTTTTTATTGATAACATGATCAAAAACACTCAAAATACATGTTTTTGGTAATGTTACTCTTTTTCTCTATAAATTTTGTTTTGCATGCGTTTGAGCGTTTTGGTACATAAGGAGCTCAAAAACATTTAAAAGCAAGTTTTTGGCATAAATTGGTGTTATTCCAATGTAATATGATTGCCTTGCTTTTTAGTGCTTTATTGCCTATCACGCTCAAAAAACATTTAAAAGACACTTTTCTGGTAGTGTCATTTTTTTCTTACATAAAGGTGGTTTCGCATGCAATTTGAGGTTTTGGTAACTAAGAATGTGAAAAGCACTCAAAATACATGCATTTAGTAAGGTTGTTCTGTTTCTCAATTAAGAGATTCAGCATTTTGGTTTCTAGAAAACTTGTCCATATACAGGAGATGTTGTGTTTTTTGCCTTTTGGTTCTTTTGAATTATAAAAATCTCATTATACACTTTTCTTCCAAAGTCCTTTTGTTTTCTAATATAGAGTGCTTTGCATCAATTCTCGCGTTTTTTTGTAGGTAACAAGCTCAAAAACACTTAAAATATACCTTTTTGGTAATGTTTTTCTATTTCTTGATATTGGTTGGTTTTCATCCGTTTTAGCGTTTTTCTACGTAAAACACTGAAAAGAGACGTTTTCAGCAATTTTATTTTTGAATTCTCATATAGAGTGAGTTCTTTATTTTTTAACGTTTTTGTGCCTAACATGCTGAAAAACACTGAAAAAAAAACAGATATCTGGTAAGGTCGTTTAATTTCCTCATATGGGAGTCTTTGGATGCACTTTTGGGTTTGGTAGATAAGAGTCCGAAAAACAATTTCAATGACAATGAAACAATGACAATTTTTCTTTTATCATATAATAGCCTTGAATTTTCCCAGAATTTTGGCATCTCGGTACCTATGAAGATTAATAACAAAAAAAAAAAAACTATTTTTTTATTTTATTTCTTTTTTTTTCTAAATAAAGAGTGTTATTTGTGGGTTTTAGCTTTTTGGTACTTAAGGAACTTAAAAACACTTATAATACACATTTCTCGTAATGTCCTTTCGTTTCGCAAACATAAGGTTCTTTGCATGTATTTAAGCGTCTTTATAGTTAACATGATCAAAAACACTCAAAATATATGTTTTTGGTAATTTTATTCTCTTTCTCCATAAAAGATGTTTTGCATGCGTTTTAGCGTTTTGGTATGTAATGAGCTCAAAAACACTTAAAGGCAAGTTCTTGGTAAACGTTGTTTTTATTCCCATGTAATGTGATTGCTCTGCTTTTTAGTGCTTTATTGCCTAACACGCTCAAAAACACTCAAAAGACACTTTTCTGGTAATATCATTTTTTTCCCACATAAAGGTAGGTTTGCATGGAATTTGGGGTTTTGGTAACTAAGAATGTGAAATAAATCTCAAAACACAGGCATTTAGTAAGGTTGTTCTATTTCTTAATTAAAAGTGCTATTCATGAGTTTCAGCATTTTGGTATGTAAGAAACTTTTCTAATACACACATTTGGTAAGGTATTTCTATTTCAAAATTAAAAACGTTATTGATGAGTTTCAGCTCTTTGGTATGTAAGAAACTTCTTTATGTACACGAGTTTTTGAGTTTTTTACCTTGTGGTTCTTTTAAAACTATAAAACACTCATACACGTTTATCGTAATGTCCTTTTCTTTGCCAATATAAAGTCCTTTCAATCCATTTTTGCATTTTTTGTAGGTAACAAGCTCAAAAACACATCAAAATATATCTTTTTAGTAATGTTATTCTATTTCTTCCTATTGGTTTGTTTACATCCGTTTTAGCGTTTTTCTACGTAAATCACTGAAAAGACACATTTTCAGTTATATTGTTGAAATTGCTAAAAAACACTCAAAAGACAGGTTTCTGCTAAAGTCGTGTAATTTCCCCATATAGGTGGATTTGCATGCACTTCAGGGTTTGTACATAACTCCGGAAAAAAGCTAAAATTATCTTTTTTTTATAATGATTTTTTTTTTACAAAATTTCCGTGAATTTTGCCAGAATTTTGGCATATCCGTACATATGAAGATGAATAAGAAAAAAAAAAAAATTTCTCTCTATAAAGAATGTTATTAGTGGGTTTTAGCTTTTTGATACTTAAGGAACTTAAAAACACTCAAATTACACGTTTCTCGTAATATCCTTTCGTGTCCCAAAAATAAGGTTCTTTGCATGTATTTAAGCGTTTTTATTGGTAACACCTCGGTTATTGGTAACATCTCGGTATCTGTGAAGATGAATAAGAAAGAAAAAAAAATATCGTATTTTTTTATTTATTTATTGTTTCTCAATAAAGAGTGTTATTTGTTGCTTTTAGCTTTTTGGTAATTAATGAACTTAAAAACACTCATAAAACTCGATTTTCGTAATGTCCTTTTGTTATACAAACATAGGGTTCTTTACATGTATTTAAGCGTTTTTATAGGTTACATGATCAAAAACACTCAAAATACATGTTTTTGGTAATGTTATTCTGTTTCTCCATAAAGAATGTTTTGCACCGTTTTGGCGATTTGGTATGTAAGGAGTTAAAAAACACTTAAAGGCAAGTTCTTCGTAAAAGTTGCTTTTATTCCCATGTAATGTGATTGTTCTGCTTTTTAGCGCTTTGTTGCATATCACGCTCAAAAACACTAAAAAGACACTTTTTTGGTAATGTCATTTTTTTTTCCCACATGAAGGTAGTTTCGCATGTAATTTGGCATTTTCATAACTAAGAATGTGAAAAACACTCAAAATACACAATTTGGTAAGGTAGTTTTGTTTATCGATTAAAACAATTATTCATGCATTTCATCATTTGATAAGTTTCTCTATATACACGAATTTTTGCGTTTATTGCCTTGTGGTTCTTTTAAAACTATAAAACACTCATTATACACGTTTCTCGTAATATCCTTTTGTTTCCTAATATAGAGTGCTTTACATCCATTTTTGCATTTTTTTGTAAGTAACAAACTCAAAAACATTAAAAATAGATCTTTTTGGTAATGTTATTCTATTTTTTCATATAGGTTGCTTTGCATACACTTTACCGTTTTTCTACGTAAAACACTGAAAAGACACGTTTTCAGCAATTTTGTTTTGGATTCACATATTAACTGACTTCTATATTATTTATCGTTTTGGTGCCTAACATGCTGAAAAACACTGAAAGGACAGGTTTATGGTAAAGTCGCTTAACTTCCTTATATAGGTGGCTTTGCATGCAGTTTAGGGTTTGCTACATAACAATCCGAAAAAAAGCTATAATTAAATTTTCTGGTAATGTTCTTTTTTCCACATAAATTCCCTAAATATTGGTAGAATTTTGGCATCTCGGTACCTATAAGGATGAATAACAAAAAAAGATAAAAAAAAAATCAGATTTTTTAATTAATTTTTTTTTTTCTAAATAAAGAGTTTTATTTTTGGGTTTTAGGTTTTAGGTACTGAAGGAACTTAAAAAAAACACTCATAATAAACGTTTGAAGTAAATGTCCTTTCGTTTCCCAAACATAAGGTTCTTTGCATGTATTTAAGCGTTTTTATAGATAACATGATCAAAAACACTTAAAATACATGTATTTGGTAATATTACTCTGTTTCTCAATAAAAAATGTATTTTGCATGCGTTTTAGCGTTTTGGTATGTAAGGAGCTCAAGAACACTTAAAGGCAAGTTCTTGGTAAAATTTGGTTTTATTCCCATGTAATGTGATTGCCCTTCCTTTTAGTGCTTCATTGCGTAACACGCTCAAAAACACTCAAAAGACATGCAAGGCGTCGCATATGAGGAAATTAAAGACCTTACCAGAAATCTATGTTTTGAGTGTTTTTCAGCATGTTAAGCACCAAAACGATAAATAATAAGGAACTCACTCTATGTGGGAATCGAAAAGAAAATTGCTGAATACTTATCTTCTTAGTGTTTCACGTAGAAAAACGCTAAAACTGATGCAAACCAACCAATATAAAGAAGCAGAAAAACATTACCAAAAATGTATATTTTGAGTGTTTTTGAGCTTGTTACCTACAAAAAAAACGAAAAAAATGGATACAAAGCACTCTATATTGGGAAACAAAGGGACATTGCGAGAAAAGTGTATAATGAATGCTTTATAGTTAAAAAAAAAAAAAAACACAAGGCAAGAAACGCAAAAACTCGTGTATATGGAGAAGTTTCCTAGATACCAAAATGCTGAAGCTCATTAATAACACTCTTAATTGAGAAACAGAACAACCTTACTAAATGCGTGTCAAAAACACTAAAAGGCAAGTTCTTCGTAAAAGTTGGTTTTATTCCCATGTAATGTGATTGCCCCTGCTCAAAAACACTCAATGACACTTTTCTGGTAATGTCATTTTTTTCCCATATAAAGCTAGTTTCGCATGGAATTTGGGGTTTTGGTAACTGAGAATGTAAAAAACACTCATAATACACGCATTTAGTAAGGTTGCTCTGTTTCTTGATTAAGATTGTTATTCATGTGTTTCAGCATTTTGGTATCTTAGAAACTTCTCCAAACAGACGAATTTTTGCGTTTTTTGCCTTGTGATTCTTGTGAAACTATAAAACGCTCATTATACACGTTTCTTGTTATGTCCTTTTTTTTCCTAATATACAGTGCTTTGCATCCATTTTTTCTTTTTTTTCTTTATGTAACAAGCTCAAAAACACACAAAATATACTTTTCTGGTAATGTTATTCTATTTTTTCATATTGGTTGGTTTGCATCCGTTTTAGCGTTTTTCTACGTAAATCTTTTAAAAAGACACGTTTTCAGTAATTTTGTTTTGGATTTCCATATAGAGTGACTTTCATATTTTCTATCGTTTTAGTGCCTAACATGCGGAAAAACACTCAGAAGACAGGTTTCTTGTAAAGACGTTAAATTTTCCCAAATAGATGGCTTTGCATACACTTTATGGTTTGGTAGATAACTCCGAAAAAAAGGTAAAATAAACTTTTTCGATAATGTTCTTTTTTCCACATAAAGTTCTTTTGTTTCCCAAACATAATGTTCTTTGCTTGTAAGTAAGCGTTTTTATAGATAACATGATCAAAAACACTCAAAATACATGATTTTGGTAATGTTATTCTGTTTCTTTATAAAGTTTGTTTTGCATGCGTTTTAGCGGTTTGGTATATAAGAGGTTAAAAAACACTTAAAGGCAAATTCTTCGTAAAAGTTTGTTTCATTCCCATGTAATGTGATCGTTCTGCTTTTTAGTACTTTGTTGCATATCACGCTGAAAAACACTCAAAAGACACTTTTCTGGTAATGTCATTTTTTTCCCAAATGAAGCTAGTTCCCATGTAATTTGGCATTTTCGTAACTAAGAATGTGAAAAACACTCAAAATACACAATTTGGTAAGGTAGTTCTGTTTATCGATTAAACGTGTTATTCATGCATTTATTCATTTTGATATGTAAGAAATTTCTCTATATACACGAGTTTTTGCGTTTATTGCCTTGTGGTTCTTTTAAAAGTATAAAACACTCATTATACACGTTTCTCGTAGTCCTTTTGTTTTCTAATATACAGTGTTTTACATCCATTTTTGCATTTTTTGTAGATAACAAGCTCAAAAACATTCAAAATATATCTTTTTTGTTAATGTTATTCTTTTCTTCATATAGGGTGGTTTCTTTCCGCTTTAGCGTTTTTCTACGTAAAACACTGAAAAGACACGTTTTCAGTAATTTTCTTTTGGATTCAAATATTGACTGACTTCCATATTATTTATCGTTTTGGTGCCTAACATGATGAAAAACACTAAAAAGAAAGGTTTCTGGTAAAGTCGTTTCAACTTCATGTGGCTTTGCATGCACCTTAGGGTTTGGTACATAACAATCCGAAAAAAAGCTATAATTAACTTTTATAATAATGTTCTTTTTTCCACATAAATTCCCTGAATTTTGGCATAATTTTGATATCTCGGTACCTATAAAGATGAATAACAAAAAAAAAAAATCCAATTTTATAATTTATTAATTAATTAATTTATTTTTTTCTAAAGAGTGTTATTTGGTACTGAAAGAACTGTATCACTGTTATTTTTGGTACTGAAAGAACTGTATCACTCGTAATACACGTTTCTCATAATGTTCTTTCGTTTCCCAAACATATGGTTCTTTGCATGTATTTAAGCGTTTTTATAGATAACATGATCAAAAACACTCAAAATACATGTATTTGGTAATGTTATTCTGTTTCTCCATCAAATGTATTTTGCATGCGTTTTAGCGTTTTGGTATGTAAGGAGCTGAAAAACACTAAAGGCATGTTCTTGGTAAAATTTGGTTGTATTCCCATGTAATGTGATTGCCCTGGCTTTTAGTGCTTTATTGCGTAACACGCTCAAAAACACTCAGAAGACATGTAAGGTCTCGCATATGAGGAAATTAAAGACCTTACCAGAAATCTGTCTTTTGAGTGTTTTTTTAGCATGTTAGGCACCAAAACGATAAATAATAAGGAACTCACTCTATGTGGGAATCCAAAAGAAAATTACTGAAAACGTGTCTTCTCAGTGTTTTACGTAGAAAAACGCTCAAACTGATACAAACCAACTAATATCAAGAAGCAGAAAAACATTACCAAAAATGTATATTTTGAGTGTTTTTGAGCTTGTTACCTACAAAAAAAACGCGAAAATGGATACAAAGCACTCTATATTGGGAAACAAAGGGACATTGAAAGAAAAGTGTATAATGAATATCTTATAGTTCAAAAAAACCACAAGGGAAAAAACGCAAAAACTCGTGTATATGCTGAAACTCATGAATAACACTCTTAATTGAGAAACAGAGCAACCTTACTAAATGCATGTCAAAAACAATAAAATGCATGTTCTTCGTAAAAATTGGTTTGATTCCCATGTAATGTGATTACCCTGCTTTTTAGTACTTTATTGCCTAACACGTTCAAAAACACTCACAAACACTTTTCTGGTAATGTCATTTTTTCATATATAAAGATAGTTTCGCATAGAATTTGGGCATTTGGTAACTAAGAATGTAAAAAAAAAAAAAAAACACGCATTTAGTAAGGATTAAGAGTGTTTTTCATGAGTTTCAGTATTTTGGTATTTTAGAAACTTCTCCATACAGTCGAGTTTTTGCGTTTTTTGCCTTGTGATTCTGGTGAAACTATAAAACACTCATTATACACGTTTCTCATTATGTCTTTTTTTTTTTCCTTATATACTCGTAGAGTGCTTTGCATCCATTTTCGCGTTTTT
Organism: Scylla paramamosain; assembly: GCF_035594125.1. NCBI lineage: Eukaryota > Metazoa > Arthropoda > Malacostraca > Decapoda > Portunidae > Scylla > Scylla paramamosain. Next base: position 16,459,376 of record NC_087157.1, on the reverse strand, counting down.
TTTTTTTATGTAAGAAGCTCAAAAATACACAAAATATACTTTTATGTTAATGTTATTCTATTTCTTCATATTGGTTGGTTTGCATTCGTTTTAGCGTTTTTCTACGTAAATCTTTTAAAAGACACGTTTCCAGTAATTTTGTTTTGGATTTCCATATAGAGTGACTTTCATATTATTTATCGTTTTGGTGCCTAACATGCGTTTTGGTGCCTTTTTTTTCCCCAATATAGAGTGCTTTCCATCCATTTTCGCGTTTTTTGTAGGTAACAATTTCAAAAACACTCAAAATATACCTTTTTGGTAATGTTATTCTATTTCTTTATTTTGGTTGGTGTGCATCCGTTTTAGCGTTTTCTACGTAAAACACCGAAAAGACACGTTTTCAATAATTTTGTTTTGGATTCCCATATAGATTGACTTCCTTGGGTTTTATCATGTTGGTTCCTAACATGCTGAAAAACACTTATAAGACAGTTTTCTGAAAAAAACGTTTAATTTCCCCATATAGGTGGCTTTGCATGCACTTTAGGGGTTTGGTACATAACAGTCCGGAAAAAAAAGCTAAATTTAACTTTTTTGATAATGTTCTTATTTCATTTAATTTCCTGAACTTAGCCCACATTTTGGCACCTCGTTACCTGTGAAGACGAATAAGATAAAAAAAAGATCTTATTTTTTTATTTATTTTTTTTTTCTCAATAAAGAGTGTAATTTTTGGCTTTTAGCTTTTTCGTACTTAATGAACTTAAAAACACTCATAATAAACGTTTCTCGTAATGTCCTTTTATTTCTCAAAAATAGGGTTCTTTACATGTATTTAAGCGTTTTTATTGGTAACATGATCAAAAACACTCTAAATACATGTTTTTGGTAATGTTATTCTGTTTCACCGTAAAGTGTATTTTGCATGCATTTTAGCGTTTTGATATATAAGGAGCTCAAATACACTTAAAGACAAGTTCTTGTTAAAAATTGGTTTTATTCTAATGTAATGCCCTGCTTTTTAGTGCTTTATTGCCTAACACGCTCAAAAACACTCAAAAGACATTTTTCTGGTAATGTCATTTTTTTCCCACATAAAGCTGGTTTCGCATGCAATTTGGGGTTTTGGTAACAAAGGATGTGAAAAGCACTCAAAATACACGCCTTTAGTAAGATTGTTGTTTCTCAATTAAGATTGTTGTTCCAGAGTTTCAGCATTTTGGAATGTAAGAAACTTCTCTATATACACGAGTTTTTTGCGTTTTTTGCCTTGTAGTTCTTGTGAAACTATAAAACACTCATTATACACGTTTCTCGTAATGTCCTTTTGCTTCCCAATATAGAGTGCTTTCCATCAATTTCCGCGTTTTTTGTAGGTAACAATTTCAAAAACACTCAAAATATACCTTTTTGGTAATGTTATTTTATTTCTTCTTATTGGTTGGTTTGCATCCGTTTTAGCGTTTTTTCTACGTAAAACACCAAAAGACACGTTTTTAGTAATTTTGTTTCGGATTCCCATATAGATTGACTTCCATGTTATTTATCGTGTTGGTGCCTAACATGCTGAAAAACACTCATAAGACCGTTTTCTGGCAAAGACGTTTAATTTCCCCATATAGGTGGCTTTGCATGCACTTTAGGGGTTTAGTACATAACAGTCCGAAAAAAGCTAAATTTAACTTTTTTGATAATGCTCTTATTTCACATAATTTCCTGAATTTTGCCCGAATTTTGGCATCTCGGTACCTGAGAAGATGAATAAGAAAGAAAAAAAAATATTGTATTTTTTAAAATTTATTTATTGTTTCTCAATAAAGAGTGTTATTTGTGGCTTTTAGCTTTCTGGTAATTAATGAACTTAAAAACACTCATAATACACGTTTCTCGTAATCTCCTTTCGTTTCCCCAAAATCGTGTTCTTTGCATGTATTTAAGCGTATTTATTAATAACATGATCAAAAACACTCAAAAAACATGTTTTTGGTAATGTTATTCTGTTTCACCATAAAGAGTGTTTTACATGCGTTTTAGTGTTTTGGTATATAAGGAGCTCAAAAACACTTAAAGGCAAGTTCTTGATATAAATTCGTTTTCCTCCAATGTAATGTGATTGCCCTCCTTTTTAGTGCTTTATTGCCTATCACGCTCAAAAACACTCAAAAGACACTTCTCTGGTAAAGTTTTTTTTTTCCCCAGAAATCTATTTTCGCATGCAATTTGGGTTTTTCGGTAACTAAGAATGTGAAAAGCACTTAAAATACACGCATTTAGTAAGGTTGTTCTGTTTCTCAATTAAGAGTGTTATTTATGAGTTTCAGCATTTTGGTATCTAGGAACCTTCTCAATATACACGAGTGTTTGTGTTTTTTGCCTTTTGGTTCTTTTGAACTATAAAAAAAAAAAACTCATTATACACTTTTCTTGCAAAGTCCTTTTGTTTTCTAATATAGAGTGCTTTGCATCAATTTTCGCACAGAAAAAAAAAACACGTTTTCAGCAATTTTGTTTTAGATTCTCATATAGAGTGAGTTTCTTATTATTTATCGTTTTGGTGCCTAACATGCTCAAAATCACTCAAAAAACAGATTTTTGGGAAGGTCGTTTAATTTTCTCATATAGAAGTCTTTGGATGCACTTTAGGGTTTGGTACATAACACCCCAAAAAAAAGCTAAAATTAGCTTTTTTGATAATTTTACTTATCATATAATAGCCCTGAATTTTCCCAGAATTTTGCCATCTCGGTACCTATAAAGATGAATAACAAAAAAAAAAAAAAATCCTATTTTTTATTTTCTTACTTTTTTTTCTAAATAAAGAGTGTTATTTGTGGGTTTTAGCTTTTTGGTACTTAAGGAACTTAAAAACACTTATAATACACATTTCTCGTAATGTCCTTTCGCAAACATAGGGTTCTTTGCATGTATTTAAGCGTTTTTATAGATAACATGATGAAAATCACTCAAAATATATGTTTTTGGTAATTTTATTCTGTTTCTCCATAAAAAAAAAGTGTTTTGCATGCGTTTTAGCGGTTTGGTATGTAATGAGGTCAAAAACACTTAAAGGCAAATTCTTGGTAAAAGTTGTTTTTATTCCCATGTAATGTGATTGCCCTGCTTTTTAGTGCTTTATTGCCAAACACGCTCAAAAACACTCAAAAGACACTTTTCTGGTAATATCATATTTTTTTCCGACATAAAGATAGTTTTGCATGGAATTTGGGCTTTTGGTAACTAAGAATGTGAAAAAAAACTCAAAACACAGGCATTTAGTAAGGTTGTTCTATTTCTTAATTAAAAGTGTTATTCATGAGTTTCAGCATTTTGGTATGTAAGAAACTTTTCTAATACACATTTTGGTAAGGTATTTCTGTTTTAAAATTAAAAGTGTTATTCATGAGTTTCAGCTTTTCGGTATGTAAGAAACTTCTTTATGTACACCAGTTTTGGGTTTTTTACCTTGTGGTTCTTGTTAAAGTATAAAACACTCATACATGTTTCTCGTAATGTCCTTTTCTTTGCCATTATAAAGTACTTTCCATCCATTTTTGCATTTTTTGTAGGTAACAAGCTCAAAACACATAAAAATATATGTTTTTGGTAATGTTATTCTATTTCTTCATATTGGTTGGTTTACATCCGTTTTACCGTTTTTCTACGTAAATCACTGAAAAGACACGTTTTCAGTAATATTGTTGAAATTGCTGAAAAAAACTCAAAAGACAGGTTTCTGGTAAAGTCGTGTAATTTCGCCATATAGGTGGATTTCCATGCACTTCTGGGTTTGTACATAACTCCGGAAAAAGCTAAAAAAAAATTTTTTATAATGATTTTTTTTTTACAAAATTTCCATGAATTTTGCCAGAATTTTGGCATCTCCGTACCTATGAAGATAAATAAAAAATTTTTTTTTTCTCTATAAAGAGTGTTATTTGTGGGTTTTAGCTTTTTGATATTAAGCAACGTAAAAACACTCATAATACACGATTTTCGTAATGTCCTTTCGTTTTACAGACATAGCGTTTTTATAGGTATGATCAAAAACACTCAAAATACATGTTTTTGGTAATGTTTTTCTGTTTCTCCATAAAGGGTGTTTTGCATGCGTTTTAGCGATTTGGTATGTAAGGAGTTAAAAACACTTAAAGGCAAGTTCTTCGTATAAGTTTGTTTTATTCCCATGTAATGTGATTGTTCTGCTTTTTAGTGCTTTATTGCATATCACGCTGAAAACACTAAAAAGACACTTTTTTGGTAAGGTCATTTTTTTTCCCACATCAAGGTAGTTTCGTATGTAATTTGGCATTTTCATAACTAAGAATGTTAAAAACACTCAAAATACACAATTTGGTAAGATAGTTCTGTTTATCAATTAAAAGTGTTATTCATGTATTTCATCATTTTGGTATGTAAGAAATTTGCGTTTATTGCCTTGTAGTTCTTTTAAAACTATAAAATCCTCATTATACACGTTTCTCGTAATGTCCTTTTGTGTCCTAATATAGAGTGCTTTACATCCATTTTTGCATTTTTTTGTAGGTAACAAGCTCAAAAACACACAAAATATTTTTTTTCGTAATGTTATTCTATTTCTTCATATAGGTTGGTTTGCATCCGCTTTAGCGTTCTTCTACTTAAAACACTAAAAAGACACGTTTTCAGTAAATTTGTTTTGGATTCACATATTGACTGACTTCCATATTATTTACCGTTTTGGTGCCTAACATGCTGAAAAACACTGAAAAGACAGGTTTCTGGTAAAGTCGTTTAACTTCCCTATATATGTGGCTTTGCATGCACTTTAGGATTTGGTACATAACAATCCGGAAAAAAAGCTATAATTAACTTTTTTGGTAAGGTTCTTTTTTCCACATAAATTCCCTTAATTTTGGCAGAATTTTGGCACCTCGGTACCTATAAGGATGAATAACAAAAAAAAAAAAAGCATTCCCATTTTTTGTTTTCTAAATAAAGTGTTATTTGTGGGTTTTTATCTTTTAGGTACTGAAGGAACTAAAAAAAACACTCATAATACACGTTTGTCGTAATGTCCTTTCGTTTCCCAAACATAAGGTTCTTTGCATGTATTTAAGCGTTTTTTATAGATAACATGATCGAAAAACACTCAAAATACATGTATTTGGTAATATTATTCTGTTTCTCCATAGAATGTATTTTACATGCGTTTTAGCGTTTTGGTATGTAAGGAGCTCAAAAACACTTAAAGGCAAGTTCTTGGTAATATTTGGTTTTATTCCCATGTAATGTGATTGCCTGGGTTTTAGTGCTTTATTGCATAACACGCTCAAAAACACTTAAAAGACATGCAAAGCCTCGCATATGAGGAAATTAAAGACCTTACCAGAAATCTGTCTTTTGAGTGTTTTTTAGCATGTTAGGCACCAAAACGATAAATAATAAGGAACTCACTTTATGTGGGAATCCAAAAGAAAATTACTGAAAACGTGTTTTACGTGGAAAAAAGCTAAAACTGATGCAAACCAACCAATATAAAGAAGCAGAAACACATTACCAAAAATGTATATTTTGAGTGTTTTTGAGCTTGTTACCTATAAAAAAAACGCAAAAATTGATACAAAGCACTCTATATTGGGAAAGAAAGGGACATTGCGAGAAAAGTGTATAATGAATGTTTTATAGTTCAAAAAAAAAAAAAAAAACACATGCCAAAAAACGCAAACACTCGTGTATATAGAGAAGTTTCCTAGATACCAAAATGCTGAAACTCATGAATAACACTCTTAATTGAGAAACAGAACAACCTTACTAGATGCGTGTCAAAAACACTAAAAGGCAAGTTCTTCGTAAAAGTTACTTTTATTCCCATATAATGTGATTGCCCTGCTTTTTAATGCTTTATTTCCTAACACGCTCAAAAACACTCAAAGATACTTTTCTGTTAATATCATTTTTTTCCCACATTTCGCATGGAATTTGGGGTTTTGGTAACTAAGAATGTAAAAAACACACTCAAAATACACGCATTTAGTAAAGTTGCTCTGTTTCTTGATTAAGAATGTTATTCATGAGTTTCAGCATTTTGGTATCTTAGAAACTTCTCCACACAGACGAGTTTTTGCGTTTTTTGCCTTGTGATTCTGGTGAAACTATAAAACACTCATTATACACGTTTCTCGTTATGTCCTTTTTTTCCTAATATACAGTGCTTTGCATCCATTTTTGGGTTTCTTTTATGTAACAAGCTAAAAAACACACAAAATATACTTTTCTGGTAATGTTATTCTATTTTTTCATATTGGTTGGTTTGCATCCGTTTTAGCATTTTTCTACGTAAATCTTTTAAAAGACACGTTTTCAGTAATTTTGTTTTGGATTTCCATATAGAGTGACTTTCATATTATTTATCGTTTTATTGCCTAACATGCGGAAAAACACACAAAAGACAGGTTTTTTGTAAAGTCGTTAAATTTTCCCAAATAGGTGGCTTTGCATACAGTTTATAGTTTGGTACATAACTCCGAAAAAAAACGTAAAATTAACTTTTTCGATAATGTTCTTTTTTCCACATAATTTCCCTGAATTTTGGCAGAATTTTGGCATCTTGGTACCTATGAACATCAATAACAAAAAAATAAAAATGCTATTTTTTTTTTATTTTATTTATTTATTTTCTCTATAAAGAGTGTTATTTGTAGGTTTTAACGTTTTGGTACTTAAGGAACTTAAAAACATTCATAATACACATTTCTTGTAATGTCCTTTCGTTTCCCAAATATAGGGATCTTTGCATGTATTTAAGCGTTTTTATAGGTAACATGAAAAAAACACCCAGAAACACTTGTTTTTGGTAATGTTATTCTGCTTCTCCATAAAGGAGTGTTTTGCATGCGTTTTAGCGATTTGGTATGTAAGGAGCTGAAAAACACTTCAAGGCAAGTTCTTGGTAAAAGTTGGTTTTATTCCAATGTTTTCTTTTTTTTTTTTTTTATGTAGGAAGGATACTGGCCAAGGGCAAAAAAATCTAATAAAAAAAAAATACCCACTGAAATGCCAGTCCCATAAAAGGGTCAAAGCAGTGGTCAAAAATTGGTGGATAAGTGTCTTGAAACCTCCCTCTTGAAGGAATTCAAGTCATAGGAAGGTGGAAATACAGAAGAAGGCAGGAAGTTCCAGAGTTTACCAGAGAAAGGGATGAATGATTGAGAATACTGGTTAACTCTTGCGTTAGAGAGGTGGACAGAATAGGGGTGAGAGAAAGAAGAAAGTCTTGTGCAGCGAGGCCGCGGAAGGAGGGGAGGCATGCAGTTAGCAAGATCAGAAGAGCAGTTGCCATGAAAACAGCGGTAGAAGACAGCTAGATATGCAACATTGCGGCGGTGAGAGAGGGGCTGTAGTTAGTTAGAGGAGAGGAGTTGATGAGACGAAAAGCTTTTGATTCCACCCTGTCTAGAAGAGCAGTATGAGTGGAACCCCCCCAGACATGTGAAGCATACTCCATACATGGACGGATAAGGCCCTTGTACAGAGTTAGCAGCTGGGGGGGTGAGAAAAACTGGCGGAGACGTCTCAGAACACCTAACTTCATAGAAGCTGTTTTAGCTAGAGATGAGATGTGAAGTTTTCAGTTCAGATTATAAGTAAAGGACAGACCGAGGATGTTCAGTGTAGAAGAGGGGGACAGTTGAGTGTCATTGAAGAAGAGGGGATAGTTGTCTGGAAGATTGTGTCGAGTTGATAGATGGAGGAATTGAGTTTTTGAGGCATTGAACAATACCAAGTTTGCTCTGCCCCAATCAGAAATTTTAGAAAGATCAGAAATCAGGCGTTCTGTGGCTTCCCTGCGTGATATGTTTACCTCCTGAAGGGTTGGACGTCTATGAAAAGACGTGGAAAAGTGCAGGGTGGTATCATCAGCATAGGAGTGGATAGGACAAGAAGTTTGGTTTAGAAGATCATTAATGAATAATAAGAAGAGAGTGGGTGACAGGACAGAACCCTGAGGAACACCACTGTTAATAGATTTAGGAGAAGAACAGTGACCGTCTACCACAGCAGCAATAGAACGGTCAGAAAGGAAACTTGAGATGAAGTTACAGAGAGAAGGATAGAAACCGTAGGAGGGTAGTTTGGAAATCAAAGCTTTGTGCCAGACTCTATCAAAGGCTTTTGATATGTCCAGGGCAACAGCAAAAGTTTCACCAAAGTCTCTAAAAGAGGATGACCAAGACTCAGTAAGGAAAGCCAGAAGATCACCAGTAGAGCGGCCTTGACGGAACCCATACTGGCGATCAGATAGAAGGTTGTGAAGTGATAGATGTTTAAGAATCTTCCTGTTGAGGATAGATTCAAAAACTTTAGATAAGCAGGAAATTAAAGCAATAGGACGGTAGTTTGAGGGATTAGAGCGGTCACCCTTTTTAGGAACAGGTTGAATGTAGGCAAACTTCCAGCAAGAAGGAAAGGTAGATGTTGACAGACAGAGCTGAAAGAGTTTGACTAGGCAAGGGGCAAGCATGGAGGCACAGTTTCGGAGAACAATAGGAGGGACCCCATCAGGTCCATAAGCCTTCCGAGGGTTTAGACCAGCAAGGGCATGGAAAACATCATTCCGAAGAATTTTAATACGTGGCATGAAGTAGTCAGAGGGTGGAGGAGAGGGAGGAACAAGCCCAGAATCGTCCAAGGTAGAGTTTTTAGCAAAGGTTTGAGCAAAGAGTTCAGCTTTAGAAATAGACGTGATAGCAGTGTTGCCATCTGGTTGAAGTAGAGGAGGGAAAGAAGAAGAAGCAAAGTTATTGGAGATATTTTTGGCTAGATGCCAGAAATCACGAGGGGAGTTAGATCTTGAAAAGTTTTGACATTTTCTGTTAATGAAGGAGTTTTTGGCTAGTTGGAGAACAGACTTGGCATGGTTCCGGGCAGAAATATAAAGTGCATGAGATTCTGGTGATGGAAGGCTTAAGTACCTTTTGTGGGCCACCACACGAGAACAAGCTGTGTTAAACCAAGGTTTAGAAGGTTTAGGACGAGAAAAGGAGTGAGGAATGTACGCCTCCATGCCAGACACTATCACCTCTGTTATGCGCTCAGCACACAAAGACGGGTCTCTGACACGGAAGCAGTAGTCATTCCAAGGAAAATCAGCAAAATACCTCCTCAGGTCCCCCCAACTAGCAGAGGCAAAACGCCAGAGGCACCTTCGCTTAGGGGGATCCTGAGGAGGGATTGGAGTGATAGGACAAGATAAAGATATGAGATTGTGATCGGAGGAGCCCAACGGAGAAGAAAGGGTGACAGCATAAGCAGAAGGATTAGAGGTCAGGAAAAGGTCAAGAATGTTGGACGTATCTCCAAGACGGTCAGGAATACGAGTAGGGTGTTGCACCAATTGCTCCAGGTCATGGAGGATAGCAAAGTTGTAGGCTAGTTCACCAGGATGGTCAGTGAAGGGAGAGGAAAGCCTAAGCTGGTGGTGAACATTGCAGTCTCCAAGAATGGAGATCTCTGCAAAAGGGAAGAGGGTCAGAATGTGCTCCACTCTGGAAGTTAAGTAGTCAAAGTGTAAGTAGTCAAATGTAAAATGATTGCCCTGCTTTTTAGTGCTTTAATGCCTAACACGCTCAAAAACACTCAAAAGACACTTCTGGTAATGTCATTTTTTTCATACTTAAAGCTAGTTTCTCCTGCTATTTGGGGTTTTGCTAAGAATGTGAAAAAAAAACACTCAAAATACACGCATTTGGTAACATTGTTCTGTTTCTCAATTAGGATTGATATTCATGAGTTTCAGCATTTTGGTATCTAAGAAACTTCTTTATATACACGAGTTTTTGCAGGTTTTTGCTTTGTGGTTCTTGTGAACCACAATTTCTTTTGCCCGAAAATAATAAGACACTCATTATACACGTTTCTCGTAATGTCCTTTTCTTTCCCAATAGGGAGTGCCTTGCATCCATTTTCGCGTTTTTTGTAGTTAACAAGCTCAAAAACACTCAAAATATACCCTTTTTGTAATGTTTTTCTATTTCTTCATATTGGTTGGTTTGCATCCGTTTTAGCGTTTTTTCCACGTAAAACACTGAAGAGACACGTTTTCAGTAATTTTGTTTTCGATTCCCAAAGAATATAGCCAGAATTTTGGCATCTTAGTTCCTAAGAAGATGAATAAAAAAAAAAATATTATTTTTTCTCTGAAAAGAGTGTTATTTGTGGGTTTATAGCTTTTTTGGTACTTAAGGAACTTAAAAACACTCATAATACACGTTTCTCGTAATATCGTTTCGTTTCCCAAACATAAGGTTCTTTGCATGTCTTTAAGCGTTTTTATAAATAACATGATCAAAAAACCTAAAAATACATGTTTGTGGTAATGTTACTCTGTTTCTCCATAAAGGGTGTTTTGCATGCGTTTTAGCGTTTTGGTATGTAAGGACTTAAAAAAAAAACACACAAAGGTAAGCTCTTCGTAAAAGTCGGTTTTATTCTCTTGTAATGTGATTGTTCTGTTTTTGAGTGCTTTGTTGCATATCACGCTCAAAAACACTCAAAAGACACTTTTCTGGTAATATCATTTTTTTTTTTTCCCACATAAAGCTAGTTTCGCATGTAATTTGGGATATTCGTAACTAAGAATGTGAAAAACACTCAAAATACACACATTTGGTAATGTAGTTCTGTTTCTCAATTGAAAGTGTTATTCATGAGTTTTAGCATTTTGGTATGTAAGAAACTTCTCTATATACACGAGTTTTTGCGTTTTTTGTCTTCTGGTTCTTTTGAAACTATAAAACAATCATTATACACGTTTTTCTAAATGTCCTTTTGCTTCCTAATATAGAATGCTTTTACATCCATTTTCCCGTTTTTTGTAGGTAAAAAGCTCAAAAACACTTTTTGGTAATGTTATTTTATTTCTTCATATTCGTTGCTTTGTATCCGTTTTAGCGTTTTTTTTTTCTACGTAAAACACTGAATAGAAACGTTTTCAGAAATTTTGTTTTGGATTCACATATTGACTGATTTCCATATTATTTATCGGTTTGGTGCCTAACATGCTGAAAAACACTGAAAAAACAGGTGTCTGGTAAAGTCGTTTAATTTCCTCATATAGGTGGCTTTGCATGCTCTTTAGGGTTTGGTAAATAACAATCCGAAAAAAAGCTATAATTAACTTTTTTGATAATGTTCTTTTTTCCACATAAATTCCCTGAATTTTGGCAGAATTTTGGCATCTCGGTACTTATGAAAATGAATACAAAAAATGTTATTTTTTTATATTTTTTTTTTATATTTTTTCTCTTTAAAGAGTGTTATTTGTGGGTTTTAACGTTTTGGTACTTAAGGAACTTAAAAACAGTTATAATACACGTTTCTCGTAATGTCCTTTCGTTTCCCAAGCATAGGGTTCTTTACATGTAATGTTTTTCTGCTTCTCCATTAAGGAGTGTTTTGCATGCGTTTTAGCGTTTTGGTATGTAAGGAGCTCAAAAACACATAATGGCAAGTTCTTGGTCAAAGTTGGTTTTATTCCCATGTAATGTGATTGCCCTGCTTTTAAGTGCTTTATTGCCTAACACACTCAAAAACACTGAAAAGACACTTCTGGTAATGTCATTTTTTCCCACATAAAGCTAGTTTTGCAAATTTGGGATTTTGCTAAGAATGTGAAAAACACTGAAAATACACGCTTTTGGTAAGGTTGTTCTGTTTTTCAATTAATATTGTTATTCATGAGTTTCAGCATTTTGGTATCTATCTTTATATACACGAGTTTTTGCGTTTTTTGCCTTGTGGTTCTTGCAAACCACAAGTTCTTTTGATCGAAAATAATAAGACACTCATTATACACGTTTCTCGTAATGTCCTTTTTGATTCCTAATACGGAGTGCTTTCCATCCATTTTCACCTTTTTTCTAGGTAACAAGCTCAAAAATACTCAAAATATGCCTTTTTGGTAATGTTATTCTATTTTTTTTTCATATTGGTTGGTTTGCATCCGTTTTAGCGTTTTTCTACGTAAAACACAGAAAAGACACGTTTTCAGTAATTTTGTTTTGGATTCCCATATAGAGTGACTTCCATGTTATTTATCGTTTTGGTGCCTAACATGCTGAAAAACACTCATAAGACAGTTTTCTGACAAAGATGTTTGATTTCCCCATATAGGTGGCTTTGGATGCTTTTTAGGGATTGCTACATTACAGTAAAAAAAAAAAAGCTAAAATTAACTTTTTTGATAAAATTCTTATTTCACAAAATTTCATGAATTTTGCCCGAATTTTGGCATCTCGGTACCTGTGAAGATTAATAAGAAAGAAAAAAATATCGTATTTACTTATTTATTTATTTATTTTTCTCAATAGAGAGTTATTTGTGACTTTTAGCTTTTTGGTACTTAATGAATTTAAAAACACTCATAATACACGTTTCTCGTAATGTCCTTTCGTTTCCCACGAATAGGGTTCTTAGCATGTATTTAAGCGTTTTATTGGTAACATGATCAAAGACACTCAAAATACATGTTTTTGGTAATGTTATTCTGTTTCTCCATCAAGTGTGTTTTGCATGCATATAGCACTCAAAATACACGCATTTTTGTTATATAAAGAGCTCAAAAACACTTAAAGGCAAGTTCTTGGTAAACATTGGTTTTATTCCCATGTAATGTGATTGCCCTTCTCTTTAGTGTTTTACTGCCTATCACGCTCAAAAACACTCAATAGACTCTTTTCTGAAAATGTCATTTTTTTTTAGCACATAAAGCTGGTTTCGCAATCAATTTATGTTTTGGGTAACTAAGAATGTGAAAAGCACTCAAAATACACGCATTTAGTAAGTTTATTCTATTTCTCAATTAAGAGTGTTATTCATGAGTTTAAGCATTTTGGTATCTAGGAAACTTCTCCATATACAGGAATTTTTGCGTTTTTTGCCTTGTAGTTCTTTTGACTATAAAACACTCATTATACAATTTTCTCGCAATGTCCCTTGCTTTCCCAATATAGAGTGTTTTGCATAAATTTTCGGGTTTTTTTTAAGGTAACAAGCTCAAAAACACTCAAAATGTACCTTTTTGGAAATGCTTTTCTATTTCTTGATATTGGTTGGTAATATTGTAATTGTAAGTAATTTTCTTTTATATTCCAATATTGAGTGAGTTCATTATTATTTATCGTTTGGTGCCTAATATGCTGAAAAACAGTCAAAAGACATATTTCTGGTAAAGTAATTCAATTTCCTCATAGAGGAGGCTTTGCATGCTCTTTAGGGTTTGGTTCATAAGTGAAAAAAAGAGCTAAAATCAACTTTTATGATAATATTCTTTTATCATATAATTGCCCTGAATTATCCCAGAATTTTGTCATCTCGGTACCTATGAAGATGAATGACAAAAAAAAAAAAAAAATTATATGTATACAGGGTGTCTCAAAAAAATGTACTCACTCTTAGAATTATGAGAAAACCTTTATTTATGGACATAGAGTGAAATGAAATAGCATCGAATACATGAGACAAATGTGTTTGAAGAATCATGTTTGCGAATGTTCAAATTGATGACCATTATTGTCCAGACAACGCTGATAACGCGCACCAAGGGATTCGCAAACGTCGCGAAACATGTCATTAGGAATATCACGACATTGTCTTTCAATTTCTAATTTCAATGCATCAATTGTCCTTGGTTTGTTGGCATAAATGTTGTCTTTTAAGTATCCCCATAAAAAAAAGTCCATGGGTGTTAGGTCTGGGGAACGCGCAGGGTATTCAATGGGGCCCCTTCGTCCAATCCATGTGTCAGGAAACACTGCATCAAGGTAAGCTCGTACATCGCGATGGTAGTGGGGAGGTGCTCCATCTTGCTGAAAGTAAATATCGCTGTCTTCACCAAACATCTCTGTAATTTGTGGACCAACAAATTCCTGAAGCAAGTTGAGGTAGCTCTCACCATTGACAGTTTCGTTGAAAAAGAAAGGTCCTATGATGCCCAATGCGGATATTCCACACCACACTGTTACTCCTGGTAAGTTTACATGGCATTCAATTGTTACGTGAGGATTTGCAGGACATCATTTAGACAACATTTATGCCAACAAACCAAGGACAATTGATGCATTGAAATTAGAAATTGAAAGACAATGTCGTGATATTCCTAATGACATGTTTCGCGACGTTTGCGAATCCCTTGGTGCGCGTTATCAGCGTTGTCTGGACAATAATGGTCATCAATTTGAACATTCGCAAACATGATTCTTCAAACACATTTGTCTCATGTATTCGATGCTATTTCATTTCACTCTATGTCCATAAATAAAGGTTTTCTCATAATTCTAAGAGTGAGTACATTTTTTTATTTATTTTTTTTTTTCTAAATAAAGATTGTTATTTGCGGGTTTTAGCTTTTTGGTACTTAAGGAACTTAAAAACACTCATAATACACGTTTCTCGTAATATCCTTTCGTTTCCCAAACATAAGGTTCTTTCTATGTATTTAAGCGTTTTTATAGATAACATAATCAAAAACACTTAAAATACATGTTTTTGGTAAAGTTATTCTGTTTCTCCATAAAGAGTGTCTTGCAGGCGTTTTAGCGTTTTGGTATATAAGGAGCTCAAAAAACTTAATACCCATTTTCTCCTAGCGTTGCCATATGGCAACACTATAGCTGAAATACTTTAATGGTCCTGACATCTGACCTAAGTGTTGCCACCAACCTTTATGCAGTAAGATATGTTTTCCTCTACGCTGCCGACATGCTGAGCCGTATAATGACTCACTAGATTCGCGCCGTACGCCGCCTAGGCACCACGTGTGTTTTCTTCTTCTCCAAAATGACAAGCAGGAAAAGGTATGTCAATTATTCCGATACTATTGAATATATATTTTTCTCCCATATGCTATTTCAAAGAATAATTATGTGGGTTTGTTATGCGCTAGACATAAAAATTATTATAGCTTTTAAGATGTAAATAATTAATAAAAGGTAGGTGTTGCCATATGGACACGCTAGGGTAATTCTTGTACAAATATTTCTTTTCAGGCCTCTTACAGTGAACGAAGCTTTGGACATTTTAGAGGATGAAGATGAGTTCTTTGATGTATATATGGAACCCCCTGATGTTCATGAGCTTACTGATGAAGATTCTGCAAGTGAAGAGGATGAACAACCAGAAAGACTTTGTGGGAACCAACTTTTGGCTGGAGCAGAAATTCGCCGTCGTGGTGTAGCAGATGTCGGCAAATCTGACGATGATGAACCTCACACGGAAACCGCCAGACCCCCCAAGTAAGAAGGCAAAAAAAATCCGTCAAGAACCTCTAAAATGGATAATAGGAGAGAAAATAATGGATGGATTGCCTTTGTTTCCTGAGCCTGACTATAGCAAGTACAGAGATTTTTCTCCTACAGAACTCTTTGAGTTATTTTTTGATGAGGAACTTTTTGAGTTCATAGTTCAGCAGTCCAAGCTTTACTGTGCTTATAAAAACTGGCCAGACATCAGTGTCACTAAGGAAGAAATCAAAGTATTTTTTGGTATATTGATTGTGTCTGGATATAATCCCATGCCCAGTAAAGCCTCATTCTGGTCCTCTAGCCCTGATCTTCGTAATGAGGCTGTCTGTAATGCTATGCGCAGAGATAGGTTTGACAGGATTATGAGGTGTCTACATTTCAATGACAACACTAAGCTAGATGTAGAGGACAAATATACAAAACTTAGGCCCCTTATACAGCACCTTCAGAAACGATCTATGGACCATTTCATTCCCACCCAAGCAATTTCTCATGATGAGGCTATGGTCAAATATTTTGGCAAACATGGCTGTAAGCAGTCTATTCGCAATAAACCCATTAGGTTTGGCTATAAAGTCTGGTGCCAAAACACTGTTTCAGGCTATCTTGTTGCATTTGAACCTTATCAGGGAAAGTCACACAAAGGTAACATTGAATTGCAAGCTAAGTTTGGGAAGCCAGCAGCAACAGTTCTAGAACTGATTGATGAATATAGCACAGAGAAAAGGAATCTCTCTTACAGTTTCTATTTTGACAATTATTTTACTACAATACCACTGCTGATAGAACTAAAGGAGAGGGGGTAAAATGGTACTGGAACAATTAAATCTAACACTGTAGGGAAGGACTGTCCTCTAATGCAATCCAAAGCAATGGAGAAAAAAGAGAGAGGCTATTTCATGAGTGCGACAGCATCAGACAAGAACGAATCGGTAGTATTATCGCGGTGGAAAGATAATGCGGTAGTAACTGTAGCCTCTTCCCTCTATGGTAGTGAACCAATTGGTTCTGTAGACAGATGGAGTAGAGTGGACAAAAAGAAAATAAAAGTCAGTATTCCTCATGGAATTAAAATGTACAACAAAGGTATGGGAGGGACTGATAGAATGGATCAAAACATAAATAAATATAGAATTTCAATAAAAAGCAAGAAATGGTGGTGGTCTTTGTTCACATGGATGTTGGACATGGCAGTCCATAATGCATGGCAACTATCGAAAGGACAAGGCAGTGCACTAACACAACTGCAGTTTCGTCGAGAAATTGCTGCTTGCTACCTAAATCAGTTTGGAATTTTACCCAAAGGTAAAGGAAGAAAATCGACTACTCTTCCAGCACAACATTTTGTAAGATATGACAACTTAGGACATCTTGTTGAACCTGTCCAGGATAACAAAAAAAGAAGGTGTGCAAATACTGGTTGTACTTCAATTGGCCGAACTCAGTGTTCAAGATGTAATGTGGGATTGTGTGTGAAGTGTTTCAGAGATTACCACACTAAGTAAGGAAATAGACTTATTTTACAATTATAGTGTGCAATGGCAAACTTGGCACAATGAATATATTTTCATGCAATTCTTAGCTATTTCTACTTATTTTTTATTTGCAGAAATCACGGTTAAAATATTTTGTAAACATGAAAATGAATAAAACGTTGGTTTTGTATACCTAAGACTTTTTTGTACTCGTATTATCCTAGCGTTGCCATATGGCAACATTGAATAACTTATGAACCATTATGACTAAAACCAAATAATTTACAGAATCAGTTTACAATACTATAGCAAACCTACACACAAAATATAAATTGATTTGAAGAAAAAAAAATGAAAACAAAAATTCTTGGTTCTTGGTAAAAATTGGTTTTATTAGAATTTAATGTGATTCCCCTACTTTTAGTGCTTTATATCCTATCACGCTCAAAAACACTCAAAAGACACTTTTCTGGTAATGTCATTTTTTCCCACATAAATCTGGTTTCGCATGCAATTTGGGGTTTTCGTAACTAAGAATGTGAAAAGCTCTCAAAATACACGCATTTAGTAAGGTTATTCTGTTTTTAAATTAAGAGTGTTATTCATGAGTTTTAGCATTTTGGTATTTAAGAATCTTATCCATATATACGAGTTTTTACGTTTTTTGCCTTTTGGTTCTTGTGAAACCATAAAAACCTCATTCATTATACACGTTTCTCGTAATGTCCTTTTGTTTCCCAATATAGAGTGCTTTGCATCCATTTTCGCGTTTTTTGTGGTTAACAGGCTCAAAAACACTCAAAATATACGTTTTTGGTAATGTTATTCTATTTCTTCATATTGGTTGGTTTGCATCCGCTTTAGCGTATTTCTATGTAAAACACGGAAAAGACACGTTTTCAGTAATTTTGTTTTGCATTCCCATATTGAGTGACTTCCATATTATTTATCCTTTTGATGCCTAACATGCTTAAAAAGAAAACACTCAAAAGTGAGGTTTTTGGTAAAGTTGTGTAATTTCCCCATATAGGTGGCTTTGGATGCACTTTAGGGTTTGGTACATAACAGTCCGATAAGAAAAAAAGCTAAAATTAGCTTTTTTGATAATGATCTTTTTTCCATATAATTTCCCTGGCTTTTGCCAGACTTTCGGCATCTCAGTACCTATGAATATGAATAAAAAAAAATAGCTATTTTTTTATTTATTTATTTTTTTATTTTTTTTCTCTATAAAGAGTGTTATTTGTAACTTTTAGCTTTTTGGTACTAAAGAAACTTAAAAACACATAATCCACGTTTCTCGTAATGTTTTTTTTTCGTTTCCCAAACATGTATTTAAGTATTTTTATAGGTAACATGATCAAAAACACTCAAAATACGTGTTTTTGGTAATGTTATTCTGTTTCTCCATAAAGGGTGTTTTGCATGCGTTTTAGCGTTTTTGTATGTAAGGAGCTCAAAAAATCTTAAAGAGAAATTCTTTGTAAAAATTGGTCTTATCCCTATTTAATGTGATTGCCCTGCTTTTTAGTGCTTTATTTCCTAACACGCACAAAAACACTCTTTATGGGAATGTCATTTTTTCCATTTTTATCCCACAATATTTCGCATGCAATTTAGGGTTTTGGTAACTAAGAATGTGAAAAGGTTTTTCTTTTTTTTTATTCCTGGTTTTATTCCAATGTAATGTGAATGTTCTGCTTTTTAGTGCTTTGTTGCATATAACGCTCAAAAACACTCAAAAGACACTTTTCTGGTAATGTCATTTATTTCCCACATAAAGCTAGTTTTGCATGTAATTTGAGGTACACGAGTTTTTGCGTTTTTTGCCTTTTAGTTCTTGTGGAACTATAAAACACTCATTATACACGTTTCTCAGAATGTCCTTTTGTTTTCCAATACTTTGCATCCATTTTTGCATTTTTTTTTTTAGGTAACAAGCTCAAAAACATTCAAAATATACATTTTTGGTAATGTTGTTTTATTTCTTCATATTGGTTGGTTTGCATCCTTTTTAGCGTTTTTCTATGTAAAACCCTGAAAAGACACGTTTTCAGTAATTTTGTTTTGGATTCCCATATTGAGTGACTTCCATGTTATTATCGTTTTGGTGCCTAACATACTGAAAAACACTCAAAAGTAAGGTTTCTCGTAAAGTCGTTTAATTTTCTCATGTAGGTGGCTTTGCATTCACTTTAGAGTTTGGTACATAACATTGAGAAAAAAAAAGCTAAAATAACTTTTTTGATAATATTCTTTTATCACATAATTGCCCAGAATTTTCCCAGAATTTTGCCATCTCGGTACCTATGAAGATGAATAACAAAAAAATAAATAAATAAAAATAAAAATTGATGTTTTTTTTTATATATTTATCTATTTTTTCTTTATAAAGAGTGTTATTTGTGGGTTTTAGTTTTTTGGCTCCTAAGGAACTTAAAAACACTCATAATACACGTTTCTCGTAATGTCCTTTCTTTTCCCAAACATAGAGTTCTTTGCATGTATTTTCGCGTTTTTATAGGTAGCATGATCAAAAACACTCAAAATATATGTTTTTAGTTATGTTATTCTAATTCTCCATAAAGGGTGTTTTGTATTTGTTTTAGCGTTTTGGTATGTAAGGAGTTCAAAAAAAACTTAAAGGCAAGTTCTTGGTAAAAGTTGGTTTCATTCCCATGTAATGTTATTGCCCTGCTTTTTAGTGCTTTATTGCCTAACACGCTCAGAAACACCCAAAGTCACTTTTCTGGTAATGTAATTTCTTACCAACATAAAGCTAGTTTTGCATGCAATTTGGGGTTTTGGTAAATAATGTAAAAAACACTCAAAATACACGCAATTCGTAAGGTTGTTATCTTTCTCATTTAGGAGTGTTATTCATGAGTACCAGCGTTTTGGTAACTAAGAAACTTCTCCATATACACGAGTTTTTGCGTTTTTTGCCATGTGGTTCTTGTGAAACTATAAAACACTCATTATTCACGTTTCTCGTAATGTCCTTTTGTTTCCCAATATAGAGTGCTTTGCATCCTTTTTCACGTTTATTGTAGGTAACAAGATTAAAAAAACTCAAAATATACCTTTTTGGTAATATTCTATTTCTTCATATTTGTTGGTTTGCATCCGTTTTAGCGTTTTCCTACCTAAAACAGAAAAAGACACGTTTTCAGTATTTTTTTTTGGATTCTCATATAGACTTACTTCCATATTATTTATCGTTTTGATAATTAACTTTTATCACATAATTGCCCTGAATTTTGCCAGAATTTTGGGATCTCGGTACCTATGAAGATGAATAAAAAAAAAATAAAAAAAAATTCCTATTTTTCTATTTATTTATTTTATTTTATTTTTCTAAATAAAGAGTGTTATTTGTGGGTTTTAGCTTTTTGGTTCTTAAGGAACTTAAAAACACTCATAATACACGTTTCTCGTAATATCCTTTCCTTTCCCAAACATAAAGTACTTTGCATGTATTTAAGCGTTTTTATAGATAACATGATTAAAACCACTCAAAATACCTGTTGTTGGTAATGTTATTTTGTTTCTATATAAAGTGTGGTTTACATGCGTTTTAGCTCATATAAGGAGCTGTAAAACACTTATAGGCAAGTTCTTGGTAAACGTTGGTTTTATTCCATGTAATGTGATTGCCCTGCTTTTTAGTGCTTTATTGCCTAACACTCTCAAAAACACTCAAAAGACACTTATCTGGTAATGTCATTTTTTTCCCACATAAAGCAATATTCGCATGGAATTTCGTTTTTTTTTTTTAACTAAGAATGTGAAAAAACACTCAAAGTACACGCATTTAGTAAGGTTGTTCTGTTTTTGAATTAATAGTGTTATTCATGAGTTTCAGCATTTTGGTATCTAAGAAAATTCTCCATATATACGAGTTTTTGTGTTTTTTGCCTTGTAGATCTTGTGAAACTATAAAACACTCATTATACACGTTTCTCGTAATGTCCTTTTCTTTCCCAATATAGAGTGCTTTGCATGTATATTTTGCGTTTTTTGTAGGTAACAAGTTGAAAAACACTCAAAATATACCTTTTTTGGTGATGTTTTTCTATTTCTTCGTATTGGTTAGTTTGCATCCGTTTTAGCGTTTTTCTACGTAAAACACTGAGAAGACATGTTTTCAGTAATTTTGTTTTGGATTCCCATATTGAGTGACTTAAATGGTATTTATCGTTTTGGTGCCTAACATGCTAAAAAAAACACTCAAAAAGCAGGTTTCTTGTAAAGTCGTTTAATTTCCATATATAGGTGGCTTTGCATGCACTTTAGGGTTTGATACATAACAGTCAGAAAAAAAAGCTAAAATTAACTTTTTTTGATAATGTTATTTTTTTCCACATAAATTCTCTGAATTTTGCCAGAATTTTGGCATCTTGGTACCTATGAAAATCGCTATTAAATAAAAAGCTATTTTTTCATTTATTTATTTATTTTTTCTCTATAAAGAGTGTTATTTGTGGGTTTTAACGTTTTGGTACTTAATGAACTTAAAAACGGTCCTAATACACGTTTCTCGTAATGTCCTTTCGTTTCCCAAACATAAGATTCTTTCCATGTATTTAAGCGTTTTTATATGTAACATGATAAAAAACACTTGTTTTCAGTAATGTTATTCTGCTTCTTTATAAAGCAGTTTTTTGCATGCGTTTTAGCGTTTTGGTTTGTAAGGAGGTCAAAAACACTTCAAGGCAAGTTCTTGGTAAAAGTTGGTTTTATTCCCATATAATGTGATTGCCCTGTTTTTTTTTGTGATTTTTTGCCTAACACTCTCAAAAACACTCAAAAGATACTTCTATCATTTTTTTTCCAACATAGTTTCGGGTGCTATTTGGGGTTTTGCTATCTAAGACTGTGGAAAACACTCAAAATACATGCATTTGGTAAGGTTGTTCATTTTTTCAATTAATATTGTTATTCATGAGTTTCAGGATTTTGGTATCTAAGAAACTTCTTTATATACACGCGTTTTTTTTTTGTTTTTTGCCATGTGTTTCTTGTGAACCACAAGTTCTTTTGCTCAAAAATAATAATACACTCATTATACACGTTTCTCGTAATGTCCTTTTGTTTCCCAATAGGGAGTGCTTTGCATCCATTTTCGCGTTTTTTGTAGGTAACAAGCTCAAAAACACTCAAAATATACCTTTTTGGTAATGTTATTTTATTTCTTCTTATTGGTTGGTTTGCATCCGTTTTAGCGTTTTTCTACGTAAAACACCGAAAAGACACGTTTTTAGTAAATTTGTTTTAGATTCCCATATAGAGTGACTTGCATGTTATTTACCGTTATGGTGCCTAACAAGCTGAAAAAATCTCATAAGACTGTTTTCTAGCAAAGACGTTTAATTTCCCCCATATAGGTGGTTTTGCATGCACTATAGGGTTTGGTACATAACAGTAGGAAAAAAAAGCTAAAATTAACTTTTTTGATAATTGACTGATAATTTCCTGAATTTTGCCCAAATTTTGCCACCTCGGTACCTGTGAAGATAAAAAAGAAAAAAAATATCGTATTTTTTTTATTTTTTTATTTTTTCTAAATAAAGAGTGTTATTTGTGGCTTTTAGCTTTTTGGTAAATAATGATCTTAAAAACACTCATAAGACACATTTCTCGTAATGTCCTTTCGTTTTCCAAAAATAGGGTTCTTTGCATGTATTTAAGCGTTTTTATTTATAACATGATCAAAAACATTGAAAATAAATGTTTTTGGTAATGTTATTCTCTTTCTCCATAAAGTGTGTTTTGCATGCGTTTTAGCGTTTTGGTATATCAGGAGCTCAAAACACTATATTTGGGAAACGACAGGACATTACGAGAAACGTGTATTATGAGTGTTTTAAAGTTCCTTAAGAACCAAAAAACTCTTTATAAATAAAAATAAATAAATAAATATATAAAAAAACGCCAATTATTTTTTTTTTGTTATTCATCTTCATAGGTACCGATATGCCAAAATTCTGGGAAAATTCTGGGCAATTATGTGATAAAAGAATATTATAAAAAAAGTTAATTTTATCTTTTTTTTTCGGAATGTTATGTACCAAACTCTAAAGTGAATGCAAAGCCACCTACATGAGGATATTAAACGACTTTACGAGAAACCTTACTTTTGAGTGTTTTTCAGTATGTTAGGCACCAAAACTATAATAACATTGAAGTCACTCAATATGGGAATCGAAAACAAAATTACTGAAAACGTGTCTTTTCAGTGTTTTACGTAGAAAAACGCTAAAAAGAAGCAAACCAACCAATATGAAGAAATTGAAAAACATTACCAAAAAGGTATATTTTGAATGTTTTTGAGCTTGTTACCTAAAAAAAAAAAGCAAAAATGGATGCAAAGTATTGGAAAACAAAAGGACATTCTGAGAAACGTGTATAATGAGTGTTTTATAGTTCCACAAGAACCAACAGGCAAAACACACAAAAACTCGTGTACCTAGAGAAGTTTCTTAGATACCAAATTGATAAAACTCATAAATAACACTTTTAATTGAGAAACAGAATTACCTTACAAAATGTGTCTATTTTGAGTGTTTTTCACATTCTTAGTTACGACAATCCCAAATTACATGCGAAACTAGCTTTATGTGGGAAATAAATGACATTACCAGAAAAGTGTGTTTTGAGTGTTTTTGACTGTTATATGCAACAAAGCACTAAAAAGTAGAACAATCACATTACATTGGAATAATGCCAAATTTTACGAGGAATAAAAAAAAAAGAAAAAGCTTACCAAATGAGTGTATTTTGGGTGTTTTTCACATTCTTAGTTACCAAAACCCCAAATTGTATGCGAAATATTGTGGGATAAAAATGTTGGAAAAAAATGACATTAATATAAAAAGTTTTTTTGAGTGTTTTTGAGCGTGTTAGAAAATAAAGCACTAAAAAGCAGGTCAATCACATCACATAGGGATAAAATACATTTTTACTAAGAACTTTCCTTTAAGATTTTTTTTTAACTCCTTACATACAAAAACGCTAAAACGCATGCAAAACACCCTTTATGGAGAAACACAATAACATTACCAAAAAAACGTATTTTCAGTGTTTTTGATCATGTTACCTATAAAAAAAAACACTTAAATACATGTTTGGATAAAACGAAAAAAAAACATTACGAGAAACGTGTATTATGAGTGTTTTTAAGTTTCTTAAGTACCAAAAAGCTAAAAGACACAAATAACACTTTTTACAGAGAAAATAAATAAATAAATAAATAAAAAAATATTGTAATTTTTTTTTGTTATTCATATTCATAGGTACTTATATGCCGAATGTCTGGCAAAATTCAGTGTAATTATGTGGAAAAAAGAACATTATCAAAGAAATTAGTTTTAGCTTTTTTTTCGGACTGTTATTTACCAAATCCTAAAGAGCACCCAAAGCCACCTATATGGTGAAATTACACAACTTTACCAGAAACCTCTCTTTTGAGTGTTTTCTTTTTTAGCATGTTAGGCATCAAATTAATAATTAATAAATATACCTTTTAATAATAATAATATGGAAGTCATCCAATATGGGAATGAAAAAGAAAATTACTGAAAACGTGTCTTTTCCGTGTTTTACGTAGAAAAACGCTAAAACAGATGCAAACCAACCAATATGAAGAAATATAATAACATTACCAAAAAGGTATATTTTGAGTGTTTTTGAGCCTGTTAACCACAAAACGCGAAAATGGATGCAAAGCACTCTAAATTGGGAAACAAAGGGACATTACGACAAACGTGTGTAATGAGTGTTTTATGGTTTCACAAGAACCACAAGGCAAAAAACGCAAAAACTCGTATATATGGATAAGTTTCTTAGATAACAAAATGGTGAAACTCATGAATAACACTCTTAATTGAGAAACAGAACAACCTTACTAAATGCGTGTATTTTGAGAGCTTTTCACATTCTCAGTTACCAAAACCGAAAATTGCATGCGAAATCAGATTTATGTGGGAAAAAATGACATTACCAGAAAAGTGTCTTTTGAGTGTTTTTGAACGTGATAGCACTAAAAAGCAGGGGAATCACATTAAATTCGAATAAAACCATTTTTCTCAAGAACTTGCATTTAAGTGTTTTTGAGCTCCTTATATACATACCAAAAGGCTAAAACGCCTGCAAAACACACTTTATGGAGAAAGAGAATAACATTACCAAGAACATGTATTTTGAGTGTTTTTGGTCATGTTATCTATAAAAACGCTTAAATACATAGAAAGAACCTTGTTTGGGAAACGAAAGGACATTACGAGAAACATGTATTATGAGTGTTTTTAAGTTCCTTAAGTACGAAAAAGCTAAAACCAACAAATAACACTCTTTATTTAGAAAAAATAAATAAAATAAAATAAAAAAATATTTTCTTTTTTTTTGTCATTCATCTTCATAGGTATCTAGATGACAAAAATTCTGGGAAAATTCAGGGCAATTATATGATAAAAGAATATTATCAAACAAGTTGATTTTAGCTTTTTTTCGGACTGTAATGTACTAAACCCTAAAGAGCATGCAAAGCCTGCTCTATGAGGAATTTGAATGACTTTACCAGAAATCTGTTTTTTGAGTGTTTTTCAGCATGTTAGGCACCAAAACGATAAATAATAATGAACTCACTCAATATGCGAATGAAAAACAAAATTACTTAAAACGTGTCTTCTTAGTATTTTACGTAGAATAACGCTAAAATGGATGCAAACCAACCAATATCAAGAAATAGAAAAACATTACCAAAAAGATACATTTTGAGTGTTATTGAGCTTGTTACCTTCAAAAAAAAAAAAAACGCGAAGATTGATGCAAGGCACTCTATATTGGGAAAGAAAGGGACATTGCGAGAAAAGTGTATAATGAGTGTTTTATAGTTAAAAGAACCACAAGGCGAAAAACGCAAAAACTCGTGTATATGGAGACGTTTCCTAGATACCAAAATGCTGAAATTCATGAATAACTCTCTTAATTGAGAAACAGAACAACCTTATTAAATGCGAGTATTTTGAGTGCTTTTCACATTCTTATTTACCCAAAACCCAAATTGATTGTGAAACCAGCTTTTTGTGGTAAAAAAAATGACATTTTCAGAAAAGTGTCTATTGAGTGTTTTTGAGCGTGATAGGCAGTAAAGCACTAAAAAGAAGGGGAATCACATTACATTGGAATAAAACCAATGTTTACCAAGAACTTGCCTTTAATTGTTTTGAACTCCTTATATAACAAAACGCTAAAATGCATGCAAAACACACTTGATGGAGAAACATAATAACATTTCCAAAAAAATTGTAATTTGAGTGTTTTTTATCATGTTACCAATAAAACGCTTAAATACATGCTAAGAACCCTATTTGTGGGAAACGAAAGGACATTACGAGAAACATGTATTATGAGTGTTTTTAAATTCATTAAGTACCAAAAAGCAAAAACCCACAAATAACTTTCTATTGAGAAAAAAACAAATAAATAAAAAAAATACGATATTTTTTTTTCTTTCTTATTGATCTTCAGAGGTACCGAGATGCAAAAATTCTTGCAAAATTCATGAAATTTTGTGAAATAAGAATATTATCAAAAAAGTTAATTTTAGTTTTTTTTTTTTCGACTGTTATGTAGCAAACCCTAAAATGCATGCCGACCTATATGGGGAAATCAAACATCTTTGCCAGAAAACTGTCTTACGAGTGTTTCTTAGCATGTTAGGCACCAAAACGACAAATAACATGGAAGTCATTCTATATGGGAATCCAAAACAAAATTACTGAAAACGTGTCTTTTCGGTGTTTTACGTAGAAAAAGCTAAAACGGATGCAAACCAACTAATATAAAAAAAAAAAAAAAATAGAATAACATTACCAAAAAGGTATATTTTGAGTGTTTTTGAGCTTGTTACCTACAAAAAAGGTGAAACAAAAGGACATTACGAGAAACGTGTATAATGAGTGTCTTGTTATTTTCGAGCAAAACAACTTGTGGTTCACAAGAACCACAAGGCAAAAAACGCAAAAACTGATACCAAAATGCTGAAACTCATGATTAAGAATCTTAATTGAAAAACAGAACAACCTTACCAAAAGCGTGTATTTTCAGTGTTTTTCACATTCTTAGTTATCAAAATCATAAATAGCATGCGAAACTAGCTTTATGTGGGAAAAAAATGACATTACCAGAAGTGTTTTTTGAGTGTTTTTGATCGTGTTATGCAATAAAGCACTAAAAACAGGGCAATCACATTACATGGGAATAAAACCAACTTTGACCAAGAACTTGACATTATGTGTTTTTGAGCTTCCAAAACGCTAAAACGCATGCAAAACACTCCTTTATGGAGAAGCAGAAAAACATTACAAAAAACATGTGTTTTAAGTGTTTTTGATCATGTTACCTATAAAAACGCTTAAATACATGTAAAGAACCCTATGTTTGGGAAACGAAAGGACATTACGAGAAACGTGTATTATGACTGTTTTTAAGTTCCTTAAGTACCAAAACGTTAAAACCCACAAATAACACCCTTTAAAGAGAAAAATAATAAAAAAAATTAAAAAAATAGTATTTTTTTGGATTTTGATTTTCATAAGTACCGAGATGCCAAAATTCTGCCAAAATTTAGGGAATTTATGTGGAAAAAAGAACATTATCAAAAAAGTTAATTATAGCTTTTTTTCGTATTGTTATTTACCAAACCCTAAAGAGCATGCAAAGCCACCTATATGAGGAAATTAAACGACTTTACCTAATACCTGTCTTTTCAGTGTTTTTCAGCAAGTTAGGCACCAAACCGATAAATAATATGGAAGTCAGTCAATATGTGAATCCAAAACAAAATTACTGAAAACGTGTCTATTCAGTGTTTTACGTAGAAAAAACACTAAAACGGATGCAAAAAAACGGCTGAAAAAAATAGAATAACATTACCAAAAAGTGTTTTTGAGCTTTTTACCTACAAAAAACACGAAAATGGATGTAAAACCACTCTATATTGGGAAGCAAAAGGACATTTAGAGAAACGTGTATAATGATTGTTTTATAGATTTACAAGAACCACAAGACAAAAACCGCAGAAACACGTGTATATAGAGAAGTTTCTTACATACCAAAATGCTAAAACTCATGAATAACACTTTTAATTTAAAAACAGAACTACCTTACCAAATGTGTGTATTTTGAGTGTTTATCACATTCTTAGTTACGAAAATTCCAAAATACGTGCGAAACTAGCTTTATGTGGGAAAAAAATGACATTATCAGAGAAGTGTCTTTTGAACATGTATTTAAGCGTTTTATAGATAACATGATCAAAAACACTGAAAATAAATGTTTTTGGTAATTTTATTCTGTTTTTCCATAAAAGATGTTTTTGCATGCGTTTTAGCGTTTTGGTATGTAATGAGCTCAAAAACACTTAAAGGCAAATTCTTGGAAAAAGTTGTTTTTATTCCCATGTAATGTGATTACCCTGCTTTTTAGTGCTTTATTGCTTAACACGCTCAAAAACATTCAAAAGACACTTTTCTGGTAATATCATTATTTTTCCCACATAAAGCTAGTTTGGATGGAATTTGGGGTTTTCGTAACTAAGAATGTGAAAAAAACTCAAAACACAAGCATTTAGTAAGAATGTTCTATTTCTTAATTAAAAGTGGTATTCTTGAGTTTCAGCATTTTGGTATGTAAGAAACTTTTCTAATACAAACATTTGGTAAGGTATTTCTGTTTCAAAATCAAAAGTTATATTCATGAGTTTCAGCTCCTTGGTATGTAAGAAACTTCTTTATGTACACGAGTTTTTGAGTTTTTTACCTTGTGGTTCTTTTGAAACTATAAAACACTCATACACATTTCTCGTAATGTTCTTTTCTTTGCCAATATAAAGTGCTTTCCATCCATTTTTGCATTTTTTGTAGGTAACAAGCTCAAAAACACATCAAAATATATTTTTTTGGTAATGTTATTCTATATCTTCATATTGGTTTGTTTACATCCGTTTTAGCGTTTTTATCCGTAAATCACTGAAAAGACACGTTTTCAGTAATATTGTTTCAGTAATATTGTTTCAGTAATATTGCTGAAAAACACTCAAAAGACAGATTTCTGGTAAAGTCGTGTAATTTCCCCATATAGGTGGATTCGCATGCACTTCAGGGTTTGTACATAACTCCGGCAAAAAGCTAAAATTATTTTTTTTATATTGATTTTTTTTTATAAAATTTCCATGAATTTTGCCAGAATTTTGGCATCTCCGTGCCTATGAAGATGAATAATAAATTTTTTTTTCTCTCTATAAAGAGTGTTATTTGTGGGGTTTTAGCTTTTTGGTACTTAAGGAACTTAAAAACACTCATAATACTCGATTTTCGTAATGTCCTTTTGTTATACAAACATAGGGTTCTTTACGTGTATTTAAGTGTTTTTATAGGTTACATAATCAAAAACACTCAAAATACATGTTTTTTGGTAATGTTATTCTGTTTCACCATAAAGGGTGTTTTGCATGCGTTTTAGCAATTTCGTATGTAAGGAGTTAAAAAACACTTAAAGGCAAGTTCTTCGTAAAAGTTAGTTTTATTCCCATGTAATGTGATTGTTCTGCTTTTTAGTGCTTTGTTGCATATCACGCTCAAAAACACTAAAAAAGACACTTTTTTGGTAATGTCATTTTTTTTTCCACATGAAGGTAGTTTCGCATGTAATTTGACATTTTCGTAACTAAGAATGTGAAAAACACTCAAAATACACAATTTGGTAAGGTAGTTCTGTTTATCGATTAAAAGTGTTATTCATGCATTTCATCATTTGGTAAGTTTCTCTATATACACGAGTTTTTGCGTTTATTGCCTTATGGTCCTTTTAAACTATAAAACACTCATTATTCACGTTTCTCGTAGTGTCCTTTTGTTTCCTAATATAGAGTGCTTTACATCCATTTTTGCATTTTTTTTGTAACAAGCTCAAAAACACTCAAAATAGATCTTTTTGGTAATGTTATTCTATTTCTTCATATAGGTTGGTTTGCATCCGCTTTACCGTTTTTCTACGTAAAACACTGAAAAGACACGTTTTCAGTATTTTTGTTTTGGATTCACATATTGACTGATTTCCATATTATTTATCGTTTTTGTGCCTAAC
Organism: Scylla paramamosain; assembly: GCF_035594125.1. Lineage (NCBI taxonomy): Eukaryota > Metazoa > Arthropoda > Malacostraca > Decapoda > Portunidae > Scylla > Scylla paramamosain. The sequence goes on along the minus strand of NC_087157.1, from coordinate 16,429,492 downwards.
ATGCTGAAAAAGACTGAAAAGACAGGTTTCTTGTAAAGTCGTTTAACTTCCCTATATAGGTGGCTTTGCATGCAGTTTAGGGTTTGCTACATAACAATCCGAAAAAAAAGCTATAATTATTTTTTTTTTGTAATGCTCTTTTTTCCACATAAATTGACTGAATTTTTGCAGAATTTTGGCATGTCGGTACTTATAAGGATGAATAACAAAAAAAGAAAAAAAAATCCTATTTTTTATTTTTTTATTATTTATTTTCTAAATAAAGAGTGTTATTTATGGGTTTTAGCTTTTAGGTACTGAAGGAACTTAAAAAAAACACTCATAATACACTTTTCTCGTAATGTCCTTTCGTTTCCCAAACATAAGGTTCTTTGCATGTATTTAAGAGTTTTTATAGATAACATGATCAAAAACACTCAAAATACATGTATTTGGTAATATTATTCTCTTTCTCCATAAAATGTATTTTGCATGCGTTTTAGCGTTTTGGTAAGTAAGGAGGTCAAGAACACTTAAAGGCAAGTTCTTGTTAAACTTTGGTTTTAATCCCATGTAATGCAATTGCCCTTCCTTTAAGTGCTTTATTGCGTAACACGCTCAAAAACACTCAAAAGACATGCAAGGCCTCGCATATGAGGAAATTAAAGACCTTACTAGAAATCTGTCTTTTGAGTGTTTTTTTTTTAGCATGTTAGGCATTAAAACGATAAATAATAAGGAACTACTCTATGTGGGAATGGAAAAGAAAATTAATGAATACTGATGCAAACCAACCAATATAAAGAAGCAGAAAAACATTACTAAAAATGTATTTATTGAGTGTTTTTGAGCTTGTTACCTACAAAAAAACGCAAACATTGATACAAAGCACTCTCTATTGGGAAACAAAGGGACATTGCGAGAAAAGTGTATAATTAATGCTTTATAGTTCAAAAAAACCACAAGGCAAAAACGCAAAAGTTTCCTAGATACTAAAATGCTGAAACTCATGAATAACACTCTTGATTGAGAAAAAGAATAACCTTACTAAATGCGTGTCAAAAACACTAAAAGGCAAGTTCTTCGTAAAAGTTGGTTTTATTCCCATGTAATGTGATTGCCCTGCTTTTTAGTGCTTTATTGCCTAACACGCTCAAAAATACTCAAAGACACTTTTCTGGTAATGTCTTTTTTTTCCCATATAAAGCTAATTTCGCATGGAATTTGGGGTTTTGGTAACTAAGAATGTAAAAAAACACTCATAATACACGCATTTAGTAAGGTTGCTGTGTTATTCATGAGTTTCAGCATTTTGGTATCTTGGAAACTTCTCCACACAGACGAGTTTTTGCGTTTTTTGCCTTGTGATTCTGGTGAAACTATAAAACACTCATTATACACGTTTCTCGTTATGTCCCTTTTTTTTCCTAATATACAGTGCTTTGCCTCCATTTTTGCGTTTTTTTTTTATGTAACAAGCTCAAAAACACACAAAATATACTTTTCTGGTAATATTATACTATTTTTTCATATTGGTTGCTTTGCATTTATTTTAGCGTTTTTCTACTTAAATCTTTTAAAAGACACGTTTTTAGTAATTTTGTTTTGGATTTCCATATACGAGTAGAGTGACTTTCATATTATCTATCGATTTGGTGCCTAACATGCGGAAAAACACTCAAAAGACAGGTTTCTTGTAAAGACGTTAAATTTTCCCAAATAGTTGGCTTTGCATACACTTTATGGTTTGGTACATAACTCCGAAAAAAAGGTAAAATTAACTTTTTCGATAATATTCCTTTTTTCCACATAATTTCCTTTTGTTTCCCAAACATAATGTTCTTTGCATGTACTTAAGCGTTTTTATAGATAACATGATTAAAAACACTCAAAATACATGTTTTTTGGTAATGTTATTCTGTTTCTCCATAAAGTTTGTTTTGCAAGTGTTTTTCCAGTTTGATATATAAGGGGTTAAAAACACTTAAAGGCAAATTCTTTGTAAAAGATGGTTTTATTCTCATGTAATGTGATCGTTCTGCTTTTTAGTGCTTTGTTGCATATCACGCTGAAAAACATTCAAAAGACACTTTTCTGGTAATGTCATTTTTTTTCCCACATGAAACTAGTTTCGCATGTAATTTGGCATTTTCGTAAATGCCAAATTTATTTTGAGTGTGTATTTTGAGAGTGTATTTTGAGTGTGAAAAACACTCAAAATACACAATTTGGTAAGGTAGTTCTGTTAATGAATTAAAAGTGTTATTCATGCTTATATTCACTTTAGTATGTAAGAAATTTCTCTATATATACGAGTTTTTGCGTTTATTGCCTTGTGGTTCTTTTAAAACTAGAAAACACTCATTATACACGTTTCTCGTAATGTCGTTTTGTTTCCTAATATAGAGTGCTTTAAATCCATTTTTGCATTATTTGTAGGTAACAAGCTGAAAAACATTCAAAAATATATCTTTTTTGGTAATGTTATTCTATTTCTTCATATAAGATGGTTTCTGTCCGCTTTAGCGATTTTCTACGTAAAAGAATGAAGACACGTTTTCAGTAATTTTCTTTTGGATTCACGTATTGACTGACTTCCATATTATTTATCGTTTTGGTGCCTAACATGCTAAAAAACACTAAAAAGAAAGGTTTCTGGTAAAGTCGTTTAACTTCCCTATATATGTGGCTTTCCATGCACTTTAGTGTTTGGTACATAACAATCCGAAAAAAAAACTATAATTAACTTTAATGATAATGTTCTTTTTTCCACATAAATTCCCTGAATTTTGGCATAATTTTGGCATCTTGGTACCTATAAAGATGAATAACAAAAAAAAAATCCAGTTTTTTTTAAATAATTTATTTATTTTTTCTAAAGAGTGTTATTTGTGGGTTTTAGCTTTTTGGTACTGAAGGAATCACGTTTCTCGTAATGTTTTTTTCGTTTCCCAAATATAAGGTTCTTTGGAAGTATTTAAGCATTTTTATAGATAACATGATCAAAAACACTCAAAATACATGTATTTGGTAATGTTATTCTGTTTCTCCATAAAATGAATTTAACATATGTTTTAGCGTTTTGGTATGTAATGAGCTCATAAACACTTAAGGCATGTTCTTGGTAAAATTTGGTTTTATTCCCATATAATGTGATTGCCCTGGCTTTTAGTGCTTTATTGCGTAACACGTTTAAAAACACTGAAAAGACATGCAAAGCCTCCCATATGATGAAATTAAAGATCTTACCAGAAATCTGTATTTTGAGTGTTTTCAGCATGTTAGGCACCAAAACGATAAATAATAAGGAACTCACTCTATGTATTAGGAACTGCACTCTATATTGGGAAACAAAGGGACATTGCAAGAAAATTGTATAATGAATGTTTTATAGTTCAAAAAAAACATCAGGCAAAAAACGCAAAAACTCGTCCATGTGCTGAAACTCATGAATAACACTCTTAATTGAGAAATAGAGCAACCTTACAAAATGCGTATCAAAAACAATAAAAGGCAAGTTGTTCGTAAAAGTTGGTTTTATTCCCGTGTGATGTGATTGCCCTGCTTTTTAATGCTTTATTGCCTAACACGCTCAAAAACACTGAAAGACACTTCTCTGGTAATGTCATTTTTTCCCATATAAAGCTAGTTTCGCATGGAATTTGGGGTTTTGGTAACTAAGAATGTAAAAAAAACACTCAAAATACACGCATTTAGTAAGGATTAAGAGTGTTATTCATGAGTTTCAATATTTTGGTATCTTAGAAACTTCTACATACAGTCGAGTTTTTGCGTTTTTTGCCTTGTGATTCTGGTGAAACTATAAAACACTCATTATACACGTTTCTCATTATGTCCTTTTTTTCCCTGATAGAGAGTGCTATGCATCCATTTTCGCGTTTTTTTTATGTAACAACCTCAAAAACACACAAAATATACTTTTTTGGTAATGTTATTATATTTTTTTCATATTGGTTGGTTTCCATCCGTTTTAGCGTTTTTCTACGTAAATCTTTTAAAAGACACGTTTCCAGTAATTTTGTTTTGGATTTCCATATAGAGTGACTTTCATAATATTTATCGTTTTGGTGCCTAACATGCATTTTTTGGTGCCTTTTGCTTCCCAATATAGAGTGCTTTCCATCCATTTTCGCGTTTTTTTTAGGTAACAATTTAAAAAAAACACTCAAAATATACCTTTTTGGTAATGTTATTCTATTTCTTTATTTTGGTTGGTTTCCATCGGTTTTAGCGTTTTCTACGTAAAACACCGAAAAGACACGTTTTCAGTAATTTTGTTTTGGATTCCCATATACTCGTAGATTGACTTCCTTTGGTTATATCGTTTTTGGTTCCTAACATGCTGAAAAACACTCATAAGACAGTTTTCTGGCAAAGACCTTTAATTTCCCCATATAGGTGGCTTTGCATGCACTTTAGGGGTTTGGTACATAACAGTCCGAAAAAAAAGCTAAATTTAACTTTTTTGATAATGTTCTTATTTCATATAATTTCCTGAACTTTGCACAAATTTTGGCATCTTGTTACCTGTGAAGATGAATAAGAATGAAAAAAATAATATCGTATTTTTTTATTTATTGATTTATTTTTTTCTCAGTAGTGTAATTTGTGGCTTTTAGCTTTTTCGTACTTAATGAACTTAAAAACACTCATAATACACGTTTCTCGTAATGTCCTGTCATTTACCAAAAATAGGGTTCTTTGCATGTATTTAAGCGTTTTTATCGGTAACATGATGAAAAACACTCAAAATACATGTTTTTGGTAATGTTATTCTGTTTCACCATAAAATGTATTTTGCATGCATTTTAGTGTTTTGGTATATAAGGAGCTCAAATACACTTAAAGGCAAGTTCTTGTTAAAAATTGGTTTTATTTCAATGTAATGTGATTGCCCTGATTTTTCATTATGAGTGTTTTAAAGATTATTAGGTACTAAAACGCTGAAACTCATGAATAACACTCCTAATTGAGATATAGAACAACCTTACCAAATGCCTGTATTTTGAGTGTTTTTCACATTCTTAGTTACCAAAACTCCAAATTGCATGCGAAACTAGCTTTATGTGGAAAAAAAAATGACATTACCACAAGAATGTCTTTTGAGTGTTTTTGAGCGTGTTAGGCAATAAAGCACTAAAAAGCAGGGCAATCACATTACATGGGAATAAAACCAAATTTTACCAAGAACTTGCCTTTAAGTGTTTTTGAGCTCCTTACATATAGAAACGCTAAAACGCATGCAAAACACCCTTTATGGAGAAACAGAAAAACATTACCAAAAACATGTATTTTGAGTGTTTTTGATCATGTTACCTATAAAAACGCTTAAATATATGCAAAGAACCCTATATTTGGGAAACGAAAGGACATTATGAGAAACGTGTATTATGAGTGTTTTTAAGTTCCTTAAGTACCAAAAACCTAAAACCCACAAATAACACTCTTTATAGAGAAAAACAATAAATAAAAAAATAGTATTTTTTTTTTTGTTATTCATCTTCATAGGTACCAAGATGCCAAAATTCTGGCAAAATTCAGGGAAATTATGTGGAAAAAAGAACATTATCAAAAAAGTTAATTATAGATTTTTTTTCGGACTGTTATGTACCAAACCCTAAACTGCATGCAAAGCCACCTATATATGGAAATTAAACGACTTTACAAGAAACCTGTCTTTTCAGTGTTTTTTTTTAGCATGTTAGGCACCAAAACGATAAATACCATTGAAGTCACTCAATATGGGAATCCAAAACAAAATTACTGAAAACATGTCTTCTCAGTGTTTTACGTAGAGAAACGCTAAAACGGTTGCAAACCAACCAATACGAAGAAATAGAAAAACATCATAAAAAAAAAAAAATAGCAATCTTTTAAATGTTTTTGAACTTGTTACCTACAAAAAAATGCGAAAATGCATACAAAGCACTCTATATTGGGAAACAAAAGGACATCACGAGAAACGTGTATAATGAGTGTTTTATAGTTTCACAAGATCCACAAGGCAAAAAACACAAAAACTCGTATATATGGAGAAGTTTCTTAGATACCAAAATGCTGAAAATCATAACACTCTTAATTGAAAAACAGAACAACCTTACTAAATGCGTGTATTTTGAGTGTTTTTTTTCACATTCTTAGTAAAAAAAAAACGAAATTCTATGCGAATATAGGTTTACGTTGGAAAAAAATGACATTACCAGAATAGTGTCTTTTGAGTATTTTTGAGAGTGTTAGGCAATAAAGCACTAAAAAGCAGGGCAATCACATTACATGGAATAAAACCAACGTTTACCAAGAACTTGCCTTTAAGTGTTTTTCAGCTCCTTATATGCGCAAAACACACTTTATATAGAAACAAAATAACATTACCAACAACAGGTATTTTCAGTGTTTTTTAATCATGTTATCTATAAAAACGCTTAAATACATGCAAAATACCTTATGTTTGGGAAAGGAAAGTATATTACGAGAAACTTGTGTTATGAGAGTTTTTAAGTTCCTTAAGAACCAAAAAGCTAAAACCCACAAGTAACACTCTTTATTTAGGAAAAAATAAATAAATAAATAGAAAAATATGAATTTTTTTTTTTTATTCATCTTCATAGGTACCGAGATGCCAAAATTCAGGCAAAATTCAGGGCATTTATGGGATAAAAGATCATTATCAAAAAAGTTAATTTTAGCTTTTTTTCGGACTCTTATTTACCAAGCCCTAAAGTGCATGCAAAGCCACCTATATAAGGAAATTAAACGACTTTACCAGAAACCTGTGTTTTGAGTGATTTTCAGCTTGTTAGGCATCAAAATGATAAATAATATGGAAGTCACTCTATATGAGAATCCAAAACAAAATACTGAAAACGTGTCTTTTCTGTGTTTTATGTAGAAAAACCAAACAATATGAAGAAATAGAATATTACCAAAAAGGTATATTTTGAGTGTTTTTCAATCTTGTTATCTACAAAAAACGCGAAAAAGGATGCAAAGCACTCTATATTGGGAAACAAAAGGACTTTACGAGAAACGTGAATAATGAGTGTTTTATAGTTTCACAAGAACCACAAGGCAAAAAACGCAAAAACTCGTGTATATGGAGAAGTTTCTTAGTTACCAAAACGCTGGTACTCATGAATAACACTCTTAAATGAGAAATATAACAACCTTACGAAATGCGTGTATTTTGAGTGTTTTTCACATTCTTATTTACCAAAACCCCAAATTGCATGCAAAACTAGCTTTATGTTGGTAAAAAATGACATTACCAGAAAAGTGACTTTGGGTGTTTTTGAGCGTGTTAGGCAATAAAGCACTAAAAAGCAGGGCAATAACATTACATAGGAATGAAACCAACTTTTACCAAGAACTTGCCTTTAAGTTTTTTTGAGCTCCTTACATACCAAAACGCTAAAACGAATGCAAAACACCCTTTATGGAGAATTAGAATAACATTACCAAAAACTTGTATTTTGAGTGTTTTTGATGATGCTACCCATAAAAACGCGAAAATGCATGCAAAGAACCCTATGTTTGGGAAACGAAAAGACATTACGAGAAACGTGTATTATGAGTGTTTTTAAGTTCCTTAAGAACCAAAAAACTAAAACCCACAAATAACACTAAAGAAAAAAATAAATAAATATATATAAAAAAACAGGAATTTTTTTATTTTTTTATTCATCTTCATAGGTACCAAGATGCCAAATTTCTGGGAAAATTCTGGACAATTATATGATACAAGAATATTATCAAAAAAGTTAATTTTAGCTTTTTTTTCGGAATGTTATGTACCAAACTCTAAAGTGAATGCAAAGCCACCTACATGAGGAAATTAAACGACTTTACGAGAAACCTTACTTTTGAGTGTTTTTTAGTATGTTAGGCACCAAAACGATAATAATATGGAAGTAACTCAATATGGGATTCCAAAACAAAATTACTGAAAACGTGTCTTTTCAATGTTTTACGTAGAAAAATGCTAGAAAGGATGCAAACCAACCAATATGAAGAAATAGATTAACATTACCAAAAATGTATATTTTGAATGTTTTTGAGCTTGTTACCTAAAAAAATGCAAAAATGGATGCAAAGTATTGCAAAACAAAAGGACATTCTTAGAGACGTGTATAATAAGTGTTTTATAGTTCCACAAGAACCAAAAGGCAAAAATCAAAAACTCGTGTACCTAAAGAAGTTTCTTAGATACCAAAATGATGAAACTCATGAATAGCACTTTTAATTGAGAAACAGAATTACCTTACAAAATGTGCGTATTGTGAGTGTTTTTCACATTCTTACTTACGAAAATCCCAAATTACATGCGAAACTAGCTTTATGTGGGAAATAAATGACACTACCAGAAAAGTGTCTTTTGAGTATTTTTGAGCGTTATATGCAAGAAAGCACTAAAAAGCAGAACAATCACATTACATTGGAATAAAACCAAATTTTACGAAGAATAAAAAAAAAGAACAAGCTTACAAAATGAGTGTATTTTGGGTGTTTTTCACATTCTTAGTTACCAAAACCCCAAATTGCATGCGAAATATTGTGGGATAAAAATGTGGGAAAAAAGATGACATTAACATAAAAAAGTTTTTTTGAGTATTTTTGAGCGTGGTAAGAAATAAAGCACTTAAAAGCAGGGCAATCCCATTACATAGGGAAAAAAAAAATTTTTACCCAGAATTTCCCTTTAAGATTTTTTGAGCTCCTTACATACAAAAACGCTAAAACGCATGCAAAACAACCTTTATGGAGAAACAGAATAACATTACCAAAAACACGTATTTTGAGTGTTTTTGATCATGTTACCTATAAAAACACTTAAATACATGTCTGGGAAACGAAAAAAAAACATTACGAGAAACGTGTATTATGAGTGTTTTTATGTTTCTTAAGTACCAAAAAGCTAAAAGCCACAAATAACACTCTTTATAGAAAAAAAAAATATATATAAATAAATAAAAAAATAGCATTTTTTTTTTGTTATTTATATTCATAGGTACTGAGATGCCAAAAGTCTGGCAAAATTTAGGGAAATTATGTGGAAAAAAGAACATTATCCAAAAAAGTTAATTTTAGCTTTTTTTTACCAATTTTAGCTGTTATGTACCAAACCCTAAAGTGCATCCAAAGCCACATATATGGCAAATTACACGACTTTACCAGAAACCTCTCTTTTGAGTGTTTTCTTTTTTTTAGCATGTTAGGCATCAAAAGGATAAATAATGTGGAAGTCACTCAATATGGGAATGGAAAACAAAATTACTGAAAACGTGTCTTTTCCGTGTTTTACGTAGAAAAACTCTAAAACGGATGGAAACCAACCAATATGAAGAAATAGAATAACGTTACCAAAAAGGTATATTTTTAGTGTTTTTGAGCCTGTTAACCACAAAAAAATGCGAAAATGGATGCAAAGCACTCTATATTGGGAAACAAAAGGACATTACGAGAAACGTGTATAATGAGTGTTTTATGGTTTCACAAGAACCACAAGGGAAAAAACGCAAAAACTCGTATATATTATATGGATAAGTTTCTTAGATACAAAAATGCTGAAACTCATGAATAACACTCTTAACTGAGAAACAGAATAACATTACTAAATGCGTGTATTTTGAGAGCTTTTTACATTCTTAGTTACCAAAACCCCAAATTGCATGCGAAACCAGATTTATGTGGGAAAAAATGACATTCCCAGAAAAGTGTCTTTTGAGTGTTTTTGAGCATGATAGGATATAAAGCACTAAAAAGCAGGGGAATCACATTAAATTCGAATCAAACCAATTTTTACCAAAAACTTGCCTTTAAGTGTTTTTGAGCTCCTTATATATCAAAATGTTAAAACGCCTGCAAAACACACTTTATGGAGAAACAGAATAACATTACCAAAAACATGTATTTTAAGTGTTTTTGATCATTTTATCTATCAAAACGCTTAAATACATAAAAAGAACCTTATGTTTGGGAAACGAAAGGACATTACGAGAAATGTGTATTATGAGTGTTTTTAAGTTCCTTAATAACCAAAAAGCTAAAACCCACAAATGACACTCTTTATTTAGAAAAAAATAAATAAAATAAATAAAAAAAATAAAAAATAAAAATTTTTTTTTTTTCATTCATCTTCATAGGTACCGAGATGACAAAATTCTGGGAAAATTCAGGGCAATAATGTGATAAAAGAATATTATCAAAAAAGTTGATTTAAGGTTTTTTTTTCGGACTGTTATGTACCAAACCCTAAAGAGCATGCAAAGCCTTCTATATGAGAAAATTGAATGATTTTACCAGAAATCTGTTTTTTGGGTGTTTTTCAGCATGTTAGGCACCGAAACGATAAATAATAATGAACTCACTCAATATGGGAATGCAAAACAAAATTACTTAAAACGTGTCTTCTCAGTATTTTACGTAGAAAAACGCTAAAACGGATGCAAACCAACCAATATCATGAAATAGAAAAACATTACCAAGAATATACATTTTGAGTGTTTTTGAGCTTGTTACCTACAAAAAAAAAAAACGCAAAAATTGATACAAAGCACTCTATATTGGGAAAGAAAGGGACAATGCGAGAAAAGTGTATAATGAGTGTGTTATAGTTCAAAAGAACCACAAGGCAAAAAACACAAAAACTCGTGTATATGGAGAAGTTTCCTAGATACCAAAATGCTGAAACTCATGAATAACACTCTTAATTGAGAAACAGAACAACCTTACTAAATGCGTGTATTTTGAGTGCTTTTCACATTCTTAGTTACCCAAAACCCAAATTGATTGTGAAACCAGCTTTATGTGGTAAAAAAAAAAGACATTTCCAGAAAAGTGTCTATTGAGTGTTTTTGAGCGTGATTAGCAGTAAAGCACTAAAAAGAAGGGCAATCACATTTCATGGGAATAAAACCAATGTTTACCAAGAACTTGCCTTTAAGTGTTTTTGAGCTCCTTATATACCAAAACGCTAAAACGCATGCAAAACACACTTTATGGAGAAACAGAAAAACATTACGAAAAACATGTACTTTGAGTGTTTTTGATCATGTTACCAATAAAACGCTTAAATACATGCTAAGAATCCTATTTGTGGGAAACGAAAGGACATTACGAGAAACGTGTATTATGAGTGTTTTTAAATTCATTAAGTACCAAAAAGCTAAACGCCAGAAATAACTCTCTATTGAGAGAAAAAAAAATAAATGAATACGATATTTTTTTTCTTTCTTATTCATCTTCGGGCAAAATTCATGAAATTTTGTGAAATAAGAACATTATTAAAAAAGTTAATTTTAGCTTTTTTTTTCGACTGTTATGTAGCAAACACTACAGTGCATGCAAAATCACCTATATGTTAGGCACCAAACCGATAAATAACATAGAAGTCACTCTATATGGGAATCCAAAACAAAATTACTGAAAACGTGTCTTTTCGGTGTTTTACGTAAAAAAAAAACGCGAAAACGGATGCAAACCAACCAATATGAAAAAAAAAAGAACATTACGAAAAAGGTATATTTTGAGTGTTTTTGAGCTTGTTACCTATAAAAAAGGTGAAAATGGATGCAAAACACTCCTTATTGGGAAACAAAAGGACATTACGAGAAACGTGTATAATGAGTGTCTTATCATTTTCGAGCAATAGAACTTGTGGTTCACAAGAACCACAAGGCAAAAAACGCAAAAACCTGTGTATATAAAGAAGTTTCATAGATACCAAAATGCTGAAACTCATGAATAACAATCATAATTGAGAAACAGAACAACCTTGCCAAAAGCATGTATTTTCGGTGTTTTTCACATTCTTAGCAAAATCCCAAATAGCATGCGAAACTAGCTTTATGTGAGAAAAAAATGACATTACCAGAAGTATCTTTTGAGTGTTTTTGAGCGTGTTAGGCAATAAAGCACTAAAAAGTAGGGCAATCACATTACATGGGAATAAAACCAACTTTCACCAAGAACTTGCCATTATGTGTTTTTGAGCTCCTTACATACCAAAACGCTAAAGCGCATGCAAAACACTCCTTTATGGAGAAGCAGAAAAACATTACAAAAAATGTGTGTCTTAAGTGTTTTTCATTATGTTACCTATAAAAACGCTTAAATACATGCAAAGAACCCTATCTTGGGGAAACGAAAGGACATTACGAAAAACGTGTATTATGACTGTTTTTAAGTTCCTTAAGTACCAAAACGTTAAAACCCACAAATAACACTCTTTAAAGAGAAAAAAAAATAAATAAATCAATAAAAACAGCATTTTTTTGTATTGATTTTAATAAGTACCGAGATGCCAAAATTCTGCCAAAATTCAGGGAATTTATGTGGAAAAAAAGAATATTATCAAAAAAGCTATAATTAACCAAACCCTAAAGTGCATGCAAAGCCACCTATATGAGGAAATTAAACGACTTTACCAGAAACCTGTCTTTTCAGTGTTTTTCAGCATGTTAGGCAGCAAACTGATAAATAATAAGGAAGTCACTCAATATGATCATCCAAAACAAAATTACGGAAAACGTGTCTTTTCAGTGTTTTACGTAGAAAAAAACGCTATATCGGATGGAATGCAACGAATATGAAAAAAAGAGAATAACATTACCAAAAAGTGTTTTTGAGCTTTTTACCTACAAAAAACATTTAGAGAAACGTGTATAATGATTGTTTTATAGTTTCACACTAACCACAAGGCAAAAAACGCAAAAACTCGTGTATATAGAGAAGTTTCTTACATACCAAAATGCTGAAATGCATGAATAACACTTTTAATTGAGAAACAGAACTACCTTACCAAATGTGTGTGTTTTGAGTGTTTTTCACATTCTTAGTTACGAAAATCCCAAATTACATGCGAAACTAGCTTTATGTAGGAAAAAAAAAAGATATTACCAGAAAAGTGTCTTTTGAGTGTTTTTGAGCGAGATATGCAACAAAGCACTAAAAAGCAGAACAATCACATTACATGGGAATAAAACCAACTTTTACAAAGAACTTGCCTTTAAGTGTTTTTTTTTTCTCCTGACAACCCCAAAACGCTAAAACGCATGCAAAATACCCTTTATGGAGAAACAGAGTAACATTACCAAAAACATGTATTTTGAGTGTGTTTTTATCATATTATTTATAAAAACGCTTAAATACATGCAAAGAACCTTATGTTAGGGAAACGAAAGGACATTACGAGAAACGTGTATTATGAGTGTTTTTAAGTTCCTTAAGTACCAAAAAAGATAAAACCCACAAATAACACTCTTTATAGAGAAAAAATAATAAAATATATATTTTTTTTATTCATCTTCATAGGTACTAAGATGCCAAAATTCTGGCAATATTCTTTGGGAATCAAAAACAAAATTACTGAAAACGTGTCTTTTCGGTGTTTTACGTAGAAAAACGCTAAAACGGATGCAAACCAACCAATATTATGAAATAAAAAAATATTACCAAAAAGGTATATTTTGAGTGTTTTTGAGCTTGTTACCTACAAAAAACGCGAAAATGGATGCAAAGCACTCCCTATTGGGAAAGAAAAGGACATTACGAGAAACATGTCTTATTATTTTCGGACAAAAGAACTTGTGGTTCAAAAGAACAACATGGCAAAAAATGCAAAAAACTCGTGTATATAAAGAAGTTTCTTAGATACGAGTACCAAAATGCTGAGACTCATGGGTAACAGAACAACATTACCAAATGCGTGTATTTTGAGTGTTTTTTCACATTCATAGTTAGCAAAACCCCAAATAGCATGCAAAACTAGCTTTATGTGGGAAAAAAATGACATTTCCAAAAGTATCTTTTGAGTGTTTTTGAGCGTGTTAGACAATAAAGCACTAAAAAGCAGGGCAATCATATTACATTAGAATAAAACAAACTTTTACCAAGAACTTGCCTTGAAGTGTTTTTCAGCTCCTTACATACCAAATCGCTAAAACGCATACAAAACACTCCTTTATGGAGAAGCAGAATAACATTACCAAAAACAAGTGTTTTTGAGTGTTTTTCATCATGTTACCTATGAAAACGCTTAAATACATTCAAAGATCCCTATATTTGGGAAACGAAAGGACATTACGAGAAATGTGTATTATAAATGTTTTTAAGTTCCTTAAGTACTAAAACGTTAAAACCTACAAATAACACTCCTTATAGAGAAAAAATAAAAAAAAAGTTTCTTTATTTTTTTGTTTTTGATGTTCATAGGTACCAAGATGCCAAAATTCTGCCAAAATTTAGGGAAATTATGTGGAAAAAAGAACATTATCGAAAAAGTTAATTTTATCTTTTTTTTCGGAGTTATGTACCAAACCATAAAGTGTATCCAAAGCCACCTGTTTGGGAAAATTTAACGACTGTAAAAGAAATCTGTCTTTTGAGTGTTTTTCCGCATGTTAGGCACCAAAACGATAGATAATATGAAAGTCACTCTATATGGAAATCCAAAACAAAATTACTGAAAACGTGTCTTTTAAAAGATTTACGTAGAAAAACACTAAAACGGATGCAAACCAACCAATATGAAAAAAAATAGAATAACATTATCATCAAAGTATATTTTGTGTGTTTTTGAGCTTGTTACATAAAAGAAAAAACGCAAAAATGGATGCAAAGCACTGTATATTAGGAAAAAAAAGGACATAACGAGATACGTGTATAATGAGTGTTTTATAGTTTCACCAGAATCACAAGGGAAAAAACGCAAAAACTCGTCTGTGTGGGAAAGTTTCTAAGATACCAAAATGCTGAAACTCATGAATAACACTCTTAATAAAAAAAAAAAACAGAGCAACCTTACTAAATGCGTGTATTTTGAGTGTTTTTTTTACATTCTTAGTTACCAAAACCCGAAATTCATTGCGAAACTAGCTTTACGTGGGAAAAAAAATGACAATGGTAGAAAACTGTCTTTGAGCGTTTTTGAGCGTGTTAAGCAATAAAGCACTAAAAAGCAGGGCAATCACATTACATGGGAATAAAACCAACTTTTACGAAGAACTTGCCTTTTAGTGTTTTTGACACACATTTAGTAAGGTTGTTCTTTTTCTCAATTAAGAGTGTTATTCATGAGTTTCAGCATTTTAGTATCTAGGAAACTTCAACATATACACGAGTTTTTGCGTTTTTTGCCTTGTGGTTTTTTTGAACTATAAAACATTAATTATACACTTTTCTCGCAATCCCTTTGTTTCCCAATAGAGAGTGCTTTGTATCAATTT
This sequence comes from Scylla paramamosain, assembly GCF_035594125.1. Taxonomy (NCBI): domain Eukaryota; kingdom Metazoa; phylum Arthropoda; class Malacostraca; order Decapoda; family Portunidae; genus Scylla; species Scylla paramamosain. The sequence goes on along the minus strand of NC_087157.1, from coordinate 16,414,271 downwards.
TTGCATTTTTTTGTTGTAGGTAACAAGCTCAAAAACACTCAAAATATACATTTTTGGTAATGTTTTTCTGTTTCTTGGTTGGTTTGCATCAGTTTTAACGTTTTTCTACGTAAAACACTAAGAAGACACGTTTTCAGTAATTTTCTTTTGGATTCCCACATAGAGTGAGTTCCTTATTATTTATCATTTTTGTGCCTAACATGCTGAAAAACACTGAAAAGACAGATTTTTGGTAAGGTCATCAATTTCCACATATGCGAGGGCTTGCATGTCTTTTGAGTGTTTTTGAGCGTGTTACGCAATAAAGCACTAAAAGGAAGGGCAATCACATCACATGGGAATAAAACAAAATTTTACGAAGAACTTGCCTTTAAGTGTTTTTTCTTTTACATACCAAAACGCTGAAACGCATGCAAAATACATTTTATAGAGAAACAGAATAATAATATTACCAAATACATGTATTTTGAGTTTTTTTGATAATGTTATCTATAAAAACGCTTAAATACATGCAAAGAACCTTATGTTTGCGAAACGAAAGGACATTACGAGAAATGTGTATTATAAGTGTTTTTACGTTCCTTAAGTACCAAAAAGCTAAAACCCACAAATAACACTCTTTATTTAGAAAAAAAAAGTAAGAAAATAAAAAAAGGATTTTTATTTTTTTGTTATTTATCTTCATAGGTACTGAGATGCCAAAATTCTGGGAAAATTCAGGGCTATTATATGTTAAAAAAAAAGATCAAAAAATTAATTTTAGCTTTTTTCGGACTCATATACCAAACCCTAAGACTCCTATATGAAGAAAATTAAACGACCTTACCAGAAATCTGTTTTTTTAATGTTTTTCAGCATGTTAGGCACAAAAACGATAAATAATAAGGAACTCACTCTATATGAGAATCCAAAACAAAATTGCTGAAAACGTGTCTTTTCTCTGTTTTACGTATAAAAAACGCTAAAACGGATGCAAACCAACCGATATCAAGAAAAAGAAAAAAACATTACCAAAAAGGTATATTTTGAGTGTTTTTGAGCTTGTTACCTAAAAAAAACGCGAAAATTTATGCAAAGCACTCTATATTAGAAAACAAAAGGACTTTACAAGAAAAGTGTATAATGAGTTTTTTATAGTTCAAAAGAACCAAAAGGCAAAAAATCAAAAACTCGTGTATATGGACAAAGTTCCTAGATACCAAAATGCTGAAACTCAGAGATAACAGTCTTAATTGAGAAATAGAACAACCTTACTAAATGCGTGTATATTGAGTGCTTTTCACATTCTTAGTTACCAAAACCCCAAATTGCATACATTGGAGGAAAACGAATTTTTACCAAAAACTTGCCTTTAAGTGTTTTTGAGCTCCTTATATACCAAAACACTAAAACGCATGCAAAACACTCTTTATGGTGAAACAGAATAACATTACCAAAAACATGTATTTTGAGTATTTTTTATCATGTTACCAATAGAAACGCTTAAATATATGCAAAGAACACTATTTTTGGAAAACGAAAGGAGATTACAAGAAACGTGTATTATGAATGTTTTTAATTTCATTAATTACGAAAAAGCTAAAAGCCACAAATAACACTCTTGATTGAGAAACAATAAAAATAAAAAAATATGATATTTTTTCTCTCTTATTCATCTTCACAGGTACCAAGATACCACAATTCGGGCAAAATTCAGGAAATTATGTGAAATAAGAACATTATCAAATAAGTTAAATTTAGCTTTTTTTCGGACTGTTATGTACCAAACCCTTAAAGTGCATGCAAAGCCACCTATATGGGGAAATTAAACGTCTTTGGCAGAAAATAATCTTATTAGTGTTTTTCAACATGTTAGGAACCAACACGATAAATAACACGGAAGTCAATCTATATGGAAATCCAAAACAAAATCAATAAAGACGTGTCTTTTCGGTGTTTTACGTAGATAAAAGCTAAAACGAATGCAAACCAACCAATATGAAGAAATAAAATAACATTACCAAAAAGGTATATTTTGAGTGTTTTTGAAATTGTTACCTACAAAAAACGCGAAAATTGATGGAAAGCACTCTTTATTGGGAACCAAATAACATTACGAGAAACGTGAATAATGAGTGTTTTATAGTTTCCCAAGAACTACAAGGGAAAAAACGCAAAAACTCGTCTATATAGAGATATTTCTTACATTACAAAATGCTGAAAATCTGGAACAACACTCCTAATTGAGAAACATAACAATCTTACTAAATGCGTGAATTTTGAGTGCTTTTTACATTCTTAGTTATCAAAACCCCAAATTCCATGCAAAACTAGCTTTATGTGAGAAAAAAATGACACTACCAGAAAAATGTCTTTTGAGCGTTTTTGAGCGTGTTAGGCAATAAAGCACTAAAAAGCAGGGCAATCACATTACATTGGAAAAAAACTAATTTTTAACAAGAACTTGCCTTTAAGTGTGTTTGAGCTAATTATATACCAAAAAAATAATGCATGCAAAATAAACTTTATAGTGAAACAGAATAACATTACCATAAACATGTGTTTTGAGTGTTTTTCATCATGTTACCAATAAAAACGCTTAAATACATGCAACGAACCCTATTTTTTGGGAAACGAAAGGACATTACGAGAAACGTGTATTATGAGTGTTTTTAAGTTCCTTAAGTACCAAAAAAGTTAAAACACTCTTTATAGAGAGAAAAAAAAAGAAAAGAGTATACATACATATATATATATATATATATATATATATATATATATATATATATATATATATATATATATATATATATATATATATATATATATATATATATATATATATATATATATATATATATATATATATATATATATATATTTTTTTTTTTTTTTTTGTTATTCATCTTTATAGCCACTAAGATGCCAAAATTCTGGCAATATTCTTTGGGAATCGAAAACAAAATTACTGAAAACTTGTCTTTTCGGTGTTTTACGTAGAAAAACGCTTAAACAGACGAAAACCAACCAATATGAAGAAGTAGAATAACATTACCAAAAAGGTATATTTTTTAGTGTTTTTGAGCTTGTTACCTACAAAAAAACGCGAAAATGGATGCAAAGCACTCCCTATTTGGAAAGAAAAGGACATTACAAGAAATATGTATAATGAGTGTTTTATTATTTTCGGGGAAAGGAACGTTTCTCGTAATGTTCTTTCTTTTCCCAAACATAAGGTTCTTTGCATGTATTTAAGCGTTTTTATAGATAACATGATCAAAAACACTCAAAATACATGTATTTGGTAATGTTATTCTGTTTCTTCATAAAATGTATTTTGCATGCGTTTTAGCATTTTGGTATGTAAGGAGCTCAAAAAGTCAAGTTCTTTTTAAAATTTTGTTTTATTCCCATGTTATGTGATTGCCCTGGCTTTTTATGCTTTATTGCGTTACACGCTCAAAAACACTAAAAAGACATGCAAATCCTCCCTTATAAGGAAATTAAAGACCTTACCAGAAATCTGTCTTTTGAGTGTTTTTTAGCATGTTAGGCAAAAAAACGAAAAATAATAAGGAACTCACTACATGTGGGAATCCAAAAGAAAATTACTGAAAACGTGTCTTCACAGTGTTTTACGTAGAAAAAAACGCTAAAACTGATACAAACCAACAAATATCAAGAAGCAGAAAAACATGATCAAAAATGTATATTTTGAGTGTTTTTGAGCTTGTTACCTACAAAACAACGGAAAAATGGATACAAAGCACTCTATATTGGGAAACAAAGGGACATTGCGAGAAAAGTGTATAATGAATGTTTTATAATTTTAAAAAACCACAAGGCAAAAAACGCAAAAACTCGTGTATATACTGAAACTCATGAATAACACTCTTAATTGAAAAACAGAGCAACCTTACTAAATGCGTGTCAAAAACACTAAAAGGCAAGTTCTTCGTAAAAGTTGGTTTTATTCCCATGTAATGTGATTGCCCTGCTTTTTAGTGCTGTATTGCCTAACACGCTCAAAAACATTCAAAGACACTTTTCTGGTAATGCCATTTTTTTCCCACAAAAAGCTAGTTTCGCATGGAATTTGGAGTTTTGGTAACTAAGAATGTAAAAAAAAAAACACCCAAAATACACGTATTTAGTATAGCTGTTCTGTTTCTTGATTAAGAGTATTATTCATGAGTTTCAGTATTTTTGTATCTTAAAAACTTCTCCATACAGTCGAGTTTTTGCATTTTTTGCTTTGTGATTCTGGTGAAACTATGAAACAATCATTATACACGTTTCTCGTTATGTCCTTTTTTTCCTTTTATAGAGAGCTTTGCATCCATTTTCTTGTTTTTTTTCATGTAACAAGCTCAAAAACACACAAAATGTACTTTTTTGGTAATGTTATTCTATTTTTTCATATTGGTTGGTTTGCATCCGTTTTAGCGTTTTTCTACGTAAATCTTTTAAAAGACACGTTTTCAGTAATTTTGTTTTGGATTTCCATATAGAGTGATTTTCATATTATTTTTCGTTTTGGTGCCTAACATGCAGAAAAACACTCAAAAGACAGATTTCTTATAAAGTTGTTAAATTTCATCAGATAGGTGGTTTTGCATACACTTTATGGTTTGGAACATAACTCCGAAAAAAAAGGTAGAATTAACTTTTTCAATAATGTTCTTTTTTCCACATAATTTCCCTGAATTTTTGCAGAATTTTGGCATCTTGGTACCTATGAACATCAATAACAAAAAAATAAAAATGTCATTTTTTTATTTATTTTTATTTTTTTCTCTATAAAGAGTGTTATTTGTAGCTTTTAACGTTTTGGTACTAAAGGAACTTAAAAACATTTATAATACACATTTCTTGTAATGTCCTTTCGTTTCCCAAATATGGGGATATTTGCATGTATTTAAGCGTTTTTATAGCTAACATGATAAAAAATACTCAAAACACTTGTTTTTGGTAATGTTATTCTGGTTCTCCATAAAGGTGTGTTTTGCATGCGTTTTAGCGATTTGGTATGTAAGGAGCTGAAAAACACTTCATGGCACATTCTTGGTAAAAGTTGGTTTTATTCCAATGTAATATGATTGCCCTGCTTTTTAGTGCTTTATTGCCTAACACGCTCAAAAACACTGAAAAGACACTTCTGGTAATGTCATTTTTTTTTCCAACCTAAAGCTAGTTTCGCATGCTATTAGGGGTTTTGCTAAGAATGTGAAAAAAAACACTCAAAATACACGCATTTGGTAATGTTGTTCTGTTTCTCAATTAAGATTGTTATTCATGAGTTTAAGTATTTTGGTATCTAAGAAACTTCTTTATATACACGAGTTTTTGTGTTTCTTGCCTTGTGGTTCTTTTGAACCACAAGTTCCTTTGCCTGAAAATAATAAGACACTCATTATACATGTTTCTCGTAATGTCCTTTTCTTTCAAAATAGGGAATGCTTTGCACCCATTTTCGCGTTTTTTTGTAGGTAACAGGCTCAAAAACATTCAAAATATATCGTTTTGGTAATGTTATTCTATTTCTTCGTATTGGTTGGTTTTCATCTGTTTTAGCGTTTTTTCTACGTAAAACACCGAAAAGACACGTTTTCAGTAATTTTGTTTTTGATTCCCAAAGAATATTACCAGAATTTTGGCATCTTAGTATCTATGAAGATGAATAAAAAAAAAATATATATAATTTTTTTTTTCACTCTATAAAGAGTGTTATTTGTGGGTTTTAGCTTTTTTGGTACTTAAGGAACTTAAAAACACTCATAATACACGTTTCACGTAATGTCCTTTCGTTTCACAAAAATAAGGATCTTTGCATGTATTTAAGCGTTTTTATTGGTAACATGATCAAAAACACTCAAAATACATGTTTTTGGTAATGTTTTTTTGTTTCACCATAAAGAGTGTTTTGCATGCGTTATAGTGTTTGGTATATGAGGAGCTCAAAAACACTTAAAGGCATGTTCTTGGTAAAAATTCGTTTTCCTCCAGTGTAATGTGATTGCCCTCCTTTTTAGTGCTTTATTTCCTATCACGCTCAAAAACACTCAAAAGACACTTTTCTGGTAAAGTCTTTTTATTTATTCCCACAGATCTATTTTCGCGTGCAATTTTGGGTTTTGGTAACTAAGAATGTGAAAAGCATTCAAAATACACGCATTTATTAAGGTTGTCCTGTTTCTCAATTAGGAGAGTTATACATGAGTTTTAGCATTTTTGTATATAGGAAACCTCTCCATATATACAAGATTTTGCGTGTTTTGCCTTGTGGTTCTTTTGAACTATAAAACACTCATTATACACTTTTATTGCAATGTCCTTTTGTTTCCCAATATAGAGTGTTTTGCATTAATTTTCGCGTTTATTGTAGGTAACAAGAACAAAACACTCAAAATATACCTTTTTAGTAACGTTTTCCTATTTCTTGATATTGGTTGCTTTGCATCCGTTTTAGCGTTTTTCTACGTAAAACACTGAGAAGACACGTTTTCAGTAACTTTGTTTTGGATTCTCATATAGAGTGAGTTCCTTATTATTTATTGTTTTGGTGCCTAACATGCTAAAAAAACACTCAAAAAACAGATTTCTGGTAAGGTCGTTTAATTTCCTTATACAGGAGGCTTTGCATGCACTTTAGGATTTGATAAATAACAGTCCGAAAAAAAAGCTGAAATTAACTCTTTTGATGATATTCTTTTATCATATGATTGCCCTAAGTTTTCCCAGAATTTTGTCATCTCGGTATCTATGAAGATGAATAACAAAAAAAAAAAAAAAATTCCTTTTTTAATTTTTTTAATTTTTTTTATTTTCTAAATCAAGTGTTATTTCTGGATTTTAGGTTTGTGGTACTTAAGGAACTTAAAACACACTCATAATACACGTTTCTCGTAATGTCCTTTTGTTTCTCAAACATAATGTTCTTTGCATGTATTTAAGCGTTTTTATAGATAACATTATCAAAAACACTCAAAATACATGTTTTTGGTAATGTTATTCTGTTTCTCTATAAATTTTGTTTTGCATGCGTTTTAGCGGTTTGGTACATAAGGAGCTCAAAAACATTTAAAGGCAAGTTTTTGGTATAAATTGGTGTTATTCCAATGTAATATGATTGCCTTGCTTTTTAGTGCTTTATTGCCTATCACGCTCAAAAAACACTTAAAACACACTTTTCTGGTAGTGTCATTTTTTTCTTACATAAAGGTGGTTTCGCATGCAATTTGAGGTTTTGATAACTAAGAATGTGAAAAGGACTCAAAATACACGCATTTAGTGGGGTTGTTCTGTTTCTCAATTAAGAGTGTTATTCATGATATTCAGCATTTTGGTATCTAGAAAACTTCTCCATATACGAGTACACGAGATGTTGTGTTTTTTGCCTTTTGGTTCTTTTGAACTATAAAAGTCTCATTATACACTTTTCTTCCAAACTCCTTTTGTTTTCTAATATAGAGTGCTTTGCATCAATTCTCGCGTTTTTTTTTTTTTTGTAGGTAACAAGCTCAAAAACACTCAAAATATACCTTTTTGGTAATGTTTTTCTATTTCTTGATATTGGTTGGTTTTTATCCGTTTTAGCGTTTTTCTACGTAAAACACTGAAAAGACACGTTTTCAGCAATTTTATTTTTCGATTCTCATATAGAGTGAGTTCCTTATGTTTTAACGTTTTTGTGCCTAAAATGCTGAAAAACACTGAAAAAAAACAGATATCTGGTAAGGTCGTTTAATTTCCTCATATGGGAGTCTTTGGATGCACTTTTGGGTTTGGTAGATAAGAGTCCGAAAAAAAAGCAAAAATTTATTTTTTTGACAATTTTCTTTTATGATATAATAGCCTTTAATTTTCCCAGAATTTTGGCATCTCAGTACCTATGAAGATGAATAACAAAAAAAAACTATTTTTTTATTTTCTTTCTTTTTTTTCTAAATAAAGAGTGTTATTTGTGGGTTTTAGCTTTTTGGTACTTAAGGAACTTAAAAACACTTATAAAACATTTCTCGTAATGTCCTTTCGTTTCGGAAACATAAGGTTCTTTGCATGTATTTAAGCGTTTTTATAGATAACATGATCAAAAACACTCAAAATATATGTTTTTGGTAATTTTATTCTCTTTCTTCATAAAATATGTTTTGCATGCGTTTTAGCGTTTTGGTATGTAATGAGCTCAAAAACACTTAAAGGCAAGTTTTTGGTAAACGTTGTTTTTATTCCCATGTAATGTGATTGCCCTGCTTTTTAGTACTTTATTGCCCAACACGCTCAAAAACACTCAAAAAACACTTTTCTGTTAATATCATTTTTTTCCCACATAAAGGTAGGTTTGCATGGAATTTGGTGTTTTGGTAACTAAGAATGTGAAATAAATCACAAAACACATTTAGTAAGGTTGTTCTATTTCTTAATTAAAAGTGTTATTCATGAGTTTCAGCATTTTGGTATGTAAGAAACTTTCCTAATACACACATTTGGTAAGGTATTTCTATTTCAAAATTAAAAGTGTTATTCATGAGTTTCACCTCTTTGATATGTAAGAAACTTCTTTATGTACACGAGTTTTTGAGCTTGTGGTTCTTTTGAAACTATAAAACACTCATACACGTTTCTCGTAATGTCCTTTTCTTTGCCAATATAAAGTCCTTTCCATCCATTTTTGCATTTTTTTGTAGGTAACAAGCTCAAAAACACATCAAAATATATCTTTTTAGTAATGTTATTCTATTTCTTCATATTGGTTTGTTTACATCCGTTTTAACGTTTTTCTACGTAAATCAGTGAAAAGACACGTTTTCAGTAATATTGTTGAAATTGCTGAAAAACCCTGAAAAGACAGGTTTGTGGTAAATTCGTGTAATTTCCCCATATAGGTGGATTTGCATGCACTTCAGGGTTTGTATATAACTCCGGAAAAAAGCTAAAATTATCTTATTTTTATAATGATTTTTTTTGTACAAAAATTTCCGTGAATTTTGCCAGAATTTTGGCATATCTGTACCTATGAAGATGAATAACAAAAAAAAAATTTTCTCTATAAAGAATGTTATTTGTGGGTTTTAGCTTTTTGATACCTAAGGAACTTAAAAAAACACTCAAATTACACGTTTCTCGTAATATCCTTTCGTTTAGCTTTTTGGTACTGAAAGAACTTAAAAATCACTCGTAATACACGTTTCTCGTAATGTTCTTTCGTTTCCCAAACATAAGGTTCTTTGCATGTATTTAAGTGTTTTTATAGATAACATGATCAAAAACACTCAAAATACATGTATTTGGTAATGTTATTCTGTTTGTCCATCAAATGTATTTTGCATGCGTTTTAGCGTTTTGGTATGTAAGGAGCTGAAAAACACTTAAAAGCATGTTCTTGGTAAAATTTGGTTGTATTTCCATGTAATGTGATTGCTTTGGCTTTTATTGGTTTATTGCATAACACGCTCAAAAACACTGAAAAGACATGCAAAGCCTCCCATATGAGGAAATTAAAGACCTTACCAGATATCTGTCTTTTGAGTGTTTTTTTAGCATGTTAGGCACCAAAACGATAAATAATAAGGAGCTCACTCTATGTGAGTTCCTTCCAAAAGAGTTCCAAAAGAAAATTACTGAAAACGTGTCTTCTCAGTGTTTTACGTAGAAAAACGCTAAAACTGATACAAACCAACTAATATCAAGAAGCAGAAAAACATTACCAAAAATATATATTTTGAGTGTTTTTGAGCTTGTTACCTACAAAAACACGCGAAAATGGATACAAAGCACTCTATATTGGGAAATAAAGGGACATTGCGAGAAAAGTGTATAATGAATATTTTATAGTAAAAAAAAAACACATGGGGAAAAAACGCAAAAACTCGTGTATATGCTGAAACTCATGAATAACACTCTTAATTGAGAAACAGAGCAACCTTACTAAATGCATGTAAAAAACAATAAAATGCAAGTTCTTCGTAAAAGTTGGTTTTATTCCCATGTAATGTGATTGGCCTGCTTTTTAGTACTTTATTGCCTAACACGCTCAAAAACACTCAAAGACACTTTTCTGGTAATGTCATTTTTTCATATATAAAGATAATTTCGCATGGAATTTGGGCATTTGGTAACTAAGAATGTAAAAAAACACAAAATACACGCATTTAGTAAGAATTAAGAGTGTTATTCATGAGTTTCAGTATTTTGGTATTTTAGAAACTTCTCCATACAGTCGAGTTTTTGCGTTTTTTGCCTTGTGATTCTGGTGAAACTATAAAACACTCATTATACAAGTTTCTCATTATGTCCTTTTTTTTCCTTATAGAGAGTGTTTTGCATCCATTTTCGCGTTTTTTTTATGTAACAAGCTCAAAAACACGCAAAATATACTTTTATGGTAATGTTATTCTATTTCTTCATATTGGTTGGTTTGCATCCGTTTTAGCGTTTTTCTACGTAAATCTTTTAAAAGACACGTTTCCAGTAATTTTGCTTTGGATTTCCATATAGAGTGACTTTCATATTATTTATCGTTTTGGTGCCTAACATGCTTTTTGGTGCCTTTTTTTTTCCCAATATAGAGTGCTTTCCATCCATTTTCGCGTTTTTTGTAGGTAACAATTTCAAAAACACTAAAAATATACCTTTTTGGTAATGTTATTCTATTTTTTTTATTTTGGTTGGTTTGCATCCGTTTTATCGTTTTCTACGTAAAACACCGAAAGACACGTTTTCAGTAATTTTATTTTGGATTCCCATATAGATTGACTTCCTTGGGTTTTATCATGTTGGTTCCTAACATGCTGATAAAAACTCAAAACACAGTTTTCTGACAAAAACGTTTAATTTCCCCATATAGGTAGCTTTGCATGTACTTTAGGGGTTTGGTACATAACAGTCCGAAAAAAAAAAGCTAAATTTAACTTTTTTGATAATGCTCTTATTTCATATAATTTCCTGAACTTTGCCCACATTTTGGTACCTCGTTACCTGTGAAGATTAATAAGATTGAAAAAAAAGATCGTATTTTTTTATTTATTTTTTTTTTCTCAATAAAGAGTGTAATTTTTGGCTTTTATATTTTTCGTACTTAATGAACTTAAAAACACTCATAATACACGTTTCTCGTAATGTCCTTTCATTTCTCAAAAATAGGGTTCTTTACATGTATTTAAGCGTTTTTATTGGTAACATGATCAAAAACACTCAAAATACATGTTTTTGGTTATGTTATTCTGTTTCACCGTAAAGAGTATTATCCATGCATTTTAGCGTTTTGATATATAAGGAGCTCAAATACACTTAAAGACTAGTTCTTGTTAAAAATTGGTTTTATTCTAATGTAATGTGATTGCCCTGCTTTTTAGTGCTTTATTGCCTAACACGCTCAAAAACACTCAAAAAACGTTTTTCTGGTAATGTCATTTTTTCAAACATGAAGCTGGTTTCGTATGCAATTTGGGGTTTTGGTAACAAAGGATGTGAAAAGCACTCAAAATACACGCCTTTAGTAAGATTCTTGTTTCTCAATTAAGAGTGTTGTTCCAGAGTTTCAGCATTTTGAAATGTAAGAAACTTCTCTATATACACGAGTTTTTGCGTTTTTTGCCTTGTAGTTCTTGTGAAACTATAAAACACTCATTATACACGTTTCTCGTAAAGTCCTTTTGCTTCCCAATATAGAGTGCTTTCCATTAATTTTCGCGTTTTTTGTAGGTAACAATTTCAAAAACACTCAAAATATACCTCTTTGGTAATGTTATTTTATTTCTTCTTATTGGTTGGTTTGCATCCGTTTTAGTGTTTTTCTACGTAAAACACCAAAAGACACGTTTTTAGTAATTTTGTTTCGGATTCCCATATAGACTGACTTCCATGTTATTTACCGTTTTGGTGCCTAACATACTGAAAAACATTTATAAGACCGTTTTCTGGCAAAGACGTTTAATTTCCCCATATACTCGTAGGTGGCTTTGCATGCACTTTAGGGGTTTAGTACATAACAGTCCGAAAAAAAAAGCTAAATTTTACTTTTTTGATAATGCACTATTTTCAAATAATTTCCTGAATTTTGCCCGAATTTTGGCATCTCGGTACCTGTGAAGATGAATAAGACAGAAAAAAAAGATGTATTTTTAAAAATTTATTTATTGTTTCTCAATAAAGAGTGTTATTTGTGGCTTTTAGCTTTCTGGAAATTAATGAACTTAAAAACACTCATAATACACGTTTCTCGTAATCTCCTTTCGTTTCCCAAACATAGTGTTCTTTGCATGTATTTAAGCGTATTTATTAATAACATGATCAAAAACAATAAAAATACATGTTTTTGGTAATGTTATTCTGTTGCACCATAAAGAGTGTTTTGCATGCGTTTTAGTGTTTTGGTATATAAGGAGCTCAAAAACACTTAAAGGCAAGTTCTTGGTAAAAATTCGTTTTCCTCCAATGTAATGTGATTGCCCTCCTTTTTAGTGCTTTATTGCCAATCACGCTCAAAAACACTCAAAAGACACTTCTCTGGTAAAGTTTTTTTTTCCCAGAAATCTATTTTCGCATGCAATTTGGGTTTTTGGTAACTAAGAATGTGAAAAGCACTCAAAATACACGCATTTAGTAAGGTTGTTCTGTTTCTGAATTAAGAGTGTTATTGATGAGTTTCAGCATTTTGGTATTTAGAAACCTTCTCCATATACACGAGTTTTTGTGTTTTTTGCCTTTTGGTTCTTTTGAACTATAAAAAACAACTCAATATACACTTATCTTGCAAAGTCCTTTTGTTTTCTAATATATAGTGCTTTGCATATATTTTTTTGCGTTTTTTGTAGGTAACAAGCTCAAAAACACTCAAAATATACCTTTTTGGTAATGTTTTTCTATTTCTTGATATTGGTTGGTTTGCATCCGTTTTAGCGTTTTTCTACGTAAAGCACAGAAAAAAAACACGTTTTAAGCAATTTTGTTTTGGATTCTCATATAGAGTGAGTTTCTTATTATTTATCGTTTTGGTGCCTAACATGCTCAAAATCACTCAAAAAACAGATTTTTGGGAAGGTCGTTTAATTTTCTCATATAGAAGTCTTTGGATGCCCTTTAGGGTTTGGTACATAACAGCCCCAAAAAAAGCTAAAATTAACTTTTTTTATAATTTTCTTTTCATATAATAGTCCTGAATTTTCCCAGAATTTTGCCATCTCGTTACCTATAAAGATGAATAACAAAAAAAAAAAATCCTATTTTTTATTTTCTTACTTTTTTTTCTAAATAAAGAGTGTTATTTGTCGGTTTTAGCTTTTTGGTACTTAAGGAACTTAAAAACACTTATAATACACATTTCTCGTAATGTCCTTTCGCAAACATAGGGTTCTTTGCATGTATTTAAGCATTTTTATAGATAACATGATGAAAATCACTCAAAATATATGTTTTTGGTAATTTTATTCTGTTTCTCCATAAAAAAAAAAAAAAGTGTTTTGCATGCGTTTTAGCGGTTTGGTATGTAATGAGGTCAAAAACACTTAAAGGCAAATTATTGGTAAAAGTTGTTTTTATTCCCATGCAATGTGATTGCCCTGCTTTTTAGTGCTTTATTGCCAAACACGCTCAAAAACACTCAAAAGACACTTTTCTGGTAATATCATATTTTTTCCGACATAAAGATAGTTTTGCATGGAATTTGGGCTTTTGGTAACTAAGAATGTGAAAAACTCAAAACACAGGCATTTAGTAAGGTTGTTCTATTTCTTAATTAAAAGTGTTATTCATGAGTTTCAGCATTTTGGTATGTAAGAAACTTTTCTAATACACATTTTCGTAAGGTATTTCTGTTTTAAAATTAAAAGTGTTATTTATGAGTTTCAGCTTTTTGGTATGTAAGAAACTTCTTTATGTACACCAGTTTTTGAGTTTTTTACCTTGTGGTTCTTGTCAAACTATAAAACACTCATACACGTTTCTCGTAATGTCCTTTTCTTTGCCATTATAAAGTGTTTTCCATCCATTTTTGCATTTTTTGTAGGTAACAAGCTCAAAACACATCAAAATATATGTTTTTGGTAATGTTATTCTATTTCTTCATATTAGTTGGTTTACATCCGTTTTAGCGTTTTCTACGTAAATCACTGAAAAGACACGTTTTCAGTAATATTGTTGAAATTGCTGAAAAAAACTCAAAAGACAGGTTTCTGGTAAAGTCGTGTAATTTCACCATATAGGTGGATTTGCATGCACTTCAGGGTTTGTACATAACTCCGGAAAAAGCTAAATTTTTTTTTATAATGATTTTTTTTTTACAAAATTTCCATGAATTTTGCCAGAATTTTGGCATCTCGGTTCCTATGAAGATAAATAAAAAATTTTTTTTTCTCTATAAAGAGTGTTATTTGTGGGTTTTAGGTTTTTGATACTTAAGGAACTTAAAAACACTCATAATACACGATTTTCGTAATGTCCTTTCGTTTCACAGACATAGAGTTCTTTGCATGTATTTAAGCTTTTTTATAGGTATGATCAAAAATACTCAAAATACATGTTTTTTGGTAATGTTTTTCTGTTTCTCCATAAAAGGTATTTTGCATGCGTTTTAGCGATTTGGTATGTAAGGAGTTAAAAACACTTAAAGGCAAGTTCTTCGTATAAGTTTGTTTTATTCCCATGTAATGTGATTGTTCTGCTTTTTAGTGCTTTATTGCATATCACGCTGAAAAACACTAAAAAGACACTTTTTTGGTAAGGTAATTTTTTTTCCCATATGAAGGTAGTTTCGCATGTAATTTGGCATTTTCATAACTAAGAATGTTAAAAACACTCAAAATACACAATTTGGTAAGATAGTTCTGTTTATCGATTAAAAGTGTTATTCATGTATTTCATCATTTTGGTATGTAAGAAATTTCTCTATATACACGAGTTTTTGCGTTTATTGCCTTGTAGTTCTTTTAAAACTATAAAATACTCATTATACACGTTTCTCGTAATGTCCCTTTGTTTCCTAATATAGAGTGCTATACATCCATTTTTGCATTTTTTTGTAGGTAACAAGCTCAAAAACACACAAAATATTTTTTTTTGGTAATGTTATTCTATTTCTTCATATAGGTTGGTTTGCATCCGCTTTAGCGTTCGTCTACTTAAAACACTGAAAAGACACGTTTTGGTGCCTAACATGCTTAAAAACACTGAAAAGACAGATTTCTGGTAAAGTCGTTTAACTTCCCTATATATGTGGCTTTGCATGCACTTTAGGATTTGGTACATAACAATCCGGAAAAAAAAACTATAATTAACTTTTTTCGTAATGTTCTTTTTTCCACATAAATTCCCTGAATTTTGGCAGAATTTTGGCATCTCAGTACCTATAAGGATGAATAACAAAAAAAAAAGTATTCTCATTTTTTTTTTTCTAAATAAAGTGTTATTTGTGGGTTTTAGCGTTTAGGTACTGAAGGAACTTAAAAAAACACTCATAATACACGTTTGTCGTAATGTCCTTTCGTTTCCCAAACATAATTTTCTTTGCATGTATTTAAGCGTTTTTTTTATAGATAACATGATCGAAAAACACTCAAAATACATGTATTTGGTAATATTATTCTGTTTCTCCATAAAATGTATTTTGCATGCGTTTTAGCGTTTTGGTATGTAAGGAGCTCAAAAACACTTAAAGGCAAGTTCTTGGTAAAATTAGGTTTTATTTCCATGTAATGTGATTGCCTGGCTTTTAGTGCTTTATTGCATAACACGCTCAAAAACACTTAAAACACATGCAAGGCCTCGCATATGAGGAAATTAAAGACCTTACCAAAAAGCTGTCTTTTGAGTGTTTTTTTTAGTATGTTAGGCACCAAAACGATAAATAATAAGAAACTCACTCTATGTGGGAATCCAAAAGAAAATTACTGAAAACGTGTCTTCTCAGTGTTTTACGTGGAAAAAAGCTAAAAGTGATGCAAACCAACCAATATAAAGAAGCAGAAACACATTACCAAAAATGTATATTTTAAGTGTTTTTGAGCTTGTTACCTACAAAAAAACGCAAAAATTGATACAAAGCACTCTATATTGGGAAACAAAGGGACATTGCGAGAAAAGTGAATAATGAATGTTTTAAAGTTAAAAAAAAAAAAACATGCCAAAAAACGCAAACACTCGTGTATATAGAGAAGTTTCCTAGATACCAAAATGCTGAAACTCATGAATAACACTCTTAATTGAGAAACAGAACAACCTTACTAAATGCGTGTCAAAAACACTTAAAGGCAAGTTCTTCGTAAAAGTTACTTTTATTCCCATATAATATGATTGCCCTACTTTTTAATGCTTTATTGCCTAACACGCTCAAAAACACTCAAAGATACTTTTCTGGTAATATCATTTTTTTCCCACATTTCGCATGGAATTTGGGGTTTTGGTAACTAAGAATGTAAAAAACACACTCAAAATACACGCATTTAGTAAAGTTGCTCTGTTTCTTGATTAAGAATGTTATTCATGAGTTTCAGCATTTTGGTATCTTAGAGACTTCTCCACACAGACGAGTTTTTGCGTTTTTTGCCTTGTGATTCTGGTGAAACTATAAAACACTCATTATACACGTATCTCGTTATGTCCTTTTTTTCCTAATATACAGTGCTTTGCATCCATTTTTTTTTTTTTTTATGTAACAAGCTCAAAAACACACAAAATATACTTTTCTGGTAATGTTATTCTATTTTTTCATATTGGTTGGTTTGCATCCGTTTTAGCATTTTTCTTCGTAAATCTTTTAAAAGACACGTTTTCAGTAATTTTGTTTTGGATTTCCATATAGAGTGACTTTCATATTATTTATCGTTTTGGTGCCTAACATGCGGAAAAACACAAAAAAGACAGGTTTCTTGTAAAGTCGTTAAATTTTCCCAAATAGGTGGCTTTGCATACACTTTATGGTTTGGTACATAACTCCGAAAAAAAAAGGTAAAATTAACTTTTTCGATAATGTTCTTTTTCCACATAATTTTCCTGAATTTTGGCAGAATTTTGGCATCTTGGTACCTATGAACATCAATAACAAAAAAATAAAAATGCTATTTTTTTATTTTATTTATATTTTTCCTATAAAGAGTGTTATTTGTTTTAACGTTTTGGTACTTAAGAAACTTAAAAACATTCCTAATACACATTTCTTGTAATGTCCTTTCGTTTCTCAAATATAGGGATCTTTGCATGTATTTAAACGTTTTTATAGGTAACATGATAAAAACTCAAAAACACTTGTTTTTGGTAATGTTATTTTGCTTCTCCATAAAGGAGTGTTTTGCATGCGTTTTAGCGATTTGGTATGTAAGGAGCTGAAAAACACTTCAAGGCAAGTTCTTGGTAAAAGTTGGTTTTATTCCAATGTAAAATGATTGCCCTGCTTTTTAGTGCTTTATTGCCTAACACGCTCAAAAACACTCAAAAGACACTTCTGGTAATGTTATTTTTTTCATACTTAAAGCTAGTTTCTCCTTTCTAAGAATGTGAAAAAAAAACACTCAAAATACACGCATTTGGTAATAATGTTCTGTTTCTCAATTAGGTTTGTTATTCATGAGTTTCAGCATTTTAGTATCTAAGAAAGTTCTTTATATACACGAGTTTTTGCATTTTTTTGCTTTGTGGTTCTTGTGAACCACAATTTCTTTTGCCTAAAATAATAAGAGACTAATTATACACGTTTCTCGTAATGTCCTTTTCTTTTACCAATAGGGAGTGCTTTGCATCTATTTTCGCGTTTTTTGTAGTTAACAAGCTCAAAAACACTCAAAATATACCTTTTTTGTAATGTTTTTCTATTTCTTCATATTGGTTTGTTTGCATCCGTTTTAGCGTTTTTTCTACGTAAAACATTGAAAAGACACGTTTTCAGTAATTTTGTTTTCGATTCCCAAAGAATATAGACAGAATTTTGGCATCTTAGTTCCTATGATGATGAATAAAAAAAAAAATTATTTTATTATTTTTTTTTCTCTGTAAAGAGTGTTATTTGTGGGTTTATAGCTTTTTTGGTACTTAAGGAACTTAAAAACACTCATAATACACGTTTCTCGTAATATCGTTTCGTTTCCCAAACATAAGGTTCTTTGCATGTATTTAAGCGTTTTTATAAATAACATGATCAAAAAACCTAAAAATGCATGTTTGTGGTAATGTTACTCTGTTTCTCCATAAAGGGTGTTTTGCATGCGTTTTAGCGTTTTGGTATGTAAGGACTTAAAAAAAAACACATAAAGGTAAGTTCTTCGTAAAAGTCGGTTTTATTCTCTTGTAATGTGATTGTTCTGTGTTTTAGTGCTTTGTTGCATATCACGTTAAGAACACTCAAAAGACATTTTTCTGGTAATATCATTTTTTTTCCACATAAAGCTAGTTTCGCATGTAATTTGGGATTTTCGTAACTAAGAATGTGAAAAACACTCAAAATACACACATTTGGTAATGTAGTTCTGTTTCTCAATTGAAAGTGTTATTCATGAGTTTTAGCATTTTGGTATGTAAGAAACTTCTCTATATACACGAGTTTTTGCGTTTTTTGTCTTGTGGTTCTTTTGAAACTATAAAACAATCATTATACACGTTTCTCTAAAAGTCCTTTTGCTTCTTAATATAGAGTGCTTTTACATCCATTTTCCCGTTTTTTTTAGGTAAAAAGCTCAAAAACACTTTTTGGTAATGTCATTTTATTTCTTCATATTCGTTGCTTTGTATCCGTTTTAGTGTTTTTTTTTTCTACGTAAAATACTGAATAGAAACGTTTTCAGAAATTTTGTTTTGGATTCACATATTGACTGATTTCCATATTATTTATCGGTTTGGTGCCTAACATGCTGAAAAACACTGAAAAAACAAGTGTCTGGTAAAGTCGTTTAATTTCCTCATATAGGTGGCTTTGCATGCTCTTTAGGGTTTGGTAAATAACAATCCGAAAAAAAACTATAATTAACTTTTTTGATAGTGTTCTTTTTTCCACATAAATTCCCTGAATTTTGGCAGAATTTTGGCATCTCGGTACTTATGAAAATCATTACAAAAAATATGTTATTTTTTATAATTTCTTTTATATTTTTCTCTTTAAAGAGTGTTATTTGTGGGTTTTAACGTTTTGGTACTTAAGGAACTTAAAAACAGTTATAATACACGTTTCTTGTAATGTCCTTTCGTTTCCCAAACATAGGGTTCTTTGCATGTAATGTTTTTCTGCTTCTCCATTAAGGAGTGTTTTGCATGCGTTTTTGCGTTTTGGTATGTAAGGAGGTCAAAAACACATAATGGCAAGTTCTTGATCAAAGTTGGTTTTATTCCCATGTAATGTGATTGCCCTGCTTTTTAGTGCTTTATTGCCTAACACACTTAAAAACACTGAAAAGACACTTCTGGTAATGTCATTTTTTTCCCACATAAAGCTAGTTTTGCATGCTATTTGGGATTTTGCTAACTAAGAATGTGATAAACACTGAAAATACACGCTTTTGGTAAGGTTGTTCTGTTTTTCAATTTATATTGTTATTCATGAGTTTCAGCATTTTGGTGTCTATCTCAATATACACGAGTTTTTTGCGTTTTTTGCCTTGTGGTTCTTGCGAACTACAAGTTCTTTTGCTCGAAAATAATAAGACACTCATTATACACGTTTCTCGTAATGTCCTTTTGTTTCCCAATAGGGAGTGCTTTGCATCCATTTTCACCTTTTTTCTAGGTAACAAGCTCAAAAATACTCAAAATATGCCTTTTTGATAATGTTATTGTTTTTTTTTTTCATATTGGTTGGTTTGCATCTGTTTTAGCGTTTTTCTACGTAAAACACAGAAAAGACACGTTTTCAGTAATTTTGTTTTGGATTCCCATATAGAGTGACTTCCATGTTATTTATCGTTTTATTGTCTAACATGCTGAAAAACACTCATAAGACAGTTTTCTGGCAAAGATATTTGATTTCCCCATATAGGTGGCTTTGGATGTTCTTTAGGGTTTGCTACATTGCAGTCGAAAAAAAAAAAAGCTAAAATTAACTTTTTTGATAAAATTATTTTCACAAAATTTCATGAATTTTGCCCGAATTTTGGCATCTCGGTACCTGTGAAGATGAATAAGAAAGAAAAAAAATATCGTATTTATTTATTTATTTATTTATTTTTCTCAATAGAGAGTTCTTTGTGGCTTTTAGCTTTTTGGTACTTAATGAATTTAAAAACACTCCTAATACACGTTTCTCGTAATGTCCTTTCGTTTCCCACAAATAGGGTTCTTAGCATGTATTTAAGCGTTTTATTGGTAACATGATCAAAGACACTCAAAATACATGTTTTTGGTAATGTTATTCTGTTTCTCCATCAAGTGTGTTTTGCATGCATATAGCACTCAAAATACACGCATTTTTGTTATATAAAGAGCTCAAAAACACTTAAAGGCAAGTTCTTGGTAAACATTGGTTTTATTCCCATGTAATGTGATTGCCCTTCTTTTTAGTGTTTTACTGCCTATCACGCTCAAAAACACTCAATAGACACTTTTCTGAAAATATCTTTTTTTTTTTAGCACATAAAGCTGGTCTTGCAATTAATTTGTGTTTTGGGTAACTAAGAATGTGAAAAGCACTCAAAATACACGCATTTAGTAAGTTTATTCTGTTTCTCAATTAAGAGTGTTATTCATGAGTTTAAGCATTTTGGTATCTAGGAAACTTCTCCATATACAGGAGTTTTTGTGTTTTTTGCCTTGTGGTTCTTTTGACTATAAAACACTCATTAAACAATTTTCCCGCAATGTCCCTTGCTTTCCCAATATAGAGTGTTTTGCATGAATTTTTGCGTTTTTTTTTTTTTTAAGGTAACAAGCTCAAAAACACTCAAAATGTACCTTTTTGGAGATGCTTTTCTATTTCTTGATATTGGTTGGTAATTCTGTAATTGTAAGTAATTTTCTTTTGGATTCCCATATTGAGTGAGTTCATTATTATTTATCGTTTTGGTGCCTAATATCCTGAAAAACACTCAAAAGACATATTTCTGGTAAAGTAATTCAATTTCCTCATATATGGCTTTGCATGCTCTTTAGGGTTTTGTTCATAACAGTCCGAAAAAAAAAGCTAAAATCAACATTTTTGATAATATTCTTTTATCATATAATTGAATTTTGTCATCTCGGTACCTATGAAGATGAATGACAAAAAAAAAAAAAATTATATTTATTTTTTTCTAAATAAAGATTGTTATTTGCGGGTTTTAGCTTTTTGGTACTTAAGGAACTTAAAAACACTCATAATACACGTTTCTCGTAATATCCTTTCGTTTCCCAAACATAAGGTTCTTTCTATGTATTTAAGCGTTTTTATAGATAACATGATGAAAAACACTCAAAATACATGTTTTTGGTAAAGTTATTCTGTTTCTCCATAAAGAGTGTCTTGCAGGCGTTTAAGCGTTTTGGTATATAAGGAGCTCAAAAAACTTAAAACTTAAACATAAGGTTCTTTCTATGTATTTGTTTTTATAGATCTAATGATCAAAATGATCAAAAAGACTCAAAATACATGTTTTTGGTTTTATTTTTGGTTTTATTCGAATTTAATGTGATTCCTCTACTTTTTAGTGCTTTATATCCTATCACGCTCAAAAACATTCAAAAGACACTTTTCTGGTAATGTCATTTTTTGCCACATAAATCTGGTTTCGCATGCAATTTGGGGTTTTCGTAACTAAGAATGTGAAAAGCTCTCAAAATACACGCATTTAGTAAGGTTGTTCTGTTTCTAAATTAAGAGTGTTATTCATGAGTTTTAGCATTTTCGTATCTAAGAATCTTATCCATATATACGAGTTTTTACGTTTTTTGCCTTTTGGTTCTTGTGAAACCATAAAACAGTCATTATACACGTTTCTCGTAATGTCCTTTTGTTTCCCAATATAGAGTGATTTGCATCCATTTTCGTGTTTTTTGTGGTTAACAGGCTCAAAAACACTCAAAATATACGTTTTTGGTAATGTTATTCTATTTCTTCATATTGGTTGGTTTGCATCCGTTTTAGCGTATTTCTAGGTAAAACACGGAAAAGACACGTTTTCAGTAATTTTGTTTTGCATTCCCATTTTGAGTGACTTCCATATTATTTTTCCTTTTGATGCCTAACATGCTAAAAAAGAAAACATTCAAAAGAGAGGTTTCTGGTAAAGTTGTGTAATTTCACCTTATAGGTGGCTTTGGATACACTTTAGGGTTTGGTACATAACAGTCCGATAAAAAAAAGCTAAAATTAGCTTTTTTATAATGATCTTTTTTCCACATAATTTCCCTGACTTTTGCCAGATTTTTGGCATCTCAGTACCTATGAATATGAATCACAAAAAAAAATTGCTATTTTTTATTTATTTATTTTATTTTTTTTCTCTATAAAGAGTGTTATTTGTAACTTTTAGCTTTTTGGTACTAAATAAACTTAAAAACACATAATTCACGTTTCTCGTAATGTTTTTTTTCGGTTTCCCAAACATGTATTTAAGTGTTTTTATAGGTAACATGATCAAAAACAAACAAAATACGTGTTTTTGGTAATGTTATTCTGTTTCTCCATAAAGGGTGTTTTGCATGCGTTTTAGCGTTTTTGTATGTAATGAGCTCAAAAAATCTTAAAGAGAAGATTTTTGTAAAAATTGGTGTTATCCCTATGTAATGTGATTGCAATGCTTTTTAGTGCTTTATTTCCTAACACGCACAAAAAACACTCAAAAAAACTTTTTTTATGGGAATGTCATTTTTTCCATTTTTATCCCATAATATTTCGCATGCAATTTGGGGTTTTGGTAACTAAGAATGTGAAAAGCTTTTTCTTTTTTTTTTTATTCCTGGTAAAATATGGTTTTATTCCAGTGTAATGTGATTGTTCTGCTTTTTAGTGCTTTGTTGCATATACCGCTCAAATACACTCAAAAGACACTTTTCTGGTAATGTCATTTATTTCCCACATAAAGCTAGTTTTGCATGTAATTTGAGGTACACGAGTTTTTGCGTTTTTTGCCTTTTAGTTCTTGTGGAAGTATAAAACACTCATTATACACGTTTCTCAGAATGTCCTTTTGTTTTGCAATACTTTGCATCCATTTTTGCATTTTTTTTAGGTAACAAGCTCAAAAACATTCAAAATATACATTTTTGGTAATGTTGTTCTATTTCTTTATATTGGTTGGTTTGCATCCTTTTTAGCGTTTTTCTACGTAAAACACTGAAAAGACACGTTTTCAGTAATTTTGTTTTGGATTCCCATATTGAGTGACTTCCATGTTATTATCGTTTTGGTGCCTAACATACTGAAAAACACTCAAAAGTAAGGTTTCTCGTAAAGTCGTTTAATTTTTTCATGTAGGTGGCTTTGCATTCACTTTAGAGTTTGGTACATAACATTCAGAAAAAAAAGTTAAAATGACTTTTTTGATAATATTCTTTTATCACATAATTGCCCAGAATTTTCCCATAATTTTGCCATCTCGGTACCTATAAAAATGAATAACAAAAAAAATAAATAAAAATAAAAATTGCCGTTTTTTTTATATATTTATTTACTTTTTCTTTATAAAGAGTGTTATTTGTGGGTTTTAGTTTTTTGGCTCTTAAGGAACTTAAAAACACCCACAATACACGTTTCTCGTAATGTCCTTTCTTTTCCCAAACATAGGGTTCTTTGCTATATTTTCGCGTTTTTATAGGCAGCATGATCAAAAACACTCAAAATACATGTTTTTGGTTATGTTATTCTAATTCTCCATAAAGGGTGTTTTGTATTTGTTTTAGCGTTTTGGTATGTAAGGAGCTCAAAAAAACTTGAAGGCAAGTTCTTGGTAAAAAATGGTTTCATTCTCATGTAATGTTATTGCCCTGCTTTTTAGTGCTTTATTGCCTAACACGCTCAGAAACACCCAAAGTCACTTTTCTGGTAATGTAATTTCTTACCAACATAAAGCTAGATTTGCATGCAATTTGGGGTTTTGGTAAATAATGTAAAAAACACTCAAAATACACGCAATTCGTAAGGTTGTTATCTTTCTCATTTAGGAGTGTTATTCATGAGTTTTGGTAACTAAGAAACTTCTCCATATACACGAGTTTTTGCGATTTTTGCCATGTGGTTCTTGTGAAACTATAAAACACTCATTATTCACGTTTCTCGTAATGTCCATTTGTTTCCCAATATAGAGTGCTTTGCATCCTTTTTCACGTTTTTTGTAGGTAACAAGATTAAAAAAAACTCAAAATATACCTTTTTGGTAATATTCTATTTCTTCATATTTGTTGGTTTGCATCCGTTTTAGCGTTTTCCTACCTAAAACACAAAAAGACATGTTTTCAGTATTTTTTTTTTTTGATTATCATATAGACTTACTTCCATATTATTTATCGTTTTGATGCCTAACATTCTAAAAATCACTCAAAAGATAGGTTTCTGGTAAAGTCGTTTAATTTCCTCATATAGGTGGCTTTGCATTCACTTTAGGGTTTGGTAAATAACAGTCCAAAAAAAAAAAAAATTAACTTTTATCACATAATTGCCCTGAATTTTGCCAGAATTTTGGCATCTCGGTACCTATGAAGATGAATAAAAAAAATTTATAAAATTCCTATTTTTCTATTTATTTATTTTATTTTTTTCTAAATAAAGAGTGTTATTTGTGGGTTTTAGCTTTTTGGTTCTTAAGGAACTTAAAAACACTCATAATACCCGTTTCTCGTAATATCCTTTCCTTTCCCAAACATAAGGTTCTTTGCATGTATTTAAGCGTTTTTATAGATAACATGATTAAAAAACACTCAAAATACCTGTTGTTGTTAGTGTTATTTTGTTTCTATATAAAGTGTGGTTTACATGCGTTTTAGCGCATATAAGGAGCTGTAAAACACTTATAGGCAAGTTCTTGGTAAACGTTGGTTTTATTCCATGTAATGTGATTGCCCTGCTTTTTAGTGCTTTATTGCCTAACACTCTCAAAACACTCAAAAGACACTTTTCTGGTAATGTCATTTTTTCCCACATAAAGCAATACTCGCATGGAATTTCGTTTTTTTTTTTTAACTAAGAATGTGAAAAAAAACACTCAAAGTACATGCATTTAGTAAGGTTGTTCTGTTTTTGAATTAATAGTGTTATTCATGAGTTTCAGCATTTTGGTATCTAAGAAAATTCTCCATATATACGAGTTTTTGTGTTTTTTGCCTTGTAGATCTTGTGAAACTATAAAACACTCATTATACACGTTCCTCGTAATGTCCTTTTCTTTCCCAATATAGAGTGCTTTGCATGCATTTTTTGCGTTTTTTGCAGGTAACAAGTTGAAAAACACTCAAAATATACCTTTTTTGGTGATGTTTTTCTATTTCTTCGTATTGGTCAGTTTGCATCCGTTTTAGCGTTTTTCTACGTAAAACACTGAGAAGACATGTTTTCAGTAATTTTGTTTTGGATTCCCATATTGAGTGACTTCAATGGTATTTATCGTTTTCGTGCCTAACACGCTAAAAAAAAAAAACACTCAAAAAGCAGGTTTCTTGTAAAGTCGTTTAATTTCCATATATAGGTGGCTTTGCATGCACTTTAGGGTTTGGTACATAACAGTCAGAAAAAAAAGCTAAAATTAACTTTTTTTGATAATGTTATTTTTTTCCACATAAATTCTCTGAATATTACCAGAATTTTGGTATCTTGGTACCTATGAAAATCGATATTAAAAAAAAGCTATTTTTTTCATTTATTTATTTTTTTTCTCTATAAAGAGTGCTATTTGTGGGTTTTAACGTTTTGGTACTTAATGAACTTAAAAACGGTCCTAATACACGTTTCTCGTAATGTCCTTTCGTTTCCCAAACATAAGGTTCTTTCCATGTATTTAAGCGTTTTTATAGGTAACATGATCAAAAACACATGTTTTTAGTAATGTTATTCTGCTTCTTTATAAAGCAGTTTTTTTGCATGCGTTTTAGCGTTTTGGTTTGTAAGGAGGTCAAAAACACTTCAAGGCAAGTTCTTGGTAAAAGTTGGTTTTATTCCCATATAATGTGATTGCCCTGTTTTTTTGGGTGATTTATTGCCTAACACGCTCAAAAACACTCAAAAGATACTTCTGTCATTTTTTTTTTCCAACATAGTTTCGCGTGCTATTTGGGGTTTTGCTATCTAAGAATGTGAAAAACACTCAAAATACATGCATTTGGTAAGGTTGTTTTTTTTTTCAATTAATATTGTTATTCATGAGTTTCAGGATTTTGGTATCTAAGAAACTTCTTTATATACACGTGTTTTTTTTGAGTTTTTTGCCATGTGTTTCTTGTGAACCACAAGTTCTTTTGCTCAAAAATAATAGAAATAGAAAAATAGAAAAACGCTAAAACGTATGCAAACCAACCAATAAGAAGAAATAAAATAACATTACTAAAAAGATATATTTTGAGTGTTTTTGAGCTTGTTGCCTACAAAAAATGCGAAAATGGATGCAAAGCACTACCTATTGGGAAACAAAAGGACATTACGAGAAACGTGTATAATGAGTGTCTTTTTATTTTTGAGCAAAAGAACTTGTGGTTCACAAGAAACACAAGGCAAAAAACGCAAAAAAACTCGTGTGCCTAAAGATGTTTCTTAGATACCAAAATGCTGAAACTTATGAATAACAATATTAATTGAGAAACAGAAGAACCTTACCAAATGCGTCTATTTTGAGTGTTTTTCACATTATTAGCAAAACCCCAAATAGCACCAAAAATTATGTTGGAAAAAAATGATATTAATAGAAGTGTCTTTTGAGTGTTTTTGAGCGTGTTAGGCTATAAATCAAAAAAAAAAAAAAAAAAAAAAAACAGGGCAATTACATTACATGGGAATAAAACCAACTTTTACCAAGAACTTGCCTTGAAGTGTTTTTGACCTCCTTACAAACCAAAACGCTAAAAGGCATGCAAAAAACTCCTTTATGGAGAAGCAGAATAACATTACTAAAAACGTGTTTTTTGAGTGTTTTTGATCATGTTACCTATAAAAACGCTTAAATATATGGAAAGAACCTTATGTTTGGGAAACGAAAGGACATTACGAGAAACGTGTATTAGGACCGTTTTTAAGTTCTTTAAGTACCAAAACGTTAAAACCCATAAACAACATTCTTTATAGAGAAAAAAAAATAAATAAATAAAAAAGATAACTTTTTTTTTATATTAATTTTCATAGGTACCAAGATGACAAAATTCTGGCAAAATTCAGGAAATTTATGTGGAAAAAAAGAACATTATCAAAAAAGTTAATTTTAGCTTTTTTTCAGACTGTTATGTACCAAACCCTAAAGTGCATGCAAAGCCACCTATATATGGAAATTAAACGACTTTACAAGAAACCTGCCTTTTGAGTGTTTTTTTAGCATGTTAGGCAAGAAAACGATAAATATCATTGAAGTCACTCAATATGGGAATTCAAAACAAAATTACAAAAAACATGTCTTCTCAGTGTTTTACGTAGAAAAACGCTAAAACGGATGCAAACTAACCAATACGAAGAAATAGAAAAACATCACCAAAAAGGTATATTTTGAGTGTTTTGAACTTGTTACCTACAAAAAACGCGAAAATGCATGCAAAGCACTCTGTATTGGGAAACAAAAGGACATTACAAGAAATGAGTATAATGAGTGTTTTATAGTTTCACAAGATCCACAAGGCAAAAAACACAAAAACTCGTATATATGGAGAATTTTCATTGATAACAAAATTCTGAAACTCATGAATAACACTATTAATTGAAAAACAGAATAACCTTACTAAATGCGTGTATTTTGAGTGTTTTTATCAAATTCTTAGTTTAAAGAAAGGGAAATTTCATGCAAATATAGCTTTATGTGGGGAAAAAAATGACATTAGCAGAAAAGTGTCTTTTGAGTGTTTTTGAGAGTGTTAGGCAATAAAGCACTAAAAAACAGGGCAATCATATTACATGGAATAAAACCAACGTTTACCAAGAACTTGCGTTTAAGGGTTTTTCAGCTCCTTATATGCGCTAAAACGTATGAAAAACACACTATATATAGAAACAAAATAACATTACCAACAACAGGTATTTTGAGTGTATTTTAATCATTATATTTATAAAAATGCTTAAATACATGCAAAGAACCTTATGTTTGGGAGAGGAAAGGATATTACGAGAAACGTGTATTATGAGTGTTTTTAAGTTCCTTAAGATCCAAAAAGCTAAAACTCACAAGTAACACTCTTTTTTGGTAAAATAAATAAATAAATAAATAGAAAAATAGGAATTTTTTAATTTTTTTTTTATTCATCTTCATAAGAACATAAGAACATAAGAAATAAGGGAAGCTGCAAGAAGCGACCAGGCTTACACGTGGCAGTCCCTGTATGAAACACTCTTACCTATTTCCATCTGTTATCCCCATCCATAAACTTGTCTAATCTTCTCTTAAAGCTCTCTAGTGTCCTAGCACTAACTACATGATTACTGAGTCCGTTCCACTCATCTACCACTCTATTTGAGAACCAATTTTTTCCTATCTCCTTCCTAAACCTAAATTTTTCAAGCTTGAACCCGTTTTTTCTTGTTCTACCCTGGTTTCTGATCATAAGATCATAGGTACCGAGATGTGAAAATTCTTGCAAAATTCAGGGCAATTATGTGATAAAACATAATTTTAGCTTTTTTTTTGGACTTATTTACCAAACGCCTAAATTGCTTGCAAAGCCACCTATTTGAGGAAATTAAACGACTTTACCAGAAACCTGTCTTTTGAGTGATTTTCAGCATCAAAACGATAAATAATATGGCAGTCACTCTATATGAGAATCCAAAACAAAATTTTGAAAGTGTCTTTTCTGTGTTTTAGGTAGGAAAACGTTAAAACGGATGCAAACCAACAAATATGAAGAAATAGAATATTACCAAAAAGGTATATTTTGAGTGTTTTTAATCTTGTTACCTACAAAAAAACGCGAAAAAGGATGCAAAGCACTCTATATTGGGAAACAAAAGGACATTACGAGAAACGTGAATAATGAGTGTTTTATAGTTTCACAAGAACCAAAAGGCAAAAAACGCAAAAACTCGTGTATATGGAGAAGTTTCTTAGTTACCAAAACGCTGGTACTCATGAATAACACTCTTATATGAGAAAAATAACAAACTTACGAAATGCGTGTATTTTGAGTGTTTTTCACATTCTTATTTACCAAAACCCCAAATTGCATGCAAAACTAGTTTTATGTTGGTAAGAAATGGCATTACCAGAAAAGTGACTTTGGGTATTTCTGAGCGTGTTAGGCAATAAAGCATTAAAAAGCAGGGCAATAAACCAACTTTTACCAAGAACTTGCCTTTAAGTTTTGTTGAGCTCATTACATACCAAAACGCTAAAACGAATGCAAAACACCCTATATGGAGAGTTAGAATAATATTACCAAAAACATGTATTTTGAGTGTTTGTGATCATGCTACCTATAAAAACGCGAAAATACATGCAAAGAACCCTATACTTGGGAAACGACAGGACATTACGAGAAACGTGTATTATGAGTGTTTTTAAGTTCCTTAAGAACCAAAAAACTCTTTATAAATAAAAAAAAAATATAAATAAATATAGAAAAATAAACGCCGATTTTTTTTTTTTTTTCTTATTCATCTTCATAGGTACCGATACGCCAAAATTCTGGGAAAATTCTGGGCAATTATGTGATAAAAGAATATTATGAAAAAGTTAATTTCATCTTTTTTTTCGGAATGTTATGTACCAAACTCTAAAGTGAATGCAAAGCCACCTACATGAGGAAATTAAACGACTTTACGAGAAACCTTACTTTTGAGTGTTTTTCAGTATGTTAGGCACCAAAACTATAATATTGAAGTCACTCAATATGGGAATCGAAAAAAAAATTACTGAAAACGTGTCTTTTCAGTGTTTTACGTAGAAAAACGTTAAAAAAGAAGCAAACCAACCAATATGAAGAAATAGAAAAACATTACCAAAAATGTATATTTTGAATGTTTTTGAGCTTGTTACCTAAAAAAATGCAAAAATGGATGCAAAGTATTGTAAAACAAAAGGACATTCTGAGAAACGTGTATAATGAGTGTTTTATAGTTCCACAAGAACCAACAGGCAAAACACACAAAAACTCGTGTACCTAGAGAAGTTTCTTAGATACCAAAATGATAAAACTCATAAATAACACTTTTTAATTGAGAAATAGAATTACCTTAAAAAATGTGTGTATTTTGAGTGTTTTTCACATTCTTAGTTAGGATAATCCCAAATTACATGCGAAACTAGCTTTATGTGGGAAATAAATGACATTACCAGAAAAGTGTCTTTTGAGTGTTTTTGAGCGTTATATGCAAGAAAGCACTAAAAAGTAGAACAATCACATTACATTGGAATAAAACAAAATTTTACGAGGAATAAAAAAAAAAAGAAAAAGATTACCAAGTGAGTGTACGAGTATTTTGGGTGTTTTTCACATTCTTAGTTACTAAAACCCCAAACTGCATGCGAAATATTGTGGGATAAAAATGTGGGAAAAAAATGACATTAATATAAAAAAGTTTTTTTGAGTGTTTTTGAGCGTGTTAGAAAATAAAGCACTAAAAAGCAGGTCAATCACATCACATAGGGATCAAATAAATTTTTACCAAGAACTTTCCTTTAAGATTTTTTTGAGCTCTTTACATACAAAAACGCTAAAACGCATGCAAAACACCCTTTATGGAGAAACAGAATAACATTACCAAAAACACGTATTTTTAGTGTTTTTGATCATGTTACCTATAAAAAAAACACTTAAATACATGTTTGGGAAACGAAAAAAAAACATTACGAGAAACGTGTATTATGAGTGTTTTTAAGTTTCTTAAGAACCAAAAAGCTAAAAGCCACAAATAACATTTTTTATAGAGAAAATAAATAAATAAATTAATTAATTAATTAAAATTTTTTTTTGTTATTCATATTCATAGGTGTTGATATGCCGAAAGTCTGGCAAAATTCAGGGTAATTATGTAAAAAAAAGAACGTTATCCAAGAAGTTAATTTTAGCTTTTTTTTCGGACTGTTATTTACGAAATCCTAAAGAGCATCCAAAGCCACCTATATGGTGAAATTACACAACTTTACCAGAAACCTCTCTTTTGAGTGTTTTCTTTTTTAGCATGTTAGGCATCAAATTAATAATTAATTAATATACCTTTTAATAGTAATAATATGGAAGTCACTCAATATAGGAATGAAAAAGAAAATTACTGAAAACGTGTCTCTTCCGTGTTTTACGTAGAAAAACGCTAAAACGGATGCAAACCAACCAATATGAAAAAATAGAATAACATTACCAAAAAGGTATATTTTGAGTGTTTTTGAGCCTGTTAACCACAAAACGCGAAAATGGATGCAAAGCACTCTAAATTGGGAAACAAAGGGACATTACGAGAAACGTGTGTAATGAGTGTTTTATGGTTTCACAAGAACCACAAGGCAAAAAACGCAAAAACTCGTATATATGGATTATACGAGTATATTCTTAGATACCAAAATGGTGAAACTCATGAATAACACTCTTAATTGAGAAACAGAACAACCTTACTAAATGCGTGTATTTTGAGAGCTTTTCACATTCTTAGTTACCAAAACCCAAAATTGTATGCGAAATCAGATTTATGTGGGAAAAAATGACATTACCAAAAAAGTGTCTTTTGAGTGTTTTTGAACGTGATAGCACTAAAAAGCAGGGAAATCACATTAAATTCGAATAAAACCAATTTTTATCAAGAACTTGCATTTAAGTATTTTTGAGCTCCTTATATACCAAAAGGCTAAAATACCTGCAAAACACACCTTATGGAGAAAAAGACTAACATTACCAAAAACATGTATTTTGAGTGTTTTTCATTATGTTATCTATAAAAACGCTTAGAAAGAACCTTATGTTTAGGAAACGAAAGGACATTACGAGAAACATGTATTATGAGTGTTTTTAAGTTCCTTAAGTACAAAAAAAGCTAAAACCAACAAATGACACTCTTTATTTAGAAAAATAAATAAATAAATAAAAAAAATAAAAAAATAAATTTTTTTTTTGTCATTCATCTTCATAGGTATCGAGATGACAAAATTCTGGGAAAATTCAGGGCAATTATACGATAAAAGAATATTATCAAACAAGTTGATTTTAGCTTTTTTTTCGGACTGTTATGTA
Source organism: Scylla paramamosain (assembly GCF_035594125.1). Taxonomy (NCBI): domain Eukaryota; kingdom Metazoa; phylum Arthropoda; class Malacostraca; order Decapoda; family Portunidae; genus Scylla; species Scylla paramamosain. The sequence continues at coordinate 16,382,069 of NC_087157.1, read as the reverse complement.
CTAAACCCTAAAGAGCATGCAAAGCCTGCTCTATGAGGAATTTGAATGACTTTACCAGAAATCTGTGTTTTGAGTGTTTTTCAGCATGTTAGGCACCAAAACGATAAATAACAATGAACTCACTCAATATGCGAATCAAAAACAAAATTACTTAAAACGTGTCTTCTTAGTATTTTACGTAGAAAAACGCTAAAACGGATGCAAACCAACCAATATCAAGAAATAGGAAAACATTACCAAAAAGATTTTTGAGTGTTTTTGAGCTTGTTACCTTAAAAAAAAACGCGAAAATTGATGCAAGGCACTCTATATTGGGAAAGAAAGGGACATTGCGAGAAAAGTGTATAATGAGTGTTTTATAGTTAAAAGAACCACAAGGCGAAAAACGCAAAAACTCGTGTATATGGAGACGTTTCCTAGACACCAAAATGCTGAAACTCATGAATAACACTCTTAATTGAGAAACAGAACAACCTTACTAAATGCGTGTATTTTGAGTGCTTTTCACATTCTTATTTACCCAAAACCCAAATTGATTGTGAAACCATCTTTTTGTGGTAAAAAAAAATTACATTTTCAGAAAAGTGTCTATTGAGTGTTTTTGAGCGTGATAGGCAGTAAAGCACTAAAAAGAAGGGCAATCACATTACACTGGAATAAAACCAATGTTTACCAAGAACTTGCCTTTAATTGTTTTTGAACTCCTTATATAACAAAACGCTAAAATGCATGCAAAACACACTTGATGGAGAAACAGAATAACATTACCAAAAACATGTAATTTGAGTGTTTTTTGTCATGTTACCAATAAAACGCTAAGAACCCTATTTGTTGGAAACGAAAGGACATTATGAGAAACGTGTATTATGAGTGTTTTTAAATTCATTAAGTACCAAAAAGCAAAAACCAACAAATAACTCTCTATTGAGAAAAAACAAATATATAAAAAATACGATATTTTTTTTTCTTTCTTATTCATCTTCAGAGGTACCGAGATGCAAAAATTCTGGCAAAAATCATGAAATTTTGTGAAATAAGAATATTATAAAAAAAGTTAGTTTTAGTTGTTTTTTCGACTGTTATGTATCAAACCCTAAAGTGGATGCTCACCTATATGGGGAAATCAAACATCTTTGCCAGAAAACTGTCTTACGAGTGTTTCTTACCATGTTAGGCACCAAAACGACAAATAACATGGAAGTCATTCTATATGGGAATTCAAAACAAAATTACTGAAAACGTGTCTTTTCGGTGTTTTACGTAGAAAAACGCTAAAACGGATGCAAACCAACTAATATGAAAAAAATAAAATAACATTACCAAAAAGGTATATTTTGAGTATTTTTGAGCTTGTTACCTTAAAAAAAGGTGAAAATGGATACAAAGCACTCCCTATTGGGAAACAAAAGGACATTACCAGAAACGTGTATAATGAGTGTCTTATTATTTTCGAGCAAAAGAACTTGTGGTTCACAAGAACCACAAGGCAAAAAACGCAAAAACTCGTGATACCAAAATGCTGAAACTCATGATTAACAATCTTAATTGAAAAACAGAACAACCTTACCAAAGCGTGTATTTTCAATGTTTTTCACATTCTTAGTTATCAAAATCATAAATAGCATGCGAAACTAGCTTTATGTGGGAAAAAAATGACTTTACCAGAAGTGTTTTTTGAGTGTTTTTGATCGTGTTATGCAATAAAGCACTAAAAACAGGACAATCACATTACATGGGAATAAAACTAACTTTGACCAAGAACTGGCCATTACGTGTTTTTGAGGTTCTTACATACCAAAACGCTAAAACGCATGCAAAACACTCCTTTATGGAGAAGCAGAAAAACATTACAAAAAACATGTGTTTTAAGTGTTTTTGATCATGTTACCTATAAAAACGCTTAAATACATGTAAATAACCCTATGTTTGGGAAACGAAAGGACATTACGAGAAACGTGTATTATGTCTGTTTTTAAGTTCCTTAAATACCAAAACGTTAAAACCCACAAATAACAGCTTTTAAAGAGAAAAAAAATAAAAAAAATTTAAAAAAATAGCATTTTTTTTGGTATTGATTTTCATAAGAACCGAGATGCCAAAATTCTGCCAAAATTCAGGGAATTTATGTGGAAAAAAGAACATAATCAAAAAAGTTAATTATAGCTTTTTTTTCGTATTGTTATTTACCAAACCCTAAAGAGCATGCAAAGCCACCTATATGAGGAAATTAAACGACTTTACCAGAAACCTGTCTTTTCAGTGTTTTTCAGCAAGTTAGGCACCAAACCGATAAATAATATGGAAGTCAGTCAATATGTGAATCCAAAACAAAATTACTGAAAACGTGTCTATTCAGTGTTTTACGTAGAAAAAACACTAAAACGGATGCAAAGCAACGAATATGAAAAAAATAGAATAACATTACCAAAAAGTGTTTTTGAGCTTTTTACCTACAAAAAACACGAAAATGGATGTAAAAGCACTCTATATTGGGAAGCAAAAGGACATTTAAAGAAACGTGTATAATGATTGTTTTATAGATTTACAAGAACCACAAGACAAAAACCGCAGAAACTCGTGTATATAGAGAAGTTTCTTACATACCAAAATGCTAAAACTCATGAATAACACTTTTAATTTAAAAACAGAACTACCTTACCAAATGTGTGTATTTTGAGTGTTTTTCACATTCTTAGTTACGAAAATCCCAAAATACGTGCGAAACTAGCTTTATGTGGGAAAAAAATGACATTATCAGAGAAGTGTCTTTTGAGTGTTTTTGAGCGTGATATGCAACAAAGCACTAAAAAGCAGAATAATCACATTATATAGGAATAAAACCAACTTTTACGAAGAACTTGCATTTAAGTGTTACATACATGGAGAAACAGAATAACATTACCAAAAACATGTATTTTGAGCGTTTTTGATCATGTTACCTATAAAAACGCTTAAATACATGCAAAGAACCCTATGTCTGTGTAACGAAAGGACATTACGAAAATCGTGTATTATGATTGTTTTTAAGTTCCTCAAGTACCAAAAAACTAAAACTCACAAATAGAGAAAAAAATAAATAATTTTTTTTTTTTTTTGTTATTCATCTACATAGGTATGAAGATGCCAGAATTCAGGCAAAATTCAGGGAAATTATGTAAAAAAAAACATTATAAAAAAAAACTTTAGCTTTTTTCCGGAATTATGTACCAAATCCAGAAGTGCATGCAAAGCCACCTATATGGAGAAATTACACGACTTTACCAGAAATCTGTCTTTTGAGTGTTTTTCAACAATTTTAACAATATTACTGAAAACGTTTCTTTTCAGTGATTTACGAAGAAAAACGTTAAAACGGATGCAAACCAACCAATATGAAGAAATAGAATAACATTACCAAAAAGATATATTTTGAGTGTTTTTCAGCTTGTTACCTACAAAAAATGCGAATATGGATGGAAAGCACTCTATATTGGAAAACAAAAGAACATTACGTGAAACGTGTATAATGACTGTTTTATAGTTTCACACGAACCACAAGGCAACAAACGCAAAAACTCTTGTATATAGAGAAGTTTCTTACATACCAAAATGCTGAAATGCATGAATAACACTTTTAATTGAGAAACAGAACTTCCTTACCAAATGTGTGTATTTTGATTCTTTTTCACATTCTTAGTTACGAAAATCCCAAATTACATGCGAAACTAGCTTTTTGTGGGAAAAAAAAGTTATATTACAAGAAAAGTGTCTTTTGAGTGTTTTGATCGTGATATGCAAAAAAGCACTAAAAAGCAGAACAATCGCATTACATGGGAATAAAACCAAGTTTTACGAAGAACTTTCCTTTAATTTTTTTTTAAACTCCTTACATAACAAAACGCTAAAACGCATGCAAAACACCCTTTATTAAGAAACAGAGTAACATTACCAAAAATATGTATTTTGAGTGTTTTTGATCATGTTATTTATAAGAACGCTTAAATAGATGCAAAGAACCTTATGTTTAGGAAACGAAAGGACATTACGAGAAACGTGTATTATGAGTGTTTTTAAGTTCCTTAAGTACCAAAAAAACTAAAACCAACAAATAACACTCTTTATAGAGAAAAAGAAAAAAAATAGAATAATTTTTTTTTTTTTTGTGATTCATCTTCATTGGCTCTAAGATGACAAAATTCTGGCAATATTGTTTGGGAATAGAAAAAAAAAATACTGAAAACGTGTCTTTTCGGTGTTTTACGTAGAAAAACGCTAATACGAATACCAATATGAAAAAATAGAATAACATTACCAAAAAGGTATATTTTGAGCTTGTTACCTACAAAAAAACCTTGTTTTTTTGTAGGTAACCTTGTTTTTGAGCTTGTTACCTACAAAAAAACGCGAAAATGGATGCAAATATGGAAGTCAGTCTTTCCCTATTGGGAAAGAAAAGGACATTACGAGAAACGTGTATAATGAGTGTATTATTTTTTTCGGGTAAAAGAACTTGTGGTTCACAAGAACCACAATGCAAAAAACGCAAAAAACTCGAGTATATAAAGAAGTTTCTTAGATACCAAAATGCTGAAAGTAATGAATAAAAATCTTAATCGAGAAACAGAACAATATTACCAAAAGCATGTATTTTGATTGTTTTTTTCACATTCTTAGCAAAACCCCAAATAGCATATGAAACTAGCTTTATGTGGGAAAAAAATGACATTACCAGAAGTGTCTTGTGAGTGTTTTTGAGCGTGTTAGTCAATTAAGCACTAAAAAGCAGGGCTTTTTAGTGCTTAATTTAGTGCTTAAATATTACATTGAAATAAAACAAACTTTTACTAAGAACTTGCCTTGAAGTGTTTTTCAGCTCCTTACATACCAAATCGCTAAAACGCATGAAAAACACATCTTTATGGTGAAGCAGAATAACATTGCCAAAAACAAATGTTTTTGAGTGTTTAAACGTTTAAACCTTTAAAAACGCTTAAATACATGCAAAGATCCCTATATTTGGGAAACGAAAGGACATTACGAGAAATGTGTATTATGAATGTTTTTAAGTTCCTTAAGTACCAAAACGTTAAAACCTACAAATAACACTCTTAATAGAGAAAAAAATAAATAAAAAAATTAATAAAAAAGCATTTTTATTTTTTTGTTATTGATGTTTATAGTTACCAAGATGCCAAAATTCTGCCAAAATTCAGTTAAATTATGTGGAAAAAAGAACATCGAAAAAGTTAATTTTAACTTTTTTTCGGTTTTATGTACCAAACCATGAAGTGTATGCAAAGCCACCTATTTGGGAAAATTTAATGACTTTACAAGAAACCTGTCTTTTCAGTGTTTTTCCGCATGTTAGGCACCAAAACGATAGATAATATGAAAGTTAGTCTATATGGAAATCCAAAACAAAATTACTGAAAACGTGTCTTTTAAAAGATTTACGTTGAAAAATGCAAACCAACCAATATGATAAAATAGAATAACATTACCAGAAAAGTATATTTTGTGTGTTTTTGAGCTTGTTACATAAAAAAAAAAACGCAAAAATGGATGCAAATCACTGTATATTAGGAAAAAAAAAGGACATAACGAGAAACGAGTATAATGAGTGTTTTATAGTTTCACCAGAATCACAAGGCATAAAACGCAAAAAATCGTCTGTGTGGAGAAGTTTCTAAGATACCAAAATGCTGAAACTCATGAATAACACTCTTAATAAAAAAAAAACAGAGCAAATTTACTAAATGCGTGTATTTCGAGTGTTTTTTTACATTCTTAGTTACCAAAACCCCAAATTCCAAGCGAAATGTGGGAATGAAATGATATTACCAGAAAAGTGTCTTTGAGTGTTTTTGAGCGTGTTAAGCAATAAAGCACTAAAGAGCAGGGCAATCACATTACATGGGAATAAAACCAACTTTTACGAAGAACTTGCCTTTTAGTTTTTTTGACACGCATTTAGAAAGGTTGTTCTGTTTCTTAATTAAGAGTGTTATTCATGAGTTTCAGCATTTTGGTATCTAGGAAACTTCTCCATATATACGAGTTTTTGCTTTTTTTGCCTTGTGTTTTTTTTTTTGAACTATAAAACATTCATTATACACTTCTCTCGCAATGTCCCTTTCTTTCCCAATATAGAGTGATTTGTATCAATTTTTGCGTTTTTTTTTTTTTTGTGTAGGTAACAAGCCCAAAAACACTAAAAATATACATCTTTGTTAATGTTTTTCTGCTTCTTGATATTGGTTAATTTCCATCAGTTTTAGTGTTTTTCTACGTAAAACACTGAG